>NC_133492.1:3290827-3563341 GCF_025370935.1 Choristoneura fumiferana
TGGAAACAAAAATTCAGCTATACTTCATAGCAAGTGGAGCTGAGGGAAAATTAAAGGATGAGCAACAATGTGCCTTACTATTACATAGCGTGGGCGATGAAGGCCTAGCGGTATACAATACACTAGAAAATAAGGAAAGCCTCAAGTTTAAAGATATTTTGGAAAAATTAGAAGCACATTGTAGTCCACCAAGCAATGAAACTTACAACCGGCACGTTTTCTTCAGTAGAAAACAAAAAGTGGGAGAAACATTCGAGGATTTCGTTACCTCATTGAAAAAGCTAAGTATGGAATGTAATTTCGAGAACTTGAAGGATGGGCTGGTACGAGATCAAATAATTTTGGGACTTCTAGACGACGACTTAAAGGAAAATTTACTACGCATTCAAGATCTGAACCTGGAGAAGTGTATACACAGATGCAGAGCAGCAGAAACAACTAAAACACAAATGGACAATATTAAAAATAAAGAAAAATTAGAAATAGGTAAAATAGGTGCAGAAAATACAAGAAGAATGAAGAAAGAAGATCAACAATGGGAAAATAAAGAACGAGGAAGATCAATAAGTAGACAGCCATCGGGTACTAGGCAACCATCAAGTGCCAGACAACCGTCGAGTACCAGACAACCAGCATCCAGGGAAGACAACCGCCATGGAGGAACAACAAAAAAGGCGTGTGGGAAGTGTGGCAGACAACACCAATATAGAAATTGTCCTGCGTTCAATAAGAAATGCATTATATGTGGCAGATATAATCATTTTGCGGCCATGTGTTTGAATAAATGTGATGCAGTAAGTAGAGACTGGTATATGAAACTAAGTGTTAATAATCAGGAGGTTAATTTCAAAATAGATACAGGTTCACATGTAGATATCATAAACTATGAGACATCAGTAAAATTAAAATTAAAATTGTGTAAAAGTGAGGTCAAATTAAGTAATTTTGATGGGTCAGTAATTAATTATAAAGGGACTAGTGAAGCCAAAATAAAATATAAAAATGTAGAATGTTTGACAACATTATATGTAGTAAATTGTTCGAGAACTGGTGTGTTGAGCTATTCCACTGCAGTGAAATTAGGAATAGTAAAATCCGTTGAGACAGTTGACAGCAAGGTAGATCAATTACTTCAAAAACACAATAATCTGTTTTCAGGTTTAGGTGAATTACAGTATCAGTATCAAATCAAATTACAAGACAATTGCATACCAGTAGCTGAAAGACCCCGGAAAATTCCATTCAAGTTAGAAGATAAGGTTAAAAATGAATTGGACAGAATGGAGCGACTTGGTGTTATTAGGAAAGTAACTGAGCCAACAGAGTGGGTGAGTTCCATGGTGGTAACCGTAAACAAGGTGACAATATTAGAATATGTCTAGATCCTCAAAATTTAAATAAAAATATTATTAGAGAAAGATATAAAATGAGCACTTTTGAGGAATTAGTAGCCAAAATGCCGGAGCAAAATACTTTAGTGTCTTAGATGCTTCAAAAGGGTTTTACATGATTAAATTGAGTGAGGACAGTCAATTATATACAACTTTTAATGCAGGGAACTTCGGTAGATATTGTTATAAAAGATTACCATTTGGTTTAAATTCGTCACCAGAGGTATTTAGTAAATGTTTTGCAGATATATTTAAAGATATACAAGGGGTTGAGCAATATGTTGATGAGCTTATAATATGGGGGGAAACTTTGGAACAGCACAATTTAAGGTTAAAACAGGTATTAGAACAAGCAGAAAAATCAGGTGTGAGGTTCAATAAAGATAAATGTCAATTTGGGGTCACTGAAGTTAAGTATGTGGGTCATATATTGAGTAGCGAAGGGGTCAGACCTGATCCTGAAAAAATAAGAGCCATTATTGGTATGGAAAAGCCAAAGAGTAAAAAACAATTACAAACTGTATTAGGCATTGTCACTTATGTATCAAAATTTGTGCCAAATTTATCAGATATTACATATTCGCTCAGGGAATTGTTAAAAAAAGATTCAGAATTTATATGGGGTGACAAACAGAAAAAAGATTTTAAAAGTTAAAAGAAGTATTAACATCACAACCAGTTTTAAAATATTTTGATATAAATAGTCCAATAACATTATCTGTAGATAGTAGTAGCACTGGTTTAGGAGCAGTACTACTTCAAAATAATGCACCAATTGCATATGCATCTAAAGCGTTAACCGAAACTCAAAAACATTGGGCCCAAATTGAAAAAGAATTATTGGCTATAGTGTATGGTTGTCAGAAATTTCACCAATACATCTATGGTAGGCATGTAATTGTAGAGACGGACCATAAGCCCTTAGAGCATATTGCTAAAAAATCCATGAATGAGACTCCACTAAGATTACAAAGATTAAGACTTAAACTACAAGGATATGACCTAGAAATAAAATACAGACCAGGTAAAGAACTATTAGTGGCTGATGCATTATCTAGATCTTATGTAAATGACAGTATATGTAACAAAGAACTGGATGAACAGGTTGAAATGCATGTCTGTCTTGTAAAAGAAGGCATTAATTTAAAGAAAGAGACATGGGATAAATTAAAAAGCGAAACACAGAAAGACTCAGATTTATATTTATTGATTAATTATATACAAGGTGTATGGCCATCAGCTAAAGAAATCCCACTCCAACTAAAATACTTTCAGTCTATTAAAGATGAGCTATATATTTCAGACGGGTTAATTTTTAAAAACACTGCTGTAGTAGTACCAAGAAGTATGAGAAAAGAATTGCTGAAAAAAATTCATTATAATCATTTGGGATTGGAAAAATGTAAAAATAGAATCCGAAGTTTGTTGTTCTGGCCATTTATGATAAAAGAATTAGAGGATTTAATTAAAAATTGTGATTTATGTTTAAAGTATCAAAAATCTCACTCTTATGAACCATTAATGTTGAGAGAATTGAGTAATCAACCATGGGATATAGTAGGGGCTGATATGTTTTTTCTCAACAACAAGATATATATGTTGGTCATAGACTACTTAACAAAATATGTTGAGCTAATTGAATTACAAGATCAGTCATCAGAGTGTCATATTAAAGCATTAAAGACAGTGTTTGCTAGATGGGGTAGTCCTAAAATATTGTATAGTGATGATGGTTCTCAATATAAAAGTCAACAATTTAAGGAATTTTGTAGAGAATGGGAAATCAAACATATAGCTTCATCACCTTACTATGCTAGGTCTAACGGGTTAATTGAAAGGCACATACAGTCGATAAAAAAGATGTTTAAAAAGTGCATAGAAGAGAAAAAAGATATTTATTTGGCATTATTGGAATATAGAAATACACCTATAGATAAAGAGTTAAAATCAACTAATGAGTTGTTACTTGGAAGACAAGTATCATCTTTTTTACCGACTAAGAGCAGTTTTAAAAGAGTAAATTATAACATGGTAAAGCAAAAAGTAGAAGAAAGGAGGGAAAAATATAAATATTATCATGATAGGAAAAATAAAGGTCAGATAAAGAGATTTGAAAAGGGGCAAAATGTATACTTTCATGATAAAAATAGTAATAATAAATTGAGAGGAAGAATAGTTACAAAACAAGATAAGTATAGAAATTATATGATTAATACAGGGGATTCAGTTATTAAGAGGAATAGATATCATGTGTTTAGGGGGTCGCCTTTAACAAATTATAATAAGCCTAGAAGAGTAACTTTTAAGTTGGATCAAGATGATTTGTCTAAAAATATAACAGAATGTAATCAAAATGTTAATAACTTAAATGGTAATGAAAATATTAATAATTGTAGTAGAAATGAGAACATTAATGATTTTAACAATAATGTTAAAGTATCCAGGTCTGGCAGGGTACTTAAGATGCCTAGTTATTTAAGTGATTATGAATGTTAAAGTATGGGTTCTTTATTGTATAGTGGAAAAGGGAGATGTAAGACATGTGGTGTCTTGTCTGTGGTGATGCGGGCAACACTGGACTGATTGGAAAATGGTGATTGTATCAATATGTAGAACGAATAGACAATTATTTAAATACTGAAGTGGTTTTATTTAATGAGTGTAATCACCATGACACTTGTCGCCCACGACTCCGTCCGCATAGAATTTCCATTTCCGCGGGAACTATGCGATTTTCGGGAATAAAACTGATCATATGTCCATCTGCGGGACATAAATTATATGCCTATACCTAAAACTTAAACGTGAAAAGGTAACAGACAAACAGACTTACAATAACTTTGCATTTATTTTATAATGCTTAAAACCTAAACATTAATACAGAAGCCAAATCGCCTAACGATTTTGACGCTTGCGATCGCAATCAAATGACAATTTTTCGTAAGTATGCGAAATTTCGGCACCGTATGTCATGACGGGTAGGACGCACTGATTAAAGACTTTCGTCTTTAGACACTGTGGAATTGGTGATGTGAAGACTTGACGCAGTTTCCCATACGCTGCCCATCCCAACTGTATTCTCCTGTTGGCCTCTCACGAACATGGACGCTCACGTTAGGGCTGGTCCACAAATTTAAAGTTGCTCAACGTGCTATGGAAAGGGCTATGCTCGGAGTTTCTCTGAAAGATAACGTAACGAAGTGATCCGACAGAGAACCAAAGTTATCGACATAGCCCACCGCATTAGCACGCTGAAGTGGAAATGGACCGGCCATATAACCCGAAGAACCGATAACCGTTGGGGTAGACGAGTTCTTGAGTGGAGACCACGGATCGGCAAACGTAGCGTAGGACGTCCTCAGACTTGGTGGAGCGATGATCTTCGCAGGGCGGCTGGCAAGAGCTGGATGAGAGTAGCCGAGGATCGTGCTCAGTGGCGTGCCATGGGAGAGGCCTATGTCCAGCAGTGGACGAACATAGGCTGATGCGAAATTTGTCATACACTAGCGACGCACCCCGGCTTCACGCGGGAAATGGTGCAGAAAAATTACGAAATACCTTTGATTAGGTAACTATTTATTATTGAAAATTTGTACCCGTGCGAAGCTAGGGTATGTCGCTAGTTTAATACATGTGTTAAAACTAATAAAAGCAATGTCTAAAACTACACGGTCCGACTGGACATTCCCAATTTCTTAAAAGCCAGCCTTTCTAATAACGAAATGGCCTCCTCAAATGGCTCTGACGTTCTGGGATAGCACTGATATGAAATACCTATCCTTTGTGATTCCCTTTTGTGATATTTTCTTGTCATAGGCACGAGATTCTGTATCTTCCTATTGTGCCATACGGAAAAAAACGGCCAAGAGCGTGTTGGACACGCCCGAAATGAAGTTCCGTAGCCATTATGAAAAAATTAAGTAATATTTTTCTAAGGAATTCGTATTTTGTACGGAATATTACAAGTTTAGGTATATTTTATAGCTCAGGCTGCTATTTACTCTTAAACTACTAATAATTCTAAAGAAAACTTAACCGTTATAGTCTTCCTTTTAAGTTTGATACTTATTACCATCCTGAATTTTTTCAAAAAATTTCCACCCACCGGTTTAGATTTAAGAGGGGTGGGGGGACGCTCGATTTTAATGAAAATTTGCACTTTAAACTTGAATATTTTGCAAAAAAATCACTGAATCAAAAAATCGTTTTAGCAACCCCCTAATGATTTTAAAACTTATTCAACGATACCCTACACTACAAGGTTGGATGAGAAAAAAAAATCACCCCCACTTTACGTCTATGGGAGGTACTTACTCTAAAAAAACTTTTTTGAATTTTTTTATTGTACCATTTTGTCGGCATAGTTTACATATATATTAGTGCAAAATAACAGCTTTCTAGCGTTGATAGTCCCTGAGCAAAGCTGCGGACGGACAGACAGAAACTATAAGGGTTCAGTTTTTGCCATTTTGGCTACGGACCCTAAAAAGACAATGCGATGCTTTTATTAAACTTCAAAGCGCTTTGCGGTCATTATTCGAGCGTTTATTTTTTACTAGCTTTTGCCCGCGGCTTCGCTCGCGCATAATGAGTACTTATGTAGTTTAAAACTTTTTTAGATCTCACGGGAACCACATAGATTATTATTTCGGAATAAAAAGAGTCAAATTTCATGCAAATCCGTTCAATAGTTTTGCGTGAAAGAGAGAGAGAGAGAGAGAGAATTTAAAGGCGGTTGAAACGCTCGAAGGGTCATTATACCCTTTGGGGTTCTAGATTTGTTGGAAAACGAATTAGTTACTAAACATTAGCCGCGGTTTCTCTCGCTTGAACCTGTAGGTATGGCTGTTGTATGTACCAATATTGATTTCCATCATCATCATCCCCAGTAGAGGAAACTGAATCACGTGCCAGGGTGGAACCTTTTCATAATCAATTTCGATTTTGTGATTGTGCAAGGTCCGCCCGGATTGCTACCACCATCTTGCTCGCTCCTGCCGTGTAGCAGTAGTGCTGCAGTGTGGAGAGTAAGACAGCCGGTGAAATTACTGGCACTTGAGGTATCCCATCTTAGGCCTCTAGGTTGGCAATGCATCTGCAATCCCCAGGGTGACCAGGGTGTTGCAGGTGTCTACGGGCGGTGGTGATCTCTTACCATCAGGAGACCCAATTGCTCGTTTTCCATCCAGTCGAATAAAAAAAAGACTTGTTTCGTAAATGTTTGGGATGTCAACATGACATTAGTAGCACAAAGGTTCCACCCTGGTACAGTCGACGTCATAAATAAGTGATCATTTCTGTACCTTGTCGCTTTCAGTCGTTACAAAATTTCATATGGCTTTTCGAACGTGACGTTAAAGTGACAAGGTACAAAAGTGATCACTTATTTATGACGTTGACGGTACGTGATTTATTGTTAGTTTCCTCTACTGTACATACGTCCCACTGTTGGACACAAGCCTCTTCGAATAAGAGGACTTGGGACGTAGTTCCCACGGGGGCCCAGTACGGATCGGGAACTTCACATACGCCATTGAATTGCTTCGCAGGTTTGTGCAAGTTTCCTCATAATAGATTTTTTTCTCCGATTCGATGTTTTACAAGGTTGTCTAAAAACCTAGATTTAGTTAATTGTATAAGATCAAATTGTCTAAGAATAGATTTGAATTATTATTACTAGATATTAGTAGTAGATGAAATAAAAACCAATGGATAGAAAAAACAGTGGCTATATTTTGTATTTAATAATATAAAAATATAGTCACTGTTTAAAATATATAATTTAATATAATTAACTATATTTTTATTAATAATCTCAAGATAATTATAATACTGGTTACAATAAGTGATTGAGTGTAAATAAGTGTAAGTAATGTTGAATTAAATATAAGTTGTTATAAAAAAAATGATATTTTGTTACAAGCTTTTCTGTTGGCAATATAAAAATACAACTTATACACAAATACATAAATACAAGTCATCACTACTTTGAAATAATCTCGTATCTTAAATCAATACGTAAGCAAAATTGACCCTTGAATTAATGTTCATGAAGTTCACATAGAAAAATCATCGACTTTAAGGTACGAGCTTTTTAAAAGTAGTGACGAAATATAGCATTTGAACCCAAACCGATACAGGTGGGAGAAAAATTCACAAACACCCCCCAACTACGCATTATTGACATATTCATTTTGATTTTGATAGTCCAGTGGTTAGAGAACCTGAATATGAAGCTTGAGGTGCCGGATTCGATCCTCGGAGGGTTAGATATTAAATAATGAAAAATACGAATGTTTTGCTCTCCAGTCTTGGGCTATATGTATTAAAGTATGTACCTATCTATCTAAATATCTTTATCCGTTAGCTAGTACCCATAACACGGTTTTGCTTACTTTTGGACTAGGTCAATTGGTGTCAAGTATCTCAAGATATAAAAAAAAATATAATATAATGCGAAACGAAAAAGCTGCGTGTGTAGCCAGCTTTATTTAGTCTAATCTAGCAAATCTAACTAATCAAGGTCCACGGCTTAGTCTAATCCAGTCTTTTGTAGTCGAATATGGCCGAATCCCTCCAAGATTCATTCCAGATGAACATAATAGATTTTTCTTTCTTTGGCTAAATAT
Source organism: Choristoneura fumiferana (assembly GCF_025370935.1). NCBI lineage: Eukaryota > Metazoa > Arthropoda > Insecta > Lepidoptera > Tortricidae > Choristoneura > Choristoneura fumiferana. The sequence continues at coordinate 3,298,848 of NC_133492.1, forward strand.
GTACGAATTTAAATATTTAGCCAAAGAATATAATTAATTACCTTAATTCTTGATTATATTTGTTAAGCAGTAAGAGTTGAACCACTAAGGTCTTGGAGAAAAGGTTGAATACCTATTCCCTTAAGTTTGTCGGCAATCAATAATAATGCGTTGTATACAATTCAAGTTAAATATAGTCCACACCAGTCTCGCTTCATTTCAGTCCAGTTTGGTCGTGTCCATTCTAGTCAAGTCCAGTCTAGTCAAATCTAGTCTATGATTGGTTAGTAGCGACATCTCTTGTCTGGGTGAGCGGTTGGTTCCGAAAGAATGTGACGTCTCTCGATGAGAGCGAAACATAGATGTCGCTAGTGCTGCTGCATAAGTAGCGTAGTAGAAATAAGCAACCTGAGATATGTATGCATAGGAAAAATTCGTGTTTAAATTCCTGTCCAGCGGTGGTGTAGGTGTTATAGCACGCAGCACGGATTGCTGAGGACCTGGGTTCGATTCCCAGCGCTGGTCTCTTCTTCTGGTTTTTCTGTGCATCCATGTCTCAGTTTGTATTTTCGAAATCTAGTCTATTCAAGTGCAAAATAGTCTGTTGGGATTGTGGACTGTAGATCAGAGGCTGGCAAGAAAAGTATGCTGGTCACTGAGATTACTTTAATAATAGCAAACACCAGCACTTACAATGACAGATAGGGATATTTGGAAATAATTCCGATCCGCATTAGCGATCCTTCAAATAGCGAACCTACTGCGTTAAAAATAAAGTTGTGTTAAATACTTGTGATGTATAGATATCATTTAATAATATTGTAAATCTGTTTAAAAAAATATACCTCGTTGAGTTTCTTGCCGGATTCTTCTCAACAGAGGTTTTTTCGAACCGGTGGTAGATTTTTTTGACATCCATAAGTGCTTGTCATAGCCTAAATTGAATAAAGATATTTTGACTTTGACTTAGACTTTAAGAGCAAAAGTTTATTTCTAATACACAAGAGTTAGTTTTAGTACCACCATGAAAACGGAAGTGGCAGTGAAAAACGTTCTACCAACATAAAACCACAAAATTTGTGTTGCCAGCAACATAGTCAAGCCCAGTATAGTCAAGCCTAATATAGTCAAGCCTAGTATAGTCTAGCCTAGTATAGTCAAGTCCAGTAAAGTCAAGTTCAGTATTGTCAAGCTTAGTATAGTCAAGTCCAGTATAGTCCAGCCCAGTATACTAAAGCTTAGTACAGTCAAGTCCAGTATAGTCAAGTTCAGTCTCATAAAGTCTAGTCTACTCAAATCTTGTCTAGTTAACTCAACCCAGTCTAGTCCAGCGGACGGCGTTTCCTAGCCCGACTGACGTAAGGTGCGGGTTGTTTCAAATGCACAGTTCTGACGTGAAGCTTCCTGCTGTTGGACTGGCCAAACGCCTTGCCGCAAACTTCACACTCGTACGGTTTGACGCCCGTATGACTCTGAAACCAAAAAATATTCATAATACCTACACATGCATAAACGAAAACTCTTAACGACAATTCTTATAAACGAGTACCTAATTCTTCTTATTTGCAGTTCCAGAAAACAATTGGCAATGGGCAGGCCATATGGCAAACAGGATGGTCGTTGGAGCCGAGAAGTTTTTGAATGGAGACCGCGGATTGGCAAGCGAGATGGACAAATGACCTGGTTAAAACTGCAGGTTCACGATGGATGCCAACTCTCTCTCTCTCTTTTCCTTAAATTCACTTCAACTGTGTCACATACCCTGAAGTGACGATCGAGCGCGCCTTTGCATTTAAACGCCTTGAAGCATACGCTGCAAGGGTACGGGCGAACGTCGGAATGCGTTTTCTCGTGCATCTGCAGATTAGTCCGGTTGTGGAACGCCTTGGGGCACTGTAGGCATTTGTACGCACGTTCCTCGAAATGGGTCCTCTTGTGGTACACCAGGAATGCGTTACCCTGGGTAAAGAAAAACAAAACAATATGATACATTTTTTTTAATTTCATTTTTAACCCTTCATTTCCCAACAATATACAAATCAGGTCACTACGGGATCGACCAGGGCTCGGGACGAGCTGCTGTAAGCAGCATATTGGTGTCATAAGACACGAGGCCATTGGAAGCTTTAACTAAAACTAAAGGTAGTTATGGGATCTAAGATTCAGAAGTAATCATTGCCGTCGTTGCAGATTAATACAAGTTTTTTCAAACCCTACGCAAAAAGAGGAGTGTTATAAAGTTCGACGCCAATATCTGTTTATCTGTTGGTGGCTTCGTAGCTTCCAAACAGATGTACCGATTTTGATACGATTTTTTAACCGAAAGCTAGTTCAATCCAGTTAGTTCTTCGCTAACTTTTATTAAGATCGGTTTAGCTGTTTTTGAGATATTGATGTTTGAAATGTAACTTAACACTGTGCGAGTACAAGCATAATAATCAAATATATTTAGATACGAGCCAGTTAGTTATAGTTTTTAGTTTTAGGCTACTCATTATAACTCATGCTGAGTGGACTCCTTTTTTGAGACAACTGCCACAATATACTTTTATTAGATTGAAAGAAATTTGTAAACTGATTTTTTTTTATTCGACTGGATGGCAAACAAGCAAGTGGGTCTCCTGATGGTAAGAGATGACCGCCGCCCATAAACATCTGCAACACCAGGAGTATTGCAGATGCGTTGCCAACATAGAGGCCTAAGATGGGATACCTCAAGTGCCAGTAATTTCACCGGCTGTCTTAATCTCCACGCTGAAACACAACAGTGCAAGCACTGCTGCTTCACGGCAGGATTAGCGAGCAAGATGGTGGTAGCAATCCGGCCGGACCTTGCACAAGGTCCTTCCACCTGCTTTTTGCTGTTGTTGTTGTTTCGAAATAAATTTTATTCATTCATTCATTCAAATGATAATGTCAGAAGTTTGTGCGTCGGGTGTTTAAAACCGGGCTTGGCACGGTGCTTTATCTCACCGACAGCAGCTGTAACCAACTCACCCGGAAACTCTTCCCGCATATATCGCAGATGTAGTTCTTCTGTATAGGATAAGTCTTGTCGGGGTGGACGCGACGGAAATGAGTCCAGTACTCGCGCGCGTTCGGTATGTCCTCGTTACACTGTGACAAGAAAATGCACGCCTTATACGACAGAGTGCACAATTCAAACTTTGTATCTTGCCGTCCCGCTCACGCTAATATTATTTAATACGAGAGTGAGAGGGACGGCACGATACGAACTTTGATTTTCGAATTTCTAATGTAGTAAACGTATTGGACATTATATGGGATCGAATTAGAAATGAGAAGATACGTCTTCTAAGTAATGAGCCTTTGCTGACTTAATGCCCACTTCTAATAATCCTTCCGTATTGGGACCGCTGGGACGGACGAGTCAACAACCAGTTGGCAGGAAGGTGGTCTCTTTATAGCACAAACCAAATTTGCTCAACATTCAGAGCTGGTGGATGAGTCCAATCGAATCAGAAATAAGGAGATGCGTAGAAGAACGAGGTTCACTGACATAGTCAGGCGAATTAGCTCGTTAAAGTGGCACTGGGCAGGCCTTATAGCACGGAGAACAGATGGCCGTTGGGGCCGAAAAAATCTCAAATGAAGACCGCGGATCGGCAAGCGCAGCGTAGGACGTCAACGACGGATAGACGGATGACCTGGCTGAAGCCGCGGGTTCACGGTGGCTTCAAGCCGCTTCCAAACAAAGCAACTGGAAGTCTATGGGGGCGGTCTATGTACAACAGTGGACGTCCTATGGCTTATATGATGATCAGAGCCCGGAATTTTCGCGGCATTTTTGATCTGTCATAGTGACTTCTCACTTATCGACTCTACCTAAAGAAATTATATCGATAACGATATTATCGTAATATCTTTTATAAATACACTCACTAATGGAACACTTATTAGCACCTACGAATAAATAATAAGTCTTATTTGTTCGTAGATTAGCACTAAAAAACTAGAAGCCACGATACCCTAATACCCATGCTATCACGCTACAAACAGAGATACAATCATACAAGCCTTAGCAACAAACAAACAGCAACAAAAAGTTGGAAAACCCAAGACTTTGTCACTTCAAAGTTCAATATCTCAAAAACGGCTGAACCGACTTTGATGAAATATAACTAAGAATCATTGCTAGAAAACCTGCTTTCAAATAAAAAAACCGCATTCAAATCGGTCCACCCGTTTAAGAGCTACGGTGCCACAGACAGACACACTGACAGACAGACAGACACAGTCGGGGGTTAAAAACAGACTTTGAATATGAAATTGAATTATTCAATTAGAAATTATCTATTTTTTTTCATTTCATAATGCATTCACCAGTATGTCTATTTCACATTTCCGAATGCTCAAAAGTTAATTGGAAGAGATCGCTTTTTAAAGATAAAACCGTCTATTGTTAACCTTTACTTTTAATCTTTTTTAACAGTTTTCAGAAGTCACTATGATAGATCAAAAATGCCGTGAAAGTTAAGGGCTATGATGATAATGATCTTACGTGTTCGCAGGCAGCGGGCCAGGCGCCTTCCCGCTTCTTGCCGTAATTCTTAGGCCGGTGACGCGCGTGCTCGGAGCGGTGGTGTAAGCGGAGTTCCTCCGCGCTCGCGAATATGCTGCCGCAAGCGCGACAACCGTGTCTGTCAACATTATGTATTACTTTAGCTAAGGGATTGTTCGTTGTGGGAGATGTTGGGTGCTTCGATCAGGGATGTTATGGAACTCCGTATCCGTATCAGAAACAAAAACTATCCGTAACCGTAACCGAATTCGATATAAAAGTTTGGATAGGAACGGAGTCTAAATGCGACACGTTGTAACAGGTTTTTTTGCCCGGCCGAGCCGACAGAGCAGCCGCACGCGACTTCCGCATCCATTGTTTATTATTTCTATTGCTTGTAATTTACGACCTGTAACTATTATTTAAAGTCAAGTCATTTATATTCCTATACTTATCTGTAAGTATTTTACTTTTACACTTCCTTAAAAATCCAATATCCATAACCGAAGCCGAAATTATCGGATAATTCGCAATAATTTAACATCCGTAACCGTAACCGAAACCGGTATTATGTTTGACATATATCCGTATCCATATCCAGATCCGAAATGTTATATCCATAACATCCCTGGTTTCGATATTGAATATTTTTGGTAATGATAGCTAGCACTTCTGGTATTATGTTGTTTTAAGTAACTCTGGCAATAATGATAATAAATTCTGACATAGATCATTCCGTTATTGCTTCATCCAAATATGTCCGGTAGAAATTCGGTATTTAAATAGCTGGACGTCTGGAATGACACAGGCAACTTTTTATTCAAATACTTATATTTTTTTTATTTTCTACGTACCTACTGAAATTATAATTAAGTATTTATTGTCATTTACCTGCACACACATTGACAACGGAAGCCGTGGTGGCCTAGTGGTTTGACCTATCGCCTCTCAAGCAGAGGGTCGTGGGTTCGAACCCCGGCTCGCACCTCTGAGTTTTTCGAAATTCATGTGCGGAATTACATTTGAAATTTACCACGAGCTTTGCGGTGAAGGAAAACATCGTGAGGAAACCTGCACAAACCTGCGAAGCGATTCAATGGTGCGTGCGAAGTTCCCAATCCGCGCTGGGCCCGCGTGGGAACTATGGCCCAAGCCCTCTTGTTCTGAGAGGAGGCCTGTGCCCAGCAGTGGGACGTATATAGGCTGGGATGATGATGATGATGACATTGACAACGTCATTTCATGTAATGGGTAAGGCCGCGAATTTTAACCAATGTGACATAGAAATAACATAAAAAAAATACGTGACGTTACCATAAAACGTAACGCAAATTTTTATAAAGCCTAGATCAAACTGGTAAAAATTCCCATTAGATAACGTATGTATGAAAAAAAATACATGTCAAATAATAAAGTGAAGTTTTTATTTTTACTAGAACTTTCTGACGATACTGATCTTAAATCTGTCCTATATGAAATCTATAGAGCTAAACATGAGAATGCGGAAGTAGAAGTACCCTCTAGTTGACGAACATCTTTCCAAAAGTGTATCTTTACATGCCTCTCTAACACTGACAATAAGGTGCACATTTATAAGCATAACGAATTTGGATGTGGTTTTTTTTTATTCGACTGGATGGCAAACGATCAAATGAGTAAGAGATCACCACCGCCCATAAAAATCTGCAACGCCAGGGGTATTGCAGACGCGTTGCGAACCTAGAGGCCTATGATGGATACCTCACGTGCCAGTAATTTCACCGGCTGTCTTACTCACCACGCCGAAACACAACAGTGCAAGCACTGCTGCTTCACGGCAGGATTAGCGAGGAAGATGGTGGTAGCAATCCGGGCGGACCTTGCACAAGGTCCTACCACCTAGTTGTGAGCATGCTTGTGACTTCGACTGTACAAGCTATTAAATACCTCAAAGAAATGGCCAAAACCCTAAATCACAGGTTTTACCAATTTAGGAAGTAGTATCTTAGTTAAGTGGACAATGTAAAAGATGTTTTTGGAAATAAATTATTTTGATTATTAAGTTTAGGTAACAAATGAACTAAGTAGGTAAGTGAATCCCTCCGTTTGTCTCTCACTTTAAATACGCTAAGCATGTAGCAGGACGTGAACACAGAACTCGCCACAATTCTCTTGTGCCGATCCCTGCACCTACAGATTAAAATTTATTTAACTTCAAAATATCCATCTAACTAACTTACTGTGCGTGCAGTCATTGGAAACCTAATAATAAACTGGTGTAAGTTAGAATTTTTCTGTGTGAACTTCCCTTTACCACATTTTTTTCGTTACGTTATGTACAAAATACGTAGCATTTTGTAAAAATGTAACGTAATCGTAACGAAAGTGTAACGTATTTTATACAAAAAATCGTTTATCATGGTGAATAACGACATTTTGAACATAATAACACATGCCACTTACATGGAAAAGATTACCCTATCGTATGAAAAAACAACCAGTTAAAAATAATCACTACTTACCCTTAAAATCGAACAAGCACTTTCGACGTTTTTTTCGAAAAAAAACCTCCGCGTCACTTTTGATGGCTGTTTGTCAACAAACTGATGAGATTTTTTTTATCTCATCGATGTTGCCCTATTAGAGTATTAGTTGCCAGTGTACAAAAACAAATTTCTACCGAAATTGGCGTTAAAGGTAAACGTGGTTTTTTGGCACGTGAAAAGAAATAAATATAAAACATGAAAATTATTTGATTATCATGATTCCGCAATCGGTAGGACTATCGTTATATCATAAAATTTTGTTTAAACAAAATCATGATCATGAGAAGTTAAATAGCATGAAAATAATAAGGTATTAAGTACTCGTGGTCAAAAAAAATAGTCAATTTTCGTTACGTTTTGGACGGTAATATATTTTTATTATTTTTTTAAAAGGGTTTAAATCAATTATCTCATTTGCGACCTTGAGAGTTTATATCGTGTCATATAATAAAAATAAAATTAAACTTCTAGGTGTTATCAGTTTTTTTTTATCAGCGTTCCAAATTTGAAACGTCCAAATTGGTCAAAATTCGCGGCCTTACCCTAATAATTCATGTTCAATAGTTTTCTATCTAATTTCGATTTGATAGTAATACATGTAAGTATTTACAGCATTTAGTTTAACTCATTCACTGCCACCGACGCATATATGCGTTTTTGGAACTTCCCCCCAGTGCCGCTGTCAAAATTATTCATGCATTTTGAACGCACATGTGCGTCGGTGGCACCTGTGGTCAGTCAAGTCAAGTCAGGTGGCAGTGAATGCGTTAAAGCAGTACAATTTAGCAGTAAGTCCAAATGTCAGTAGTGAGTAAGTAGTGCATCCATTGTTGACTTAAAGAAAGATATTTTAATTTTAATTTTATTTAATTTATCTAACAGGTACCTACTTTTAAACCAGCAATTCTTGTATGTAAGTATATAATGTTATACGCGTGCGAAGCTAACACACTAGCGCAAACACTAACTTGTAGTCGTTGAGTGGCGCGTGCTTGGCCGAGGTGACCAGGTGCCGCTTCCACGCCTCTGCGGAGACGAACTGCACGTCGCACTCCGCGCAGTACGGGCCCGGCTCTTGCTCACCGTCCGGCTCGGTCTTCTCCTGTTTTCAACATTTAAATGCACTGTTGTTAGATGGGAGCGAAGCAGCACCAAGTCACGTCAAATTTGTGATTTTTTTGTCTTTTTTTTTTATTCGCCTGGATAGCAAACGTGCAAGTGGGCCTCGTGATGGTAAGAGATCACCATCCCCTTTAGACACCTGCAACACCAGGGGTATTGCAGGTGCGTTGCCAAGCTAGAGGCCTAAGATGGGATACCTCAAGTGCCAGTAATTTCACCGGCTGTCTTACTCTCCACGCCGAAACACAACAGTGCAAGTTCTGCTGCTTCACGGCAGTATTAGCGAGCAAGATGGTGGTAGCAATCCGGGTGGACCTTGCACAAGGTCCTACCACCGGCAAAACCTGCCTGACTTGACTTTTAACAATGATTTCATCAAAAATTTAATTGTCAGCGTGCAAAAATATCTGACACGTCCTTCCGGCCCTAGAAATAGAGTCATATCCGATATTTATGCACGCTTGTTGTGTCAGATATTGGTGCTGGTGACTGTACTTTCTATCAATCAACTGAGCCAAAGTTAACGGAAATAAAGACAAACACGATGTATAATTATCTTAATGAGGACGGCAATTATATTTGATTTCGAAAGCGACTCGTTATACATATTTGGTATTATTTATCGATAACTGAACTATGCTCTTCCAACCGAAGCAACTGGGGGTATATGGGGAGGCGTGATCATTGTTTAACAGTGGACGTTTTTTATCAAATAACTGACAAACGAGCATGCGGGTCACCTGATGGTAAGCGATCACCGCCACCCATGGACACGTACAGCATTGTTAGGACTGCGGGTGCATTACCGGCCTAAAGGGGAGGGGGATAGAGGAGGAACGGGGGGAGTTGGGCCTCCGGATCTCACACTCACCGTACGAGGTGACCCCTACACAGTAGCAAAACTACTATTTCACGTATTCTGTGGGATTGTGGTACTAACCCGGTCGAGCCGGCCCATTCGTACTGCAGCCAGCCAGTGATTCAATAAGGCTCTACGGATTTACGGTTAATTATGATGATGATGATGATGATGATGATGATAATGATGATTATGAGTGCGCTATAGGCTTACAACGGGTGCCTGTCGTATCGCATAACGTTTTTTGTCCTAACAATGTTTGGCCGAGAATGTTTGGCATACTGTTGAATGGCTTACTACTCGTTTGTTATATATTTTTTGCGAATACTCATTTAAAGTCCTAAAGCAAGTTTGTCCAAATATTGATAACTCTAAAATCTAATTACCTAAAGCATAATATTCCTAATATAAAACCTCCTAAACCCCATATGTTGAAGCGAGCGAGCAAAGCGAGCGAGCAAGACCTCCCGGGGCACCCCGACTCGGATAGGTAGGGTTAGAAGGCTAAGGCGGGAGCGCTCCCGCCGTAGCCTTCGAGGTTATTTTTTTTGTCATCCCTAAATGATCTCTACTATAATATAACAATTACAATTATGCACATTAATCATTCGACAGTTGAATCTTAGCCACAACAAACGATAGGACAAATAATATTTAGGACAAACGATATTAATAGGAGCAACAATTTCGGACAATCAAAAATATGCGGAACAAAGTGTATGCAATACGTTATTAGGACAAAAGACGTTATGCGACACAACGATATGACTAATAATTGTATGCCATCCGATATAGACCCACTTACAACGAGATCTTTGTGCATCATAGTCTTGTGCATGGCCAGCCCCAATTTGCTGACATAGGAGTACCCGCAGACGCCGCAAATGAACTCTGAGGGATGCTTGATCCTCACGTGGCTTAGATATGACGTCCATTTACTGAAAAAAAAAAATATGGTATACCTTCCGCCGCCTAACTTTGCCTAAAAGTTCATTGCCCCGTCTAGTACCACAAAAACTATAAAGGTATAATTCCAATAATTTAATAGGCACTATACCGTTAAGCGATTCGAACACAATCCGGGAGTAACGTAAAGACGTCGCATAAAAAATGTATCTCAAAAATGCGTCAAAACTGAGTATTAAGTAATGAACTTTTAGGCAGATTTATATGGCGCGTGGTATAGTTAACTCATTCATTGCCGAGCGCCAGATTGTACTTTACCGCAATGCCGACGCTTGTGTAGACAAACGCTTCGCGGCAGCCTATCGGCGTCTGAGGCATTATAATTAGGGTCCACCAAGACGCTGATGGCCGTCAATGGCACTGAATGAGTCAGTTTCAATGGGCGCGGCGGGCCACATCGCTCGAAGAATAAAGAACCGTTGGGGGAGAAAAGTCCTCGGGTAGCGACCACGAACCGGAAGAAGCGTTGGCACGCCTCCCACTAGGTGGACTGACGACATCGCGGGAACTATGCAATTTTCCGGGATAAACTTTATCTTATATACCTATGTCCTTCCCCGGGACTCAAACTATCTGTATATCGAATTTCATCTAAATCAGTTTAAACGTGATGAGGTAACAAACAAATAGACTTACAAACTATGGCATTTATAAAATCAGTGGGATAGTGGTATACTAACGTGGAGACTTCGTCGCAATATTGGCACTTATATGTTACACCTTTATGCCACCTCTGATGCTGTTTAGCTTGCGTGCTGTAAAATAAGATGAACGAACATTAGACTTGCTCACCAAGCCCACAAAAACAAAAAAACATTAATAAAAACAAAAAGCCTTAATTGCTGTTCTTTAATAGACCAAAATGGCAAAAACGGAACCCTTATAGTTTCGCCATGTCTGTCTGTCTGTCCAAATAGTACAATAAAAAAAATTAAAAAAATTTTTTATGGTACCTCCCATAGACGTAAAGCGGGGGTGATTTTTTATATCAAACTTTCAAGGAAAACTATTACGGCTAAGTTTGCTTCAGAATTATTAGTAGTTTAAGAGTAAATAGCAGTCTGAGGTATAAAATATACCTATAAACTTGGAAGATTCCGTATAAAATACGAAATCCTTAGAAAAATATTACTTAACTTTTTCGTAGTGGCTACGGAACCCTATTTTGGGCGTGTCCGACACGCTCTTGGCAGGTTTTTTTTTTAAACTGCTTTTTTACCTGGAAGCGTGTTTCCTTGCGGTATTTCTTAACTATGTTTTATTAACACCGTTTTTGATATATTTATTAAACTTGGAAATCACAATGTCGGGGATTTTAAATTGTTTGGGTTAAGTTACTTTGTAATATAATTCATGAAAGCTCACGTGGTTTTAGAGACGTAAGGGCACGACTTGCATGCGTATTTTTTCTCATGGTTGGCGGCGTGTTTTTGAAGGGCGCGTTTCGACCGGAACCGGAATTTGCAAATGGAACACTCGACGTCGCCTGCGCTCTGTGAAAATGTAAAAAAAAAGTAAAAGTAAAGCCGACTGCACGTTAGATCGCCAGTGGTGGTTACTAGAGTGACATTCCTTATTAGAAGCCTAAGGGGCTGTTTCACCATCCATTGATTAGTGTTAACTGGCTAGGGTTGACATTTAACCGTCGGTTAACGCTAATCAATGGATGGTGAAACAGCCCCTAAATAAGATAGGAATTATTCTTTAAAGTAGTAAGGGTCAAGCTAACCCAACCATCTGCGGAAACCCTCCAACCCTCTCCTCCCAGTAGAAAGCTCCAGGGAGTTGGGGACGTGCAGCCGGGTTTTTAGATTAGATTTTTCCCGACTGTAGGCCGCCATCTATCACCATCATCATCATCAGTCCACTGCTGAACAAAGGCCTGCCCCTTAGAACGCCACAATGAACGACAACTCGTCACTTGCATCCACCCGTTTCCCGCAACTCTCACGAAAGCACGATCTCCTATGAAGCACCTCAAAGAAAAAACCATCTGCTGAAATATTCGGGATTGTCAATAAGGTGTCAAGCGATTGCACGGTCTAGGGTTGAAAAATTAAATTGTAGGACATAAAGAAGTAGAACAGTGAATGAATTAACTAATGTACTAACCGAATTGATACTCCGCTAAGCTAGAGCTAAAATTAATTCATTTTTGTTCCCGAATATGGACTTCAGGGTAAAACCAATGAGGGCTATCGCGTATGAATTCGCCACTAGAGGCGCTAGTGTAGCGTGAGGTTTCCGAAATGTCAAATCTCATAGTTTCTGGGTGAGCTACGCGGGTTTATTTATAATTAGAATGATTTTGTGAATATTTTGCAATATCTGAAATTAATTATGACAAATATGCGTTAAGGGGCAATGAATGTCTGTGTTTTGAGACAGTTTTGTCTTTCGGAAACCTTTTGTCCTCCCTTTTTTCCGAACAAAACGGGGACTATGCAACACTGTGTCATGCTCGATATTTTTATGGTACGGTTTTAAGGTGTATTAAATATGATTTTAATCTAAACTTTGTTTTCACGCCCGTAATAACAGACTTTGAAAGCCATACTTAAAAACCTCACGCAACGATAGCCCTCATTGCAATTACTTGTTTCACGGGCTTAACTTTACCACCAGTTCCTTGTACAAGACTGACCGCGTCATGTTTCCCCAAATGATGCTTCCACGCAACCGTGTCTATAAAACCCTTATAGCACAGGTTACACTGGAACGGTGCATTCAAGTAGTTTGATGACTGCTGACGCTTGTTTATTTCTTCTATCTGCTCCGCTGGCTGCAACAATATTATAGATTTATCGATCAATTATATAGATGCATCTTCTAAGAAATCTAGCCGCTATCACCTTTAATGAGCTCGTCTTTTTACTCATCTCATCATCACCATCATCCACTGTGGTCACGTCCACTGTTGGACATATACCTCTTCCATATACTTCCAGTTACTTCGATTGCAAGCGACCTGCACCCACCATGAACCCGCGGCTTTAACCAGGTCATCCGTCCATCTCGTTGGTGGACGTCCCACGCTGCCGTTACCTATCTGCGATCTCCATTTGTGAACTTTTCGGCCCCATGGGCCATCGGTTCTCCGTGCTACGTGACCTGTCCATTGCCACTTCAACTAGCTAATGCGCTTGTCTATATTGGAGACCCTCATCCTTCTACGTATCTCCTCATTTTTGATTCGATTAGACTCATCTACCGGTAATGTAGAGCGAAATCTGTCATGTAAGTAGCCATTTATATTATAAATTAATCGTCATTCTGAAATAGAACGCCAATTGCCATAAAGAGACCACCTTCGTGCCAACTGGTTGTTTAATCATCCCAGCAGTCCTAATATTGGAGGATTGTTAGAAGCAGGAGTTACATCAGCAAATAGACCTCGAATCATAATGCTTGGGGAAATATCATCAGGGATATATTTCATTTCAACTCGCCTATTACGTACTTACCGTCAATTTGACAATAGTGACGTATTCCTCCAAGTCAATATCTTCGACTCCAACACCTCCCGTATTCTTCGTGCGTCTGGTTTTTTGTTTGACGTCTGTCCCTTTCGCAGTGTCTTTAGCTTTCGTCTGTCGCGGCCGTCCGCGTTTCCGTTTTGGAGTGATTTCCGGTTCTTCTCTTTCCGTTAGAGCTGCTGTGTTTGTTAGTGCCTGATGAATAGGTATGGTACATACATCTACTGAATGAACTATTCTAACATACGTAAGATCAAGTGATGTTTTACCAAAATACTAATGTCGAGAACAATCGTCCGAGTAGCCATCTTGCTCGCTAATCCAGCCGTGAAGCAGCAGTGCTTGCACTGTTGTGTTGCGGCGTGGTGAGTAAGACAGCCGGTGAAATTACTGGCACTTGAGGTATCCCATCTTAGGCCTCTAGGTTGGCAACGCATCTGCAATACCCCTGGTGTTGCAGATGTTTATGGGTGATGGTGATCTCTTACCATCCGGAGACCCACTTGCTTGTTTGCCATCCAGTCGAATAAAAAAAAAACTTCAGAAAACTTAAATCACAACCATCTCACACACACATGTATACACACACCATAGCACAATGTAACATAGTACAATGAGCTTATATAAGTAAGTTTAAGATTATATTGCAGATTACATATTATATTATTATATTTGTTTTTTCATTTGATATTCTATCCCTAGACTAATGACATGTTGAGAAGTTTTATGGGCCTACTTTTACCTATTTTATTTAACTTTTTACTTGGTTTGACATCTTACCTCGATTCCTTGTAAATCATCCCTATTATCCAAGCTGGCTTCTTCTACAGTAGCATCTTTTATCTTCTTACTCTTCTTCTCCCGCCTCTTATCAGATTTCTTCTTTTCCTTTTCACTCTTACACAGCGCTAGTGGCTCATCATCACTAGATACCGAAGCTAACGGAAAGTCATCACAATTTGCTTCTCCATCATCATAACTATAGTCTTCTTGTTTTATACAGCCAACTTCAATGAGATAATTGTCAGATTCATTTGCTTTAGGTGCTTCTAATTTTACTTCAAACATGTCATTTTCATTAAGATCATATATATTGTTGTTATGATTTATACTCAAGTTGGAAGTTAGTTTTAACTGTTCACGGTTGACTTTGTTTAAGGATTCAATCGTGATCTGTAAGAAATCTTTATTTAACAACAAGTAATATTTCAATAGTAGGTATTTAACATAATTCATTACTATACTTTGTTTCATTCGACATTAAAAATTTAATTAAAACTATGATTATTCTATAATAGAGTATTCATAAATAAATAATCCGGGAAGCCGTGGTGGCCTAGTGGTTTGACCTATCGCCTCTCAAGCAGAGGGTCATGGGTTCAAACCCCGGCTCGCACCTCTGAGTTTTTCGAAATTCATGTGCGGAATAACATTTGAAATTTACCACGAGCTTTGCGGTGAAGGAAAACATCGTGAGGAAACCTGCACAAACCTGCAAAGCAATTCAATGGTGCGTGCGAAGTTCCCAATCCGCACTGGGCCCGCGTGGGAACTATGGCCCAAGCCCTCTTGTTCTGAGAGGAGGCCTCTGCCCTGCAGTGGGACGTATATAGGTGTGATGATGATAGACGTGGGGATGATGGGATGATGATTACTATACTTTGTTTCATTCAACATTAAAAATTTAATTAAAACTATGTTTATTCAATAATAGAGTATTCATAAATAAATAATTTTTCACTTCTAATGTGTAATTATTAGAAAGAAGAAAAAAGGAAAAAAAAAACCTCCATTTATTCACAACAAAAATGGGAAAAATGGATAAAAATAAAATAGTTATGCATGTCACAAAATGGTCCCAAATCCAGTTTGCCAGCCACTGCCAGTCTTGTGAATGGTGCTGGTCTTCTTTTGGGACCATTATTAAAAACACAAGCATGAGTATGACTGTTAATTTTTTGATGTTAAATGAAACAGTGTAAAAACTATAATAAAAGGTAAACAAATTAACTTTTGCCTGTGTCTTGCCTAGGGCTTTAGGCAAACAAACATTATTTTTTATTGTCTCCAAAAATACTTCAATTCACATGCTAATACCATGTAATTAACATGTTTATTAACAATTTATTGAATCAGGCGTTACTTTGCGGATGTCCATATCAATGAACTGAAATAATTTCCTTGCTCACCCGCGACCTTACGATAGCTAAGCTTATGCAAAATATGCGTGTTCATGCAGTTCCTCCACCTCCACACTGTAAGAAAGAACACACACAAATCACACAAACCCATCCATCACCACCACCCCACTACACTGACGCGTTTCGAACTCAACCAGAGCTGGTGTACGGTTGTGTCACTCTGAAGATGAGCTCTGGTTGAGTTCGAAACGCGTCAGTGTAGTGTGGTGGTGGTGATAGATGGGTTTGTGTGATTTGTGTGTGTTCTTACAGTGTGGAGGTGGAGGAACTGCATGAACACGCATATTTTGCATAAGCTTAGCTATCGTAAGGTCGCGGGTGAGCAAGGAAATTATTTCAGTTCATGTTTATTAATATTTATTGGATGGGTTTTTGCATATATTTACTTTTCCCGTAGCTTGCAGTAAAGAACACAGCTCAGCTTGTCCGATGAGGCAGCGTTCCCGAAACCGGTACAACTTCACCACCAGCGCTGTGCATTCGTAACATCCATATGGAGGTAGCTCCATTATGCTTAGAGGCTGGAAAAAAAAATTAAGCTTTTATTTCTTACCAAATTAAACAATTTTGAATTTAATATATACATTGTATTATTATTTTTAGCATATTTCAATCGGTACATAATACAATTAAGTTCATTTTTAAAACATTATTAAATTATAAATAAACAAAAAATATTTTTAAATAAAAAATCTTGTTCAATTTATCTAATAAAAATGACATAAATATTTTTTTATTTATTTTACGCATGTGAAGTTCTACTTACATTGATTCCAATTAGGGCTTCGAAGTAACCATTCAATGGATATGAATGCAAGTTGTGCATCTTTACACCCACAACAAGGCATATGCGACACACTCTCACGTCCTCCATAGCGATTAGCGAAGTTTAAAAAATATTAAAACTGTTTATGAAACATTATTTACAAATCATTCGTAGTTCGCGGTCGACGTTGGATAGAGTTATAAAATATTAGAACTCTCTCAAGTAATCACCCTATACGGTGTCACTATCGTAGAAGATACCTTAATACTGCATAGTCAAAAACATTATTGAAGTAGTGTATCGTTTTGTGTGTGAGTTAGTACACAGCAAGTATTCTTTTTTGAAATAACTAATCAAATCAAGAAGACTGTCTAATTTTACAAAAGACGCCAAGTCGCTGCCATTTTTGTTGACGTTTCCGAGGTCGCGCAATTTAGTGTTGCCAAGTGAAAACTAATATCAAATAGTTTGTTTGTCCAAGGAGTGTATAATGAATAATAACATATCTACAACGTATGTGACCTTACCGGCTATGATGATGACGTTCAAAAGTCGTTCACGAAAAAAACGAGTAAATTTGAGTAAAAATTAAAAATTTTGAACATGAAACTACCGTGAGACTTACTCATATTAAATATAATGACCCGGATAACTCACGTCTTACGTCGTGTGCGCGTGTTGCAGCAGCCGCTGAGTCACGTTGCTCCGGAGACGAAGGGCTACGGATTAGCCAGAAACATGTCGAGCTAAACTCGATTTAAGACGTGAGTTATCCGGGTCAATATATTTAATAAAATTAAAAATATTGTTTTTGGACTGTTTATAAAGTTGCCATTGTATAAAACAAAGTGTCACTGATAAATTTTGTGTCTTGTCTGTGTCTGTCATGTCAGGTCAAGACAATCGTCTGTCAGTGTCAGTGTCAAAATAATAAATAACGTTTTTGCCGAGCGTGCGAACAACAAAAAAAACGTAAAATTAAAAGTAAATTAAGAAACTCATCCAAATTCTAACTATGTCTACGAGCAAAATTTTGTTCGAAAAAGGCAGGCGAATGATGGTATATTTCTACACATTTTGCCTTAGAATTGTTTAGTTTAAATCACATGATTCTCGGGAGGTTTTTGTAACATTCCATTCCTTTTCAGTCTGAATCAGATCTCGAAATTGAGGTTGATGCCGACGACGACGTATGGGATGATAGAAAACTTAACGACGCTTACGATAAAGCGTTGAAAATAGCCAGTGCCGAGGTCGCTAAAAGGGTCGCCATGACGACGAATACCCGCCCTGATGCCCGGGATGGTAAATATAACTTACCCTACTAATGTTATACGTGTGTGTTTGTTACACATCCCCGCTAAAATGGCTGGACGGATAAGTATGAAATTTGCTATATGGGCAGCTGGATATCTGGAATAACACATAGGCTACTTTATAATCTAATATTCTCAAGAGATCAGGATCTAAAATAGATAATATTGTGACTATTTCATTATTACTGAAGTGGTTGATTGCAGATAATATAAAAAAAGTAAACTACTACCCCTTTTCCATGGTTCTCTGCTGCCACACCATGCTA
The DNA here is from genome assembly GCF_025370935.1 of Choristoneura fumiferana. Classification (NCBI taxonomy): domain Eukaryota; kingdom Metazoa; phylum Arthropoda; class Insecta; order Lepidoptera; family Tortricidae; genus Choristoneura; species Choristoneura fumiferana. The sequence goes on from NC_133492.1 coordinate 3,316,846, forward strand.
CCGCTATCAGGGAGGTCAGTTAGCAGTTCATCATGTCTATTAATCAATTATTTCGCCATCAGATCACAAAAAACCCAGAAAAGAGAAATTATCAAAACCCAGTGCATCAAAGATGCCTAAGAAGGAGGAATGGAAGCCTGGCATGGGTTGCCGAGCTCTATATGAAGAGGATGGACTGGAATATGAGGCTTTCGTCCTGCGGATAATCAATGAGAAAGAGTGTGTCGTAAGATTTTTAGGTTAGTTTTTGATTTATTTTATTTTAACCATGTGTTTAACTTCATTTCTAATGTCTATTGACTATTGATCATACTGACTGTTTTCCATGACATAAGACTGACATGATCCTACAAATTGATATTGTCAAATGTGTAATCAATAACTATTTATTTTGAATTTTACAGTTTTTTAATTTATGTCAAAACCATCTCACAATAGTTGTTCAATGAAATGAAATGATATTTATTCCAGACATAAGTTACTAAAATTTAATTAAAAGTAAATAAGTAAATTCTAAGGTAAACTGATTAAATTGAATTAATGGTGTCAAATACTCTATTATGCTCTTAGATAATTTAAGACTATGCTCATAGTCTAGCAACCTTATTAAGTAAGAGTTTTGTCAAACGTGCAAATCAGAGGCACCTGAAATAACATTGGTAAAGTAAAGACCCAACACTAATAGTGTTTTCAAACCTATTCCAGGCTATGATAACTGCGAAATTGTGCCCATCAATACATTAAAAGAAAGCCTTGGTAAGAAAGAGCGGCAGAAGCAGATTGAACAAGCCACTGTGAAGACTGACGATCAGACCAACAACATGGAGTGGAAGGAGGTGGAGAGTGACAGAGTTCCTAGTCCTGGTAGCACAGGTTAGGCATATTATCTATTTTTAAGGAGTCTTTATCTCTGTTCATTCCAAACTCTTGTCATTTATGAACCAATTGCGAAATATTTTTAGTGCTTCATTTGGTCTAATATAAGTTTGTGGAACAAATACCGTTCCTCAGGAAGCTAGTTAAGGTTGTTGGAAATCTGTTTTTTTGTGATTTTAAAATTATCATTTTTAAAGTTGTGCTGAACACAACTTCTAAAATGATATAAATAAAAATATGAAATCATTCGCAATTCATTTACTTTTCGGCCTCAGGTGTTTGACCTGAAATTTCTAACTACTGATTTTAGTATACGGTCCACTAGAACAAACTAAATTATGTACCGGGTGGAACCTTTGTGCTACTAAAATGTCATATTTCGTGTTGCATGCCGCACTTTAGGAAATCATAGTGAAAGTGATTATTAAAAGACTCTACCCCATCACAAGAATTAGTTTGTTTGACTGTATGATATAGTAAAAAACAATTGATTTACAATCTACAATAATAAAATATTTGAATTTATTTGAATTTGAATTTTACTCATGGATATTATGTTGCAGAATTATCATTCCAAAGAAAAAAGAAGTCACCCAAAAAGAAGAAGAATCAAAAGCCCACCAATGTCTTTGAGATGCCAGAAATGCCATTCCAGATGCCAAACTTCAGTATGATGCCAAATGTGAGTTGCCTTTCAAGATTAATAATATAATGGGCTAGTTTTCCAATAACATTTTGTTAAAAATGTAATTTACAATCCAAACTTTTTAGGCTGACTGTACTTGCATTGTCATCCAAGCTAAATTTCCGTACCAAATTTCAAGTTGATGTCATTAACCCTTGAGGATGTTCCGTCCTGTGGTGATGATCCTGGCTGGACCACGAAAATGTCACTGCACTACCAAACTTACAACATTTTACACAATGTGCATGAAGCTATTTAATAAATTGCCTCTAGATTTGCAACAGTTGCCGTTTATTAAGTTCCAAAATGGCTTAAGAAAATTGTTATGCAAGGATCAGTATTATAATGTAAAAATATTCCATCCAAATAATTTATAACATTTGCATGCTAGTACATATTTGTTGATATAATAAATAATACTTATAGCAGAATAAGTTACGAACAGTAAGTTATAATTGTAATCAACCATCTTTTTGACTGTATTATTCTATGCAAATAAAGAAGTTTGAAGTTTATTTTATTGTCACCAGAGAGGCCGCATTGCCTAACGTTTCTAGCTTTCGCATTTTTCAACAGGCGTGCACTTAAGCCTCGAAAAAAAGAAAGAAAAAAAAAACCCGCTCTGTGCAAACCGCGTCAGCTAGCGTACGCCCTTAGACGTCGTAGAAGTTTAGTTTCCCACAATTTCAATGTGTTCTTGGTCAACAGCTGGGCTCTCTGGATCTGCCGATGCCGCCGCCGCCGCCCATGGCGCTTCCAGACCAAGTAGACTCCGAGGACCAGGCTGTCTCCTCAATGCTGCTCAGTTGGTACATGAGCGGCTACTATACGGGACTTTATCAGGGAATGAAGAGGTATATGAACTTGTATTAGCTTTAACCGCATTAGAAATACCTTTAGAGTGTGGCCTGAAAAAAAGTTACGGGACATATTTTTTAGAACACAATGTTTGGCCGGACATCATGTGTTGATTGCAGACGAATTTAACATGTCATCTTATAAGCTGACATAACGTTTTTGGGCAGCAATAGAGTTAAAGTATCAAAAGATTGATTTTTTCGCCGTTAGCAAAGATATTCCGGACCAATAACATGTGTTGCCGAAACGAAACGTTAGTTTTTACGCTGGTAATTCTCATGTTGTTGGTGGTCAAAAAAATGTTTTTTTTTTCTTTTTTTCAGAGCACAGCAAGGCCGTAAGCGTCTATAATTCGAAAACCAATCTCCCTTTACATTTAAGTTATCAATAGTTATCATTAATACAGTAAAAGTCAACGCCACTTTCAAAAATATGTATATTTTTAGTTTCACATAACATGAGCTTAAAATAAAAAATAGAAATGCTGTTACTAGTTAAAAATAAATTAAATTATGCCTCCAGATTTACCTTTAATTATGTACAAAATTTACATATTCAATAGGTTTTTTTTTTGTTACAGATATTTTTTTCATAATAAAATGTTATATTTTTGGTGGGATTCTGAAATATAACCAATACTATATTAATTTCTTTTAGTTTTACCTTAGAGTAGATTTTAAGAAGTATGCTAGGTTTTGTACCAGACAACATCTGTCTTTCTCACACTTGACTAGTTGGGAAAGGACGGATAATTTTGTATAATATTAAAATTCTCAGATTATTAAGCCCGCCTGTACCAAGAAAAAATCGTGTTGATAAAACCAAAAACCTACAAATAGCTTTTATTAGGCACTGTTGGGTTTCCTACTATTTGAAAATTGTGTGTGAAGTAGGTATTTTTGTTTTTTTTTTGTTGGTCATGTCTACCGAATAGAAGATAGAGTTCGGAAAGGTCCCATACTTGATTTTTAGTAGAATCGGTGTCTCCTTTACGATGTGTAAACCAGGGATGTAACGGGTGTGGTTTTATCGGAACCGAAAGCGGAACCAGATGTTTTCAATTTAGTTTATCTGAACCGGAAACGGAATCGGAACCGAAAACGGAACCGGAACCAGAATCAGAGCCTGAGTCATAGGTGGACGAGATGTTAAGGTTCAGAAACATTACATAATTATTAGCCCTCGGTATGTTTTTGATGTACGTCGCTCATGTCCAGTCGCCGCGCTAAGCATTGACATCCGATATAAATTCCGTTTCAAAAGTAACGGAACCGGAACCGAAACGGATGTTTAATATCAAACGGAAGTTCCGAGTTAACGGAAACGGAATCGGAGCTCCGTAACATCCCTGGTGTAAACACAAAAACACAGACCTGACTGTAGGGTAGTGGGTTTTAACCCTTTAAACGCCATTGTCTGAATTATAAGACAAAAATTATCCAGCTCATTTCGCCGCAGTCTTATAATTAAGACAAAATGTCATATAGTTTCGGTGTAGGTGGCGATACGGGCACGTACGAATGTAAACGTATTGGCGGTCAAATGGTTAATCAGCTCTTTACTTATATGTCACTTGCTCGATCGCCTGGCAGGAAGCCTTAGGCTAAGTAGGCCAGAACCCTTCCAACATATTTCTTCTATTCTGTGGCCGTGGGCTAATTACTATCAGATAATTAAACAAAATTTAGCTAAAATGCTTAAGGATAATTTAAATTTGTGTTGGATAAGTAAGTGGCCACTGGCTATCTCTAGTGTAAACTTTAAACCTTTTTGTCTGCAAAATGTTAACCTTATCCTCTTTGTCTGCAAAATATTAACCTTATCATCTCTGTCAAATGATAGCAACTTTTTTTTTTAATAAAAAAGTTTTTCTTTATGGATCACGTTTTAAATGAAATTACACATCTAAAAAACGTCCAGGGCTCAAACATCAAACCTCAGCAATTTATTCATTATAAACTTGATGTTCGCAAATGTGATAACAAAATTAAGAAATGGTCACAATGTTCCTCTCTAAACTCCTCACTACTTGAACTAATAGTTAATATAAAATATTAATAATAATCTCATCTAACACACGAAACTCGAATTTTCAGTCATTAAAAGCGACTAAAAGTTGAAAGCTCGAAAACATGGCAGGTCACTTATTATGTGAATTTGTGACGATATTTACAAAATGAAAGAGTCCGACAGCAAAGGGTAGAAGTTGGGCATACGGACTATTCGCCGAGAGTGTAAGATATTATGAACACGAGTTGGAATAGCGACTGTCGCGTTATTATCGCAAACTGTATGACGGGCGTCGCTTGTCACCGCGCGCACAGAATTTCGTGGTACCAGGCATTCAGTTCTTGACAAACGTGCGCCCGGGTGACTGAGCGGATGCGGCGGCCGTATTGCCATTTCGTTCTGAACTGGTCTTCGAGTTTGTAGGTGGTCACATGTTGTTCAGACAGTTGTCTATTAATTAGCGGAGCGCATTTGTAATGGTAAAGAAACCCTAATTTGTATATATTTTTTATAATTGTCGGCGAACAGACTATAGAAACAATTTTGTACCTATGCTAAACTGTACCTATTCTTTTTTTTTCATCCGACTTCTACCCTTTCTTGTCGGTCTCTACTCTAGAGCTCTCTCTCTCACTGGTCGGTTGTACTCTTGGCAACAGAAAGCGTCATTTCAGAACGACGGGGCAGTAACGTTTCGCGGCCTTATCGACCAATCTTCTAGTTTCAAACTTGACATTGTTTATAGTGTACTAACTAACAAACGTATCTCTCATATGCCACTTGACAAAGGGCCACATACTGGTCTGAAACATGTCGGGCGTATCTCGACTCCAAGCGACCAGCAAAAGAGCGCTTATAAAGCTTTGCCTCACTGCACACGTGGCGTGATTGAGCAGATCATACGAATCAATATAATAACAAGTATGACGACGTACTTTTGACACTGCATCATCTCATCAATCGGACGCCATGCCCTCAATGAGGGCTATCGTTTTTTGTCTTACTAGATGGCGCCACTGTTGCGTGAGGTTTTTAAGTGTGGCTTTCAAAGTCTGTTATTACGGGCGTGAAAACAAAAGTTTAGATTAAAATCATATTTAATACATCTTAAAACCGTACCATAAAAATATCGAGCAACCACAGTCTTGCGTAGTCCCGTTTTGTTCGGAAAAAAGGGAGGACAAAAGTTTTCGAAAGACAAAACTGTCTTAAAACACAGACATTCATTGCCCCATAATGCAAAATATTCACATAATTATTCTAATTATAAATAAACCCGCGTACCCAAAAACTATGAGATTTGACATTTCGGAGACCTCACGCTACACTAGCGCCTCTAGCGGCGAATTCATACGCGATAGCCCTCATTTGACAAAGATATTATGCACACTACGTATTTTTTACATGGGGATGCGCTGCACAGTCCGACGTTAAAAAATAAATGAGAGGGCCACTTTAGTAAATGTCATTTTTTGATGGCAACACTTTGTTTTATTTTTTTTACTCATCTGTAATAAACGAACAGACGACGCGCGTTCGCGAAGCACGTTGCAAAAAACCGGTACATAAATCAATGGCTCTATATTCCGACACGACATGCCTCAGACTAAAGTGCTGAGCTCATGAGTGTCGTGGCTTAAGTCGATTGTTGCGGCTGGAACCCCGGGTGTGACTGCGCCCTCGCCAGGCGGCGTGCTAGTTGGTGGCCTGAAATAAAAAAAAAATAGATCAAAATAAGCTAACCATAAAAATTTCATTTTTAATTCAAACTTTTCTTGCTGACTGTACTTTTCGTTGACTGTACTTGCATTTTCACCCAAACTACATTTGCATACCAAATTTCAAGTCGGTGCTATTAACCGTTGAAGAGTTCCGTCCTGCGGAGACGATCCTGCCTGGACTACCAGGATGTCACTACAAAATTATTGTATTGTCACGCAATTTACATAAGTATTCCAAATTTCAAGTCCATCTGACTACTGGAAGTTGGTCAAATTTAACTTGCAAGATTTGATTACAGACAGACAGACAATGGGACAGGTGAAACTAAATAAAAGCTTGTAAAAAACTGCTTTTGTGTGATACTAGAGGTGTTATTGTGTAACACACTTGGAATCACAATTGTTTTCACCACTCTTTTTGTCACACGGTATAAGACGAGGCTAGAAAGAGATGGTCGATGTGATCGCGAACGCACTGCCAGATTTAGAGGTCTGATGGCCTTATAAAATGAAGGCGATTTGAAATTTTGATATTTTACTGATTGCCTGATTGAAGTGATAGTAGAGGAGACGTGGAAGATCGACCTTCAGCGATCTGATAACCGGATGAGACATATTTATCGAAACGAAAATACAAACTGAGACATGGATGCACAGAAAAACCAGAAAAAGAGACCAGCACTGGGAATCGAACCCAGGTCCACATATTTGACAGGTGAGACATATTTGTTTGTTTTTAAATATTATTTATTTACAAACACGCCTATGATAGCTTGCCTATCGGAAAGTGTTAATGGCTATTTTTAATTAAATTAATTTTAGTCCATTTTTTTTTTTTTTCTTTTGACTAGGTACCGGATTTTTTTATTCCAACTGATAGTTTCTAATGCGGGTGAGCAAAGTAATTGTTTTAATTCATTGACGGACCTCCGCAAAGTAACGCCTGATTCAATAAATTTTTGTTAGGGGCTGTTTCACCACACATTGATTAATTTTATTTGACAGATAGATAAATGTGACGCCGTCTCCGTCTATTCGAACAAAACAAACAGAGACGGCATCACATTTTATCCGTCAAATAAATTTAATCAATCGACGGTGAAACAGGGGGTTAGTGTTCTAAATAAAGTTTTGTGATTGTAGTAGATACCGTAAACTGCTTCAACTTTGCCCTCTAGTGCCAACATTGCCTGAGTTGATTTAGAGTCGATAACTTAGCACTCTTATAGGTTTTAAACTTTTATCTACACGGGAATTATTATTACGGGGGGATAAAAGTTTTAAAACCTAAAGGGTGCTAAGTTATCGACTCTAAATCGAATCAGGCAATGTTGGGGCCAGAGGGCAAAGTTGAAGCAGTTTACGGTATCAAACATAGTGACGCAAGTAAATTCATCAGGCCATAGGAGAACTGCAATGGAATTTACTACATAATCAAATTACAAAACTCACCTAATAATATACGGGCCTCCTTGCTGCAGCAGCGTAATTGGATGCGAATAAGGCGCTCCCATGCTATGGAAGCTCAGATTTCCCGCTATCCCTGTGTTCCCCGTATTATTCAAGTGTCCATTCATAACCACACCATTACTATTAGGATTCTGCGACGAATTCATCTCCGTACGGAACGCTTTGACCAGATTTGTCTTCTCTCTCTGCCACACGAAGACGTTGTGGACCATAGCGCAGCCGCAGAATATTATCCCGACTCCGATGAACACTGACGTCACTATGGCCGGGGTGGAGTGGAACTGGATGAAGGTGTACAGGATTATACCTGGAAAGAGAGGGTTAGTTCATTAACCTCTTTACCGCCAGTCATCCAGTCGTGACAGCCAATGGAATGCCTCACACGCCACGATCATCTATAGATGACCAACACTCAACTCGAAATTAATCCTTCTGCAATGGAATTAACCCATTATAGACTAGCGGTACCATATGGTACCATTTATTTACGACTTTTATTTTCGCGTGATTGGCCAAATTGCGACGCGTAAGACGGGCTTTTATTGGCGAAAGTTGATCTAGGAGACATAACGCTGCCGATTGTTAACCTAAAACAGTACTTATTTACATCAGTTGCGTGTGATTGAAGGTCAAAGTAGGTGCATCGCAAATTTCGCGGAAAAATGTTTACGCCGTTCAAGTAAGTTACAATATTTGGTTTACTAACAGATAAATAACGAATGTTATTGCAAAATCGTTTAATTTAGTAACATTGCTTTAGTTTAATTTATTTAACTAGTGCCGGTAGGTATAAATATTATAACTACCGCGTGTTAAAGTTACTGGTACCGTACGGGATCGCTAGGCGATTCCCATGCGATTTTTTCATCAACCTTTCGTTTTTTATCTGTTAAGTAGTTTTATTATTTTTAGTAATACACGATAGTGATTTGACATTTTATCGAAAGATCAAAATGAAGTATTATTTAATAATCATATTTTATCGTTTTTTATAAAGTTTTGTCATAACCTACCTCTCACTGGTGGACGTCCGCCAACATCTAAATATTCCCGAACTGACAACCGTGTCAGTGACGCCATAAGGTACGATGGTCAAAACCACGTTCTCATTCCTTCTCAGAAGCGACGAAGATGTGCATACGAGAACTGTCAGGCTCGGTCGAGATTGGAATGCTCGAAATGTGATGTAGGATTATGTGCTGCATGCAACTACCAATTTCATGTAAAATAAACTATATTTGTAACGTCTCGGAAGCTCATTTATTAAATAAATATAGTAAAACATACGTACTGTATGTTATTAAGTTGCAACCGAAGAGGCTGATTTATTAAATAAATAATTTAAACATATTTGTACTATTACTAATTTCATATTATTTCCAAATTTTTTCCTCAGTACGTGCCTAGCGATCCCATATGGTACCAGCGTTTTTTTTCAAAACCAAAGGTCTGTCAAATTTTTTATTACTATAACTTCGTTACATAAGCTCTAATAAACAACATATTAAAAAATTACAAAAATCGGAGACCTCAAAAAAACTCAGTCTATAATGGGTTAAAAATCAAGTTTATTTGTCGCTGGTTTTTCTGTGGCGTACAGAGCACGTCACTTCGTTTGTTTCGTGGCGGTGAAGAGGTTAATAATGGAATTACCACTTAGGGGCTGTTTCACCATCCATTGATTAGTGTTAACTGACGGTTAAATGTGATGCCGTCCCTCTGACACTTATGCTATTTAAACGAGAGTGAGAGGGGTACAATACGAACTTCGATTTTCGAATCTCGAGTTTCGAGATTTCGAGATTATTAACGCAGCAGTCAATCATTTTTTGAACAGCATGAAAAAAATCTAATTTAAAATTACCTGTCAAAAACACTGGTATTGATATGAAGAAGCCTCCAACAGCGCATACTCTTGTAATCGCAGACTTCTGCAGGTATTTATTCGACCTGGAAGGCAGAAATACACATTTTACTACAAAATAACACAACTTCTGCGTAGGATGTCCACCAACGAGATGGGCGGATGAGGTCATCCGCCAGGTCATCTAACCTGGTTAAAGCTGCTGTTAAAGGTGGCTGGCAGTGAGGATGCAGGCCGCTTCCAAGCGAAGCAACTGGAGGTATGTGGGGGAGGTCTGTGTCCAACAGTGGACATTCTACGGCTGGATAATGATGATGAAATCAACTTCTATCTTTGCTGCAGCGTGGGGACAAGATAAGGTGAGGCCGTAGGCAGCAGATTTTGAGGGAGGTCTTCCAGTTGTTTAAGGTTCCGTTACCTGAATATGACAAATTGAACCTTATTCCTGTCACTGACGTGTAAGTAATTGTTTTCTATTTTTTAACCGACTTCAAAAAAAGGAGGAGGTTATCAATTCGGTTGCATTATTTTTTTATGTTTGTTACCTCAGAACTCCGTCATTTATGAACCGATTTGTTTTTTTTTTGCGTTTGTCTCGGAATAGACGGACTATTTACTTAATTAGATATTTTTAGAACACTATATAACCTATTCCTATTAGTTGTACCTACTCGTATCTTCTGCGAAATGAATTTAAAAAAATGTATTAACCAGTGTGTAATCGCCATACGATAAATAAATAATAAATAAACCTATTCCCGGGACGATTAAAAATATCACCTAATCTTTATGCGTAGAGTAGAGCCATATAACTTGATTGAATGGCCTTATCTTCATGGTTAACGTGATCAGCCACGGTTTTCGCACGATAACACTAACTGCCAAGGATGTAGTTATTTGCGAAGATAAACTGCCCCATTCATTTATCATGCAAGGGAAATCCGGTCACGCAACGGTTTATCTTATGGGAAAGTTGGAATAGGATTTAGTCTAAAATTAATAAATTATACATTACCAGACAAGACACCAACCAGGCAACCAGACACTCTTGCAAAACTTTTTAGTTAGGTATATAAGATGCTAGAAAATATTATAAGGCTAAGGCTATACAGGGTGAAATCTAGGACGTAATACAAAATTAGTGTTTCATGTTCAATTAATGCTGGGTAATATAATGCATTAACTCTTTTGTTGAAATAAGTCTGAAAAAATTTGTGGTTTCCATACATTATTGAAATAAGAAATCATGAACAATGTATGGAAACCGCAAATTTCATCGGAGTTAATGTTCATTCATTATATTAAACAGCATTAACTGAGCACGAAACACTAATTTTGTTTGACGTCCTAGATTTCATCCTGTATAAGGTGCGGATATTTTCAGGGTAGGTATGTAATTAATAATCTTAGAATCAATTAACATAAATTATTCACATAAATTATTTAAGTATTGTGTGGTAATATTTTTTATGTTTCATACAAAAATACCATTCCGTCCAAAAATAATCATCCTTGCATTGACATTAACTGTACTTTTTTATTTAATTTAATTGAAACTAATTAACAACGATGCCAATAATCGATCCACAAAATATCCGCATCTGAACTTACTTGAGGCGTCCCTAATTTTATTTTACTTATTATTGTTGTCGTTATTGAATTTATTGCTACTCTTTTATTTTATTTTTAAATCCTCTTGTACAAATTTCCACGCATATATATGTATATAGGTATTTTATAATTCTTATATTTGTCATGATTTATATATATATAATATAATATATAGTTTTTTTTCTTTTCCCGCAATAATTACGCGTTCGGTTACGTGGGTGCACACTCACCGGGGTTCAGCTGAAAACCAGCGCTGCAGCTCTGGTTACAGGGCTACGGCATATGCTGAGCTGAGTCCTTTTGGCATCACACTACAGCACAATATCTCTTATTTTCTTCTCTTTTCCTATTTATGTTTTTACTGTGTTTTTGTTGTGATGTAGTGTGTTTTTCTTGTCAATAAATGTTGTGAGTTTGAGTTTGAGTTTGTGAGTTTGATCTGATTTTCTAGCACACTGTATTTTGGATTTGGTTGGTTCGCCATTAAAGGATTCATCATCATCATCCCAGCCTATATACGTCCCACTGCTGGGCACAGGCCTCGTCTTAGAACAAGATCAAGGATTATTACTGTGAAATTTTGAAAATCTATGGGGATAGTTTAGCGAAGTCGATTAAGAAATTCAGTTACCTAAGGATCAATGCCTGTTTATGACTTATAATGGTTATACGCTCGAATCACGAGTACTCGAAATCGAATTGAACCTCAATTAATTCTGGGATTACGTAGAAAATCCCGTGGGAATTCCCAAAAAGTACTTTAATTTCGTTAATGTTGCGTTAAAACCCCTTGTTCCCCGTACATAACCAACTTCCATTACCAGCACTGGGAGAGGACAAATAATTCCTACTACAAAACCGGGTTTTGGAGTAGGATTTTTTTTTCCTGGTACAAAACCAACGTCATGGTCGGTAATGTAAAATAATTCATAGTACAATACCCGGTTTTGGAGTAGGATTCTTTAATGCCTTGTACAGAACAAGCTTCAGTAAAAAAGCATTACTCAAGCTTATTTTCACAATCGCGTTTTTCCCAATATTAATCGACACAGAAACAATGTCGACGAAGCTCCGCTCACGCGAAGCTCCTGCTTTTATGTAGTTTTGGCCCTTCGGGCCGATGCAAACTTAACATAACCTAAACCTACCTATGTTTCTGGGTCGATTAAACTTGGGAAATGTATAGTTCTGTACAAGGCGTTAAAGGATCCTACTCCAAAACCGGGTATTGTACTATGAATTATTTTTCCTCGTACATTACCGGCCCATGACGTTGGTTTTGTACAAGGAAAAATAATTCATAGTACAATACCCGGTTTTGGAGTAGGAATTATTTGTCCTCTCCCAGTGCTGGTAATGGAAGTTGGTTATGTACGGGGAACAAGGGGTTAAAACAGCCGCGGTTTTATCCTGATCCCGTGGGAATATCGGGATTATTTACATAACTTTAATGAGACTCATGTAATTTTTGGGAATTGCCACGGGAATTTTTCGAGATCTTTGAATCAATTCAACTACTAAATCACAAGTCATGGTTTACGCGTTTAAAGACTAATCCTTACTTAAGTTATAAATGTGAAAGTACAGTCACCAGCACAAAAATATCTGCCACACCACAACGGAGCGTCCAAAAATATCTGACGCGTCCTACCGGCCCTAGAAATATCTAGAGTCGTATCAGATATTTATGCACGCTGTTGTGTCAGCTATCATATTGGTGCTGGTGACTGTCCCTATGTCCGTCTGTCTGTTACATCATCTCGATTAAATAAACCACTGAAACAATTCAGATGGAATTTGATAAAGATGCCAACCAAAAGTTTATGAACTTATGAAGATAATTTGAGACCCTGGGAAGGACATATTTTCAGCGGGATAGTCACTGATGTATTAAACTGTAGATACACATTGCCAAACAAAATCCCCATCAAAGAATGTCCGAACTATTTATTTGTTTGTGTAACAAATAAAATCATCACCCACACAAATTAATTAAAAGAATACGTGACGAAATTTGAACCTAGTCTTTACTAAGTTACAGTTGAATTTCGCTAGCGGCCATATTCCACAATTAATAAAAATATTTACGTGTGCGTAGAAACACTGATCCCACCACACAAACAAATAGAAAGAATACGTGACGAAATTTGAACCTAGTCTTTACTCTATTACAGTTGAATTTCGCTAGCGGCAAAACTCCACAACGCTTGACACTTGACAGCTAACTCCACAATTTCACATACGCATGCTCGAATATGAATGTAAGCCTTATCAGAAAAGGCAGAGGGATTAATTTCACTTGCTACATTGAAGGCGACGTTGCAAGATTGCTTGGATGAGTTTGACGTTTCTTAAGACGGACGAATTCAGGTTGTAGAACAAAGAATGCATGCATGCATTCGGAGAGGACTTTTGTAATAAAAAGTTTTTGTCAATTAAATTAAAAAAAAATTAAAAGGTAACTTTTAAGCTAATTTTCTTTAGTCCAAATGTTTACCGTTTTCGAGATAATCTATATACAGCCGGATTAAGACTATTTGATGCCTTAAGCAATGCACGCCTATGCCCCCCCCCCCTTATCGATATTTTAAATAAGTATTTATTACGACGAAATATTATATTTATGAAATACGATAGAGATTATGGGGAGGCACGAGCGAGCGGATTTTCAAACAGCCTTACCTTTTATGTGCTAACATAAAAAAAAATTGTTGCTGTTTATGGTGCCCCCAAGACGTGATGCCCTAAGCAATCGCTTAATTTGCTTATGGGCTAATCCGGCACTGTCTATATACATAAAATTAAAATAATAAACTGACTAACTGACTGTTGATATATCAACGCACAGCCCAAAATGCTGCACCTAGAGACCTACTTTATGCCCCTGGTTACCGAAGTACTCGTCAAGACGACAAACGAGTCCAAACTCGATGTGGTCGTGTCGTTTATCACAGAGTTCCTATGGTCACCCGCTAGCTTTATCATCAGATCAACTCCATGTTATAATAATATTGCATTGTCATCGGATTTAAGTATACATGCGTGTAAAATTTAAGAAGATATCCACTTCAAATTTGAGTTGAAAGATTCCACCCGAGCAAACATAGTTACATTACACTGCAAATAAATATAATGCTTGTAATAAGTTTTTGTTAAAAATTTAATTTTTAATACAAGCTTTTTTGCCGAATGTACTTTTTGTTGACTGTACTTGAATTGTCGTCTAAACTACATATCTGTACCAAATTTCAAGTCAGTACTATTAACTATTGAGGAGTTCCCTCCTGCAGAGACGATTCTGACAGAACCACCAAGTTGTCACTACCAGATTATTGTATTGTCACCAAATTTACATAAGTATGCCAAATTTCAAGTCGATCGGACCACTGGAAGTGGGTCAAATTTAGCTTTCAAGATTTGACCCAAACAAACAATAAATAAATAAATAAGCAAACAGGGCAAGCTACAGAAAAGCTTCTAAAAATATATTCTCATCCTCCTTGGTTCTGGCTGTTTGCTTCTAAAACCATTGCCAGCGCACGCCGCGCGCAGCTCAAAAAAAAATTGCAGGCTGTCTGTCAGCACAGTTCATTCGCGGGAAATTCGGCGGACTTCGTATGTTGTGTAATTAAATAATAAGAAGCTCGACTAGTGTGAATAAATTGTAAACTGTGTTATAAACCTTGTAAACAGTTTAAAATACTTAGTATGATTTTTTTAGTGTAAAAAACAATAGGTAAACATAGTGATTAATACGGTGTAGATTTGGCGAGCGGTTTATCAAAGTTGGCGTCATTGAGGTTTGTGGTTCATAAATTGCTTTATTAATTTTGCACAAAAACGAATAAACCACACAGTCAGACAGTCAGTACGTTATATTATCGAAGCTTTATAAAACGCAAACTTCAAGGTAAATATTCAAATGACATAGCTACCCGTTGCTAGGCGACTCGGTAAATAAAATAGAGTGACGGCAACTCCACTACACTTTTGTTCCATGTTCTGTTGTTTATCTGTTTCGTTTTACTGATATGCTTTCCTGTGCGTGTGACAAAGACAAGGCATTTGTCAATGTTGTGAAATTCTGGCAACGTTTATCTTTTAATTAGAAATTTAGAAATGGCTTTAAAATTAATTTAAATCAATATTTCTCTCTGATTATTAGAATTTAATAGAAAAAACAACAAATACTCGCTGAAAGTATGATATTCCATCAGATTTGTTCCGTTTTCGCGAGTGATTTTTGCACTTTTTAAAGACGCACGTGGGCATCGTTACGCTTGCACTGACAACAACGTACTGAGAAAAAAGAAGGCCACATTTACCAAAGTGGCGCTCATTTGGCTCGGACATATTCGGACGCGCGACTGTGGATCTACAGTTTAATACATCAGTGGGGATAGTGTTAAACGAATTCGCAGACGAAGTCGCGAGCAAAAGCTAGTTCATTGTAACATTGACCACTGGTGACCCATATGTACGTAACGACCTGCACCAGCTGCGTCCGGGTGCAACGGTTTTGCCAACGGCTCGACTCGCTCCGCTGACTGCGGGAGCGTTCTACTGTACGGACGGACGGTCAAGGACTTTAACTCATGAGCTACCATGGAACCATTTCACAGTAGGTAAACGTTATAGTGACATAGCATTAATTAACAATGAAAATCGTAATGACTTTCCTTTCCTTGGGGAGTTGACATACCTACTTATGGGCACCCTTCGTAGAAGCAAAGCTTGTACCATCAGCCAAATATGTGGTCTACCACCCTAAAGTTGATAATCGTTTGCATGTCATAAAACAAAAATGCCAATAGACTTGTCTGTCAACTTGAAAGTTCGACTTTAGCGACATTTTCATTTGATGGGAACTTGTTTAAAAATTGATAGACCACTTATTTCGCTGATGGTACTATGGGTCTAGGCAACAGAAAACATAGGAGATAAATATACATATGAAACGTCCAAGACCCGAGGGCAAACAATCGTATTAATCGTACAGTTTCATTCATTAGAGCCATGGGTGTAGAAATCATAAGAAAAATATGTCATTTTGAAAAACTCGCGAGATGAACACGTCAAAGAGCCGGTAAGTTTTTTAAAATTAGTTAGTGACACATTTGGTTTGTCATTTTTTATTTAATATCAACTGGCAACATCGTTATCAATTACATCACAAGTGCACCTAAACAAACGAATAAATTAAATAGTTTCGGATAAGATTACGTTATCAACTCGTGCGCAGCTGACGGGACCGGTTTCGCCGACGAATTCCTCACAACAGGTACTGAGCTTTACAAACTTATCCAACCCTGAAAGTGGCGCTAGTGTCTACATTCCCCTTCAGTTTTTATACGGCGAACATTGGTTCCAAATTTCACCACGGGATCGGATAAGTTTGTGGTGCCATACATTCTTGCTTTTCAATGTGTGTTGTGCTATTTCTAAAGGATAAGTACTTAACTTGCAAAAAGGTATGCTCGCTCGTAAATTCAACGTTTAGTACATAGTTTCAGTGCATATCGATAAGAAATTGAACCGTAATATTAGTAATGTGGCTACAGACCGATGCAAATTAAAAATAATAGAAAAACCTCAATGTTGTAAGTACAGTCAACAGCACCAATATCTGACACAACAAGGTGCATAAATATCTGATAAGACTATTTCTAGGGCCGGAAGGACGTGTCAGATATTTTTGCACGCTGCGCTGTGGCAGATATTAATGCTGGTGACTGTACCTATATGGAGAAAGGCGGCCAATTACATAGATCATTGCTTCGTGCTGTTTTTTCTACAGCCACGGCAAATTTTTATGAAGGAACGTTCCATGAATTTCTATGCTATTTTTAAAATCTTAATCGTACTTATTGTAATCTTAAACAATATATCTATTGGTGTGGGTTAGTTATTCGATTCTACTTTCGATTCTGAGCAAACTAGGTACTTTCAGGTTTTCAGTTATTTCCTATTTATACTTAACTACTTATAAGCTTTTGCCCGCGGCTTCGCCCGCGTGGAATTCGGTTATCGCGCGCTGTTCCCTCGGGAACTGTGCATTTTTTCGTGATAAAAAACTAGCCTATGTCACTCTCTGGCCCTTAAACTATCTGTATGCCAAAAATCACGTCGATCCGTCGCTCCGTTTCGACATGACAGACGGACAACACTTTCGCATTTATAATATTAGTATGGATTATTTAACGTGTATACTGTCAATTTCCTTTTAGTACCGTCAAGGACTTTAATTCACGAGCCTAATTCTAAGGAAAAGTCATTACGATTTTCCTTGTTAATAATTGCGATGTCACTATGACGTTTACTGTGAAATGGTTCCATGATGGCTCATGAATTAAATTCCTTGACCGTATGAGTAACTAGCCCTAGCGAAAAAGGGGTTAATTCTGCAGAAGTTGAACAGCTGATTTCGACTTAAACCCTTTTACACATAAAATAGAAAATAGCTGTGTAATTTCTGCAGACTTAACCCCTTTTTCACTAGGGTCCCAGTGTCTGCTTTGATTGAATTTGACAAGTGCGCGAAGCTATTACGGTTGTATTTGATGTGATGAGACTATTTTGGAATATTTCATATACGAAAATTTCGGAAACTTCTCATAATTTTGTGTGGGGATTGAAACTTTCCGTTTATTCAATTTGAATTCCCTTATTTCTTGTAAAATTTCCGGATATTTCCGAGAACTTTTCCAATTTTTTGGAAACTTTCCGCAACTTGCACATCAGTAGAGACATTCGGTTACGAAATACGAGTCAGTTTAGTTGTGATTCGGTGGCGTAATACATAATAGATTTATACCTGCGCCGGCCCAATGCCGCAAGGTGCAACAATGCACCCAAAATAGCCGTCCACGGTACAGTAGCTGTAGGGTTCCAAAGGTGAGTTAAGGACCCGAATTGGACAAAAAAACCCGACAAAAAGTAGGCTAAAGCTAAGTTCAACTACGACCCTACACGGTACAAATTTTCGACAATAAAAAAAAATAAAGACTAATTAAACATGGGAAAGATAGTTAATTAATTAGGTATTTTAAAATTAATTTCCTGTCCTTGTCAAATGTATGTCATTGAGTTTGTTTTACGGTACTTAAATATTTGTATTGGAAAATAATTATGTGTATGGTCATGTGTCCAACAATGAAACTTACGTACACAGTGAAACATTGCGATATTTCTAAAGTGCCACGTTACCAGATCGTGCACTATATCGCGTAAGGACACCCTTGAGAAACCCCCACTGTACTCCAGTTTGCATCGGCGTCACGTGGAGGAACATGTGTCTACGGAGCTTTTTCAGTATTATTGTCACGAAATTAAATTAGCATTTTTTGTAGATTTTTCATTAAATTATGTTTAGAAATTCAGTATATTTGATACTTTCCTAATATTAAACATATTTTGTAGATTATCGTGGACTAGATCACGTGTTAAAGTGGCACAATTTAGCAGGCAAAAATTAGAGGTTAATATAAAATACCTTAGGTAGTCAACAATGAAACATTTACGTATGGGACTTTTAATGAGGCTGATTAAAGTTAAAGTAATTAAAACTGTTCTGATTATATCCGTGCATTTACATAAATACGTCTTAAAAATATGAAACAGCTTATATTCGTTTTCACGTTTCATTGTTAAATATGTAATGTTTTATTCTGGACACAGTGACACATTTCCCATTTTTACTTTTTATTGTTTTGATGACTTACTATTACTACACATTCCTAAAGAATACTGTAGGTACATGTCAACCGATGAACTAAAATAATTTCCTTGCTCACCCGTGACCTTACGATAGCTAAGCTTATGCAAAATATGCGTGTCCATGCAGTTCCTCCCCCTCCACACTGTAAGAACACACACAAATCACACAAACCCGTCTATCACCACCACCACACTACAATGACGCGTTTTGAACTCAACCAGATTTCATCTTCAGAGTGACACAACCGTACACCATGCTACCAGTTGTTAGACTAACAACTTAGCTATCGCAAGCTTAGCTTAGCTTAGGTATCGTAAGGTCGCGGGTGAGCAAGGAAATTATTTTAGTTCATTGATATGGACCTCCGCAAAGTAACGCCTGATTCAATAAATTACATGTCAACCGAAACCCAACAAAATTACCTAAGTACTTTAAAAAATTCAGACTTCTATCTGTCAAAATAAAAGATTTATGAGATTTTGAATTTTATGTGTTTCATTGTTGGACACTTGACCCTACCTACTTACTGTAAAGTAGACCTCATTATATTTTACGCTTCAAATTTCATGCGCCTCGTTTAATATATTTTTTTAAACGACGAAAAAATCGGAGGAGGTTCTCAAGTCGGTAAGGTTAAATTAAAAACCGGCCAAGAGCGTGTTGGACACGCCCGAAATAGGGTTCCGTAGCCATTACCAAAAAATTAAGTAATATTTTTCTAAGGATTTCGTATTTTATATTTTATACAGTTGTTGTATTGTATTTTGTACAGTTGTTGTTGTAAAGTTGAATATTTTGCAAAAAAAAACACTGAATCGAAAAATTGTTTTAGCAACCCCCTGTTTAGAATGGTTTTAAAAGACCTATCCAACGATACCCCACACTATAAGATTGGATGAGAAAAAAAAATCACCCCCACTTTACGTCTATGGCAGGTACCCTCAAAAAATATATTTTTTTTATTTTTATTATACCATTTTGTTGGCATAGTTTACATTTATATTCGTGCAAAATTACAGCTTCCTAGCATTGATAGTCCCTGAGCAAAGCCGCGGACGGACAGACAGACAGACAGACATGGCGAAACTACAAGATAAGGGTTCTGTTTTTGCCATTTTGGCTACGGAACCCTAAAAAGGGGTTTATTACCTTTCGCTTTTAATTTTTTTTGTAAAAAAGTCTTTATTGCTAGTCTACTTTATTATTATTTTTATTTATTTAAACTCATGATTCGTCGCCATTTTGACTATTTCGAGTAGTTGCATTTCCCAAGGCCACTATGAGATCTTAATACCTTAAGAACTTAAATATTTCAAACGATGCGTCACACTATTATAGTAAATAATAAGTATGTACTAGTACTACCTAATGCATAAAATCCTTTGAAGCCATATTGGCGTAAGCCTGTTACTGCATCTTTAAATACCTATGTATAAGAAAAACCTTCACCTCTCTCGAACGTTATTAGTTTAAGATCACTTTCCTGTCTGTCTGTCCGTCTGACAAGACCCTTTTTCTCATTAACACGCATGGAGGAATCAAGTTAATATTAATTTGCTCTTACTCCTTGCAGCTGTGAAAAAAATTAACTTCTATTTAAATCATTGCAATCAAAGATATACAGAGGTGTTTCCATACTACAAATTGCTGTATCTAACCGAAAAACACGGCTTCGTCCGGTTGTGCTAGAAGCCAGAAATTTGGTAGGAAGGTAGCTCTTATAGCCTTATAACTTATAGCACAACCAATAAGAAATATCCGAAAATGTTATTTTTTACGCCTGTCTGTCTATGTGAATAATATCTAAAATACCCCACACTGAATAGTTTTTTTAATCAGGCGTTACTTTGAAGAAGTCCATATCAATAAACTAATAGTAGATTGTACAACAAGAGCATAAAACGAGCCATTTTACCCGAGGCGTTCATATAGCCACCCGAGCCGGTATGGCGAGAATGGGTTTAATGCTCGAGTTTTACACTCTACTTTTCAGTTCGATGGCGAGGAAATGAAATAGCAACAGTGGAAACAATGATTCACTTTCTATGTGACTTTCTATGTACTTTTTATTTTGTTATGCATTATTATAATAATTCCATTTTTTTATTTTATTGATTTATTATGATTAATTTGAATGATTTTTAGGTTTATGTAAATTAAAAAATATTTAAAAAAATATACAAAAACTTTTTTGTTTGTGGCTGTTGACACCTGATTACCTTGGTCTTAAGTTGGTCTTAGACGAAGATTTTATTTTATGCACTAGAGCATAAAAAGTCATTTTATGTCGCCTAGATACAGCATAAACACGAACTTTACGAGCATGAGAAGTGAAAAATAATTTCTTTGCACACCCGCAAGTGTATTGTGAAGGTGGTGCTTGTGTGATTTGTGTGTGTTCTTACAGTGTGGAGGTGGAGGAACCGCATGAACACGCATATCTTGCATAAGCTTAGCTATCATAAGGTCGAGGGTGAGCAAAGAAATTCTTTTAGCTCATTTTTTACCCCACACTGCTTACATTTTGCTTAGGAAAGGGCTATGATAATACTGGATATTCATAGATATCTACAAATGTGGAACCCTCGGTGCGTGACTCCGATGCGCACTTGGTCGGGTCTTTTCAAGGTTGCTGAGATAGGGACACAGTACAGTCACTATTACCAATATCTAGGGCCGGTAGAACGTGTCAGATACTTTTGCACGCTCCACGCTCTCAGAGGCGTCTAAACCTATAGTGCAGGGTGTGCGTTGCACACGGGCGCAGCGGTGTTAGAGGCGCCGGCCGTGACACTTTGTACCCACTCCATTTTGACCGCGCTCTTCCTAGATGGCGCTAAAATAATAATTGCACACGGGCGCTACATGGGCTAAAGACGCCGTTGCACGCTCTGCTGTGGCAGTGGACTGTACCTACCTACCTTTATGACGCAGAGGGGTGCCACTATTATTTATGGAAGCTTTCGGATAAAGTGATTGAAGTCATTTAAGAAATTAGTTCCCATAAAAGCTATATGGCCAGGTATCATAATTAAATATTTGCCCAAAGTTTAGTGCGACAAAGATATTAATGAACGTGGCATAGCATTAACCTAAGCAACAAAAAGTTGGAAAACCCGCGACTTTGTCACTTCAAAGTTCAAGATCTCAAAAACGGCTGAACGGATTCTGATAAAACTAAGAACCATTGCTAGAAAACCTGCCTTCAAATTTAAAAAAACCGCATTCAAATCGGTTCACCCGTTTAAGAGCTACGGTGCCACAGACAGACACACAGACGCACATAGCGGTCAAACTTATAACACCCTTCTTTTTCGGGGGTTAAAAGACAAAACTAACCTGGCTATGTTACAAAACTTCACTTTTTACAATTCGCCAGTTCGTCATGAATCCTGTTTGTGTATTTTGTAACGAAAACCTATTAATTATAATTTAATAATATAAATAAAATAAAGCACCCTTGCAATTTATTGCAATTTAAAAATTTCATTATAATCACCGAAACCATAGACTATTCTTTTTACATTTCGGAAAAGAGGGTAGGTAGTCCACATAAAAACACACTAAAGACACATTCTGCCCTCCTAAGTCAAAAGGCGCTATCTCAATAAAAAAACACTTTTGAGTTATTAATACTTTTGTGTAGCTTAAAACATTCTGCATCACATGGTGTAAATAACAGAAAAGCGATTTTTTTTGAGATAGCAACTTTCGGCTTAGTAGGGCAGCATATTCTCTAAAAAGACATTAAACTTTCCAAGGTTACAAAATCTTGCACCGAGATCTTTAAAAATACTTCCAGCCCTATAAAGCGTTGCTAAAATCATGTAGGAATGCTCCTTAATCAATCTAAATGGAAGCACGAATACTGTCTGTCTTTTTTCCACGCAATATGTGAGAACAGGATAAAAAATATGCGTGAGAAGCGTTTTTTCAATGGCCGACTAGCGAATGCTCGATCGGAAAGGCAAAAACGCTACGGAATGTTATTGTAAAAAGCGAAAACTAAAGTTATTGTGTGTTTAAGAGTCGGTTAAGTACCAAGTTACTAAAACTATAACCAATGTCAGATGAACTGTCACATCTGCGATTAGGTAGATTTCTGTAACCCAACATTTACTTACAGTCAAGGAAACTGAATCACGTACCACGTCGTGTCATGTCGTCATGTCGTGTTGATATTCCGTACATTTGCGAAATAAATCAAAGTGAAATTGATTGGTTTCAACCTGGTACAAGATTCAGTTTCCCTGGACCCTACCTAACAAAAGAATTAACGGCTGATATGACATTGTTTATCGGTTTAGAAAAATCTCTTGACAGTCCTTACTAAAATAAACGTGAAAGTATGTCTGTCTGTACCTCATCGTGCTTAAACTGCTGAACCGATTTTAATAATAATGACAATAATTTATTTATCAGATTACATAATTGATCCAGTTAATGAAAGGCATGAAGATAGTTTGAGATTCTGGGAAGGACATTCGAGTTTTATCCCGGAAAATTGCAGTTCACACGGGCGGGATAGCAATAGGTAACTAAACGATTTTTCGGCAGACAGAGTCGCGGGCAAAAGCTATATAACAAAAAAAGGTACAAATTATAAATGTAGAGTTAGAAATAAAGTAGAATTACTGATTTATTTCTCACACACATTTTTATATTCATTGCGCTGTCTCTAAGTCTTCTATGTAGAGCCCTTGATTTTAGGCGAAAACAAAACATAAAAAAAGGATTAAGCAACAAACATTTTACACACTGGCATCATTTGACACGGACATTGAGTGAAATTGTCAGCAAATAAAATTCTGTTATTTGAGACGCATAAGTGTACCGCGTATTTAGGATAGCGCACTATCCATCCACCCAATGGCCATGCTATACTATGTGGCCTTTGTCGGGATCCAGAGCATAACCTACCTATGTAAATCCACAAAAGTCCGTCACATCACGTCGACTGGTTGGACGACTTGTCGTCACACTCGTCGGCTCTTTTGTGCTACAGTATTAAGTTCCCGAGGTTTAGTTACACTTGTCAGAACAGAACGGTTTGGAATTCGGACTTCTAAATACTTAGCATCTTTATCTAGTGTCATAAGTTGGAAAAGGATGGTGGGTCTTTACGAGTAAGTTAGCAAAGTTGAGTGTGCCGAATTTAAAGACGTGAGAACTCTGGAATTTAGTGGCAAGTGCCGACATCTGTTTTGCATCAAAGTTTATGATGCAATCGAAAATATCGAGTATCGAATTCGACAGTTTGAGACTTTAGGAAGGACTTAAAGGACAGTTGTCATATCCTGGAAAATTGTAGTTTGTACACTAACGTGTCTACACAGTGCAGGGTAGGGCGTCCACCAACAAGATGAACGGTCAAAAAAAAAAAAAATCAAAAAAATCAAAATCATTTATTCAGTAAATAGGCCGCAATGGGCACTTTTACACGTCATTTTTTAAAACTACCAGCGCTTTCGGAAAGACCATCATTGCCAAGAAGAATGCGCCGCAAGAAACTTGGCAGAAAGTCATTTTTTCAACATAAAATAATTACAAATAAAATACTTAAAAACTACAGTATACAATGAAATAAAAGAAAATACAAAATAATAATAATAATAATACAGGGATGTATGGGGTCCCTTAGTTACAAAACTAAACTCTAACTATAATCTACGTTCAGTGGAAGTGTAGACTGCTTCCACCGTCATAAATTAAAATAATAATAATTATAATAATAATAATTTAATTCTGAAATTTACATTTCAGGTCAAGTAACCATTAAACTTTTGGATTCCGAAGGCAAGCTCACGTCTGCCGCCCCCAAAGTTAGCTCACACGAACTCATGTCATGCTCTGAAAGCAGAGCGGTACCGAGTGCATGGTATTGCTTCCGTTCCCATAAGCTCTATGGGATCGTCTTGGGAGCTTCGACGTCGCGGGCCTGTGACTAGAAATTAAACTAAAAATATACACGTTTAAAATCCATAAGCTTAACAATATACAGCCTTAAATATAGCAAGGGGATGTATAAAGTCCCTGAGTTAATAATAAAATTACTATATAGCAAGGGGATGTAGAAAGTCCCTGAGTTAACAATAAATAAAATTCCTAATCTAAATAATTCAGAGATGTATATAGTCTCTGAATGTCAAAGTAAACTAATTTAATTAACCAAATTATACAATCTTCAGAGGTGTAAAAAGCCTCCAATGTCAAAAACTTAAAATAATTATTAAAATAAAGAAATGGAGATGTATAAGGTCTCCAAATGTCAAACCAATAAATATTTTTAAATTAAATTCTGCAACGTGGACAACGGCAACAGAACCAGAAACTAGACACGAAATGCGCCGGGACACTGCCAAGTCACACTTCACAACACTTATTTATACACCGACATAAAAACACACACATACACAAACACGAATACATCACATCACACATCAACATCCTAATTTTCATCGGCTTTCAGTTTAGGCCATGTCGCATCATCACATAAGTACTCCTCAACTTTATAGTAAGCTTTCTTCAGAAGTGCACTCTTTATGTATTCTTTAAAAGAGTTGTGTGGCAATTTCCATGCTTCTACAGGAACTTTATTGTAAAATCTCACACAGTTTCCCACAAAAGATTTGCTTACTTTCCGTAAACGGAATTTTGGAACGGCAAGCTTGTGCTTATTACGAGTATTGATATCATGTACGTCTGACACTTTTTTAAAGGACTCGATATTCTTGTGTGTATACAATATCACATCATGTATATACTGTGAAGCTACTGTGAGGATGTTTATCTCCTTGAAGCGTTCTCTTAGTGAATCTCGGGAGCCAAGGTTGTAGATAGACCGGACTGCCCTCTTCTGTAGAATGAAGATAGTTTCTATGTCGGCTGCCTTGCCCCAAATCAGCATACCATAGGACATTATGCTGTGAAAATAACTGAAATAAACTAGCCGGGCAGTTTCAACGTTGGTAAATTGTCTGATTCTTCGTACAGCATAGGCGGCAGAGCTCAATCTACCAGCAAGACCAGAAATATGCGGGCTCCATTGTAAATTACGATCCAACGTAAGACCAAGAAAAACAGTCTCATGCACAAGTTTCAGATTCTCTCCGTTTAAGGAAATAGTTGTTTCAAACTGTCTCACATTAGGCAACGAAAATTTTATACACTTAGTTTTAGCTGCATTTAGTAATAAATTGTTAGCGGTGAACCAGTTTAGCGCCTCTGCTAAAGTCTCATTGATGTGGGTTGGATCTTCTTGTTGCCTGTTTACTTTGAATATCAAAGAAGTATCATCTGCAAACAATACTATGTTACATTTCTGTTCTAGCAAGTGGGGCAGGTCATTTATATATACTAGAAAGAGAAATGGACCCAAAATGGAGCCTTGTGGAACTCCAAGCTTCACCGCTGAGCCAGCTGACTGCGTTCTATTTATGTCCACTTTTTGAATTCTTTGGCTGAGATAAGACTTAACCAGGTTAAGTGCTTTAGCTGAAAGTCCATAGTGTTGAAGTTTGCGGATAAGCGTCTCATGCTCCACGCAATCGAAGGCCTTGGAGAGGTCGCAAAATATTCCTATTGCATCTTGCGAATTTTCCCATGCATCATAAATGTACTTCATGAGACTTGCGGCTGCATCTGTTGTCGAACGGCCTTTTGTGAAACCGAATTGCTGACTGTGTAGTA
Source organism: Choristoneura fumiferana (assembly GCF_025370935.1). Classification (NCBI taxonomy): domain Eukaryota; kingdom Metazoa; phylum Arthropoda; class Insecta; order Lepidoptera; family Tortricidae; genus Choristoneura; species Choristoneura fumiferana. Next base: position 3,343,347 of record NC_133492.1, read on the forward strand.
GGTTGTTTACATTGAAGTGACGAAGCAGCTGGTTAAGCATGATCTTTTCAAACACTTTACTCAGCACAGGCAGCACAGATATCGGACGAAAGTTGCCAGGATCAGATGAGCTCCCAGCTTTAAACAATGGAATCACTTTGCTATATTGGTCCTGGTTAAAGCCGCGGGTTCATGAGGGATGTAGGCAAACTGAAGCTACTGGAGGTCAATGTCCAGTAGTTGACGTCCTCGGCTTATTTGATGATGATGCCACTAGTAAAGTGATGTTATATACACGCTCCTCACGGCAATATTAGGTACCTTTATCATGTGATAATGGTGAACTAAAATGATAGGTCGCTTCAGCTGAATTCAGCTCCTCTCCATAGAAGCGAACTCTAACGGAGGCAGAAGAAAAGTAATAAACACAAACGTCAAGTCATCACCATCACCGACTTGACATAACAAAGTCCGCGTGGGAGGCTCGCGGGGTCAAACGAATAGCCCACGCGTAGAGTGACCACGGTAAACGTTCGAACATAAATGGTAATAATGATACTGGCCAGGCCTGGCCTGTGAAATCAGTAAAATAATATAACTTTTCCTGATTCATATCTATAGGAATCGTAAACAAAGGTATTCTTTCTGGTGTCCATGGGGAGTTTAAAACATAGAGGCTGTTAGAACGCGTTCAATCACAACAATTTCCAGGGTATTCGAGCGATTATTCCGTCTGATTTTAGTGTGCACATTTCTGTTAAAATGATAGAAGTTTCTGTAACAGTTACCAGTTTATCTAGTACAAGTACAGGAATAGAAAATAATCGAAAATGTTATCAAATTCTACAATCCATTTAAGGCTCACTCGATCGTATCTCCAACTCCAAGTGTCTCCAACTCACTCGCTCGTCCCATTCACTCCACAAAGTCTCCGTTCAATCGATCCGCTCTCTTGCGTGAATCATTCGTCCACAAAGTCACCTCACTCGATCGTATCTCCAACTCCAAGTGTCTCCAACTCACTCGCTCGTCCCATTCACTCCACAAAGTCTCCGTTTAATCGATCCGCTCTCTAACATCAATCATTCGTCCACTTCTAAGTCTCCACGACTTTTCTTACCATGCTTGTGTAAAAAAAAACTGGCCACGGCTTACCATAATAACATGTTATTACAAAGAAGCCTTAAAACTGCCATAATTCATTAAAATCCATAAACAAGCTGACTCCGCTCCTGCTCACCTTAAGAAGTAAGCGATACCCCGGCACCTTAGCTTAAATACTTACCTATAAAACGAACTTTATGTGTATTAGCCCACGGCACGTGGAAAAAACTAAATGTCGTGTTATCAAGAAAATCCAGCTAAGTCAAGTCATGCGAAGAAAACGTACAAATGAGGAATAGTTATTTGTGAAGCGGAAAATTTATGTTGTACTTATAATGAAGACTAAAACATGGAATGGATGGAATGGAACACAATTTTTCTTAAGTACACAGCGCCGGCGCTGGCCTTTGATCAAGGTGGAGCGAGATTCCCTACACAAGCTTCGGCGCCTCTCAAAAGTCGCCATCATAATGTGGTAGGACCTTGTGCAAGGTCTGCCCGGATTGCTACCACCATCTTGCTCGCTAATCCTGCCGTGAAGCAGCAGTGCTTGCACTGTTGTGTTTCGGCGTGGAGAGTAAGACAGCCGGTGAAATTACTGGCACTTGAGGTATCCCATCTTAGGCCTCTAGGTTGGCAACGCATCTGCAATCCCCCTGGTGTTGCAGGTGTCTATGGGCGGTGGTGATCTCTTACCATCAGGAGACCCATTTGCTCGTTTGCCATTCAGTCGAATAAAAAAAAACATAGTTTTATTTCGCAGTAGAAACTGGAAAAAAATATAACAAAAAATTTAACCGACTACAAAAAAACCGTGAAAATAAATTTCTACCAGTCTGAAGTCGGTCGGTGCCTCAGCACGAGCCAGCAGGAGTGGACCAATAGCAGTGGCTAAAAATAACAATGAACTTGAAACGTATTTCTACACCTACAGCCATTTGTTTCTAGAAAAATAAAATTAGACATCATTTGAACCCGACAAATTAGTTTTTGTAGCCTCCGGCATCATTCATCGGTCAAGATTCACAGAAAACCATGCTCTATGGTTACAACATACGGCGCTAATCTATTGACTGTGGATTCTAAGAAAGTGTTGACCGGAAATAATTGAGATCCATTCGAGTCGACCTTGTACAAGGATTTTGATGTTCGGTTTGAGTCGTTCGGTTGGTGTTCTGAGGTTTTTGGTAACATCGTGTGTGGCGTCATTACTTGGTACGAATTTTAGGATTACAGTAATTATAGTAACATTTGTAAAGTCGCCGTCATAAACGTCGTTTCTCTCTCAATTGAATAAAAAAAAAACCGGCAAAGAGCGTGTCGGACACGCGCAAAATACGGTTCCGTAGCCATTACGAATAAATTAAGTAATAGTTTTCTAAGGATTTCTTTCGGATTTTATACGGAATCTTCCAAGTTTAGGTATATTTTATACCTTAGGCTGCTATTTACTCTAAACTACTAATAATTCTCAAGCAAACTTAGCCATTATAGTTTTCCTTGAAAGTTTGATATACTTACTACCATCCTGATTTTTTAGAGGGAGGGGACGCTCGATTTTAATGAAAATTTGCACTTTAAAGTTGAATATTTTGCAAAAAAATCAATGAATCGAAAAATCGTCTTAGCAAACCCCTAATGGTATGCTATGGGAGGTACACTACCCTAAAAAATTTTTTTTTTAGTTTTTTATTGTACCATTTTATCGGAATAGTTTACATTGCAAAATTACAGCTTTCTAGCATTGATAGTCCCTGAGCCGCGGACGGACGGACGGACAGACAGACAGACATGGCGAAACTATAAGGGTTCCTTTTTTGCCATTTTGGCTTATAGCAGCGCTTCCACCAGAGATGTGCGAGGATGTGTTGCGAGGAATGTGTTTTTCATTAACCAATAGCAACGCTTCATTTACCTCGCCTCGCTCCGCTCAGCTGTTTCCACCAGAGATGCGAGCCTGTGTAAATGAAGCGTTTCTATTGGTTAGTGAAAAACACACATTCCTCGCAACACACCCTCGCACATTATTGGTTGAAGTTGAAACGCTGCTTCCCTTTGACCGCCACGGTCGGCATTACGTGGCGCCTATGGAGCGATTTTCCGATTTTTTTTTGTCTTCTGTGGCCGACCGTGGCGTTCAAAAGGTTAAAGCTTTGCTTAGTTTGAGATAGGGGTGTCCACTTTAAAAAAACATCGATGTTTTTTTCGATTAAATAAATCGGAACTGTACATCGATGTATTTCGATGTATCGGATGAAAACATCGATGTTTTGTAAACATCGAGTACTTTTTCTAACATTATATTACAAAGCTGTAGTCATGTGAAAAGAAAGTTTCAGAGTGAAAATTTTCGTATATGACGGTTATGATAAGAGCCAAAGCCATTATTTTATTAAAGTTTAGCTTTAATCTTTCATAAAATAATAGATCTAAGTAACTCCTTTCATAATCTGTAAGTATATACAAAACCATTCACTTTGCAAAGATGACCTGTTTTGAGATGTACATTATTACAAATTTTAGTGGTCCAACTTGAGTTTTTGTGAAATTAACTGGTTATCATCGATTCGATGTTTTATGAAAAAACATCGATACATCGAGTATATCGATAGCTTTTCAAAACATCGGATCGATTCGACGTATCGCATTGTAAACATCGATATTTTCGATGCATCGATGTATATCAAATATCCCTAGTTTGAGACTATTGTCGCGACCGCTCGCAATCGTATTCATTATGTCTCTCTACGTTATCGTTTGACAGAAATGATGGATTTCAAGTGCGTTTCTGCCACTCGCGATCACAATCAAATGATAGTTTTTGTATGCGAAAACTTAGGCAATACGGTCTCACGTCAATTGCTGTCAGTTGGCCCAAGATATTTATTAAACTCATTGCTTTCAAATGTAATTTCCTAAAACTTGACTTAATTATAAAACGTCCAAAAGGCACCTACAATTGTTTATTTAAACAAGACTTATCAGCGATCTTAACACAGCTTTTAAGAAATGAACATTTTACTTAAGGAATGCTGCGCGTACATTGCGCATACGCATCGGGGTAATAATCTCCGCATATTACAACGGGACGTTATTTGAAGTTGGTTTTCTCTTTTATGTGGTTTTGGATAAAGTAGGTACATTATTGTCGAAGAATCGTTTCTTTGTTTTGCTTAATTAATAAGGAAAATACTTTTTTCACTTCTTAAGCCTCATAAACTTCGTATTTATGCTGGATTTAGGCGACATGAAATGATTTTTATGCTCTAGTGCATAAAGTAAAATCTTCGCCTAAAACCAAGGAAATCAGGTGTAAACAGCCACAAAGAAAGAAGTTTCTACATATTTTTGTAATAATTTTTAATTTATATAAAACTAAAAATCAACCAAATCAATCAAGTGTTGCTATTTCTCTATCTATTTCATTTCCTCGCCATCGAAGTGAAAAGCAGAGTGTAAATAAAACTCGAGCACTAAACCCATTTTTCCCTCGACGTGTCTATCCACCCTCGCCGTACCGGCTCGGGTGGCTATATGTACGTCTCGGGTAAAATGGCTCGTTTTATGCTCTTGTTGTACAATCTACTGATAGTCTGATATTGTGTCGTACAAAGCAGTGGAGATAGAACATTCTAACGAGGCCAATGGACACAGTATCGCGTATGACAGTAGCGCTAACAAAGAGACAACAACAGCGGAACGAATTAAAATGTTTCATAATAAATGTTGCCATATTTAGGCATTTTTAATATCAATAATATGTCAGTTAGACAGTGGCTTCATTAATTTCTACGTAGTTATTAACGTGATATTGAACTAAATTAAAATGGAAAAAGACACGCACATTTTACATTACATTTTAGCAATATCTAATCGCCGTGATTTTGTTCTAGTCTAGATAATATAGTACTACTAATAGTTCCATAGAGTACTACCTATATTTATTTAAAACTGAAATCAAACGGCACACACCTCGCAAAATAGTAGAACGGGTGACGGGTAAAAACAAAAGCAAACCGATAGTCTCGACTCTTGATCATCTTCAAGCGGCCATTTACGCGTCTTAGAGGTTCACAGATACCAGGCATCCTGCCTTTTCGCAAAATTATTTGCCAAATGTTTCATTTTCCAACTGTTTAATTTCCCAACTCTTAATTTTCCCAATGTATTTTCTTATACTTTTATAGAACACACTAGGTTAGGTTGGGTTTGTTTTACGAAAGTTCCGAAAAAAATATAGTTTCAGAGAAAATCGTGAGTTGGAAAATGAAACAGTTTGTCAAATGAAATATTTGAAAATCGTGGGTTGGGAAAAAGCAGAGAACCCTGATACCATCACAGCTACAATGACAAACATATCTCCAATAGTGTTCATATTAATTTCCCCGTGGTATGCGCACGCGGCTCTCCACTCCACTGCGTCCCCGTATTCTATAGTAAACCGGTCTCGAATATTTGCCGGCGACCTCGTGGTTCATTCAACACGGACGCACCGACTGGAGTGTCGCGTTGTTCAAATTAAGATCTTGCATGAGCCCTAAGTTTTAGTTTTTTTGTTGCATCAAACTTCTCAAACATAAACGTTAGTAGTAGTAAGAGCGTGTCGGATACGCCCAAAATAGGGTTCCGTAGCCATTACGAATAAATTAAGTAATATTTTTTTAAGGATTTCGTATTTCATACGGAATCTTCCAAGTTTAGGTATATTTTATACCTTAGGCTGCTATTTACTCATAAACTACTAATAATTCTCAAGCAAACTTAGCCGTTATAGTTTTCCTTGAAAGTTTGATATACTTACTACCATCCTGAATTTTTTCAAATTTTTCCACCCACCGGTTTAAATTTTAGAAGGGGAGGGGGGGACGCTCGATGTTAATGAAAATTTGCACTTTAAAGTTGAATATTTCGCAAAAAAATCAATGAATCGAAAAGTCGTCTTAGCGAACCCGTAATGGTTTTAAAAGACCAATCCAACGATACCCCACACTATAGGGTTGGATGAAAAAAAAATCTACCCCACTTTACGTCTATGGGAGGTATCCTAAAAAAAACTTTTTTTGAATTTTTTATTGTACTATTTTGTCGGCATAGTTTAGATATATATCCGTGCAAAATTACAGCTTTCTAGCATTGATAGTCCCTGAGCAAAGCCGCGGACGGACAGACAGTCAGACAGACAGACATGGCGAAACTATAAGGGTTCCGTTTTTGAACCCTAAAAACGCTCAAGTGGGGAAATCATCCCGTTTTCACAATCAATTTCGCTATGATTTCTTTGGCAATATAAGATGCAACATGAAATTAGTAGCACCCTGGTACTTGATTCAGTTTCCTCGTACGCTAAACACTATTGGGTCTTTTCATTTACATTTGATTCCTATTTTCCGAGTAAATACACCAATCTCCCTTTTATTTCCATTAAATTACTAGGTACGTACTTACGTGGGCAGAATCAATTTACCCCGATATAGAGCTATGCGTTTTTAGTGAGAGTGAGATAAAATCTCAGCCAAAAGCATAATTTTCAATACATTTTTTCATCTGTAAAACGTAAACAGTATGAAGAGTTGCTATCAGTTACTTGTAACAATGTTTACCTCGAAAATCAGGTTAAACCAACTTTTATAATGCAATGTTAAACCACATTCTTTGAAAGTTCGATAAAATTAAAATCGTTTTACAAAAATCTCGATTTCGCGTAAAAATAGCCGCTTTTGAAATCTGACCTTGTTTGTGTTTTTGTGTAAGAGTTACTTAGCTTTTTAAACGATATAATTTCTGCTTTATTGCAGTAAATAGGCACTGCTACCGCGTTACGTTATTATTCATAATATGTAAATAGACACGCGGTGCTGTGGGAAATAATCGAATCGGAAACAATAAATTTAAGTACAATTCAATTTCTTAATTAGAAAGACTATTCATAAATGTTTCAAGAAGAATTATTTAAATACGGCTCAATAACTAATATCTTTACGGTCCAAAAGAAATTTCTCACGATCAAAGAAGGGGATGCGATTCAAATGGGCGGTAAAAGATACGAACAATTTATTTTCGATTAAGGGTGACGAAGTTTTATATTCTTTGAAGCAACATAAAATATTGATTCCATTGTTATCATCATCATCATCCCAGCCTATATACGTCCCACTGCTGGGCACAGGCCTCCTCTCAGAACAAGAGGGTTTGGGCCATAGTTCCCACACGGGCCCAGTGCGGATTGGGAACTTCACACACCATTGAATTGCTTCACAGGTTTGTGCAGGTTTCCTCACGATGTTTTCCTTCACCGCAAAGCTCGTGGTAAATTTCAAATGTAATTCCGCACATGTTTTTCGAAAAACTCAGAGGTGCGCGCCGGGGTTTGAACCCACGACCCTCTGCTTGAGAGGTGATAAGTCAAACCACTAGGCCACCACGCATTTTTTTCCATTGTTATACTTAAGTCTAACGATTTTTCAGAATGTGTGTTAAGAAATTACGTTTTGAATTAACCCAGTGCTTTCGTTTTGTGTTTTTGAAAATAATTTTTAGGCAGTTACTTATATTATTTTCACAAATAATTTATCTAATACCTTTAAAAGAGCAATTCTATAAATGAGCAATGTAATCAAAATCTCGGAAACGGCTCCAACGATGACAAATCGACCTAGCTTAGTCTTATCTCTCTCTGGGAAAATGCTTACTATCGAGTTTTAGCCCGAGCAAAGCTCGGTCGCCCAGGTACTGGATATTAAATAGGCAACGGACAAACATACTTAAATAGATAGATACATACTAAAAATATGTACATATTAAACTCAAGGTGCTTTCGTATTTTTCACACATACCTACATAATAATAATATCAGCTTCGATCGGGGACCGAACCCGAGACCTCAAGCTTGGTAGTCAGGTTCTCTAACCAACGGGTTATCCGGCCATCTAATGGTTTTAACTTTAGGCTTTTAGAACAATAAAGTAAAGTAAACTTGATGTGTTACATTTCTAGATCGCAAATTGCTTAATTAAATAATTGCAATACTGCATTCTTTGCTCTGTTCATAATCCCGATCCTACCACGCTTCCATAATTCTAAAGACAATAGTCAAACAAAACTGAAACACTTCCCACGATTTAGTTACCTTGAAATAATAACTTAGTTATGGTATTTAAGAGCAATTTTAACACTCACAATGAAGTAAAAGTTTCTTGGTTTTAATTAGTTAGTATGAAGACGGCAATTAAGATGTGTTTCCATCAGCGATGTGCGAGGATATGTTGCGAGGAATCTGTTTTTCATGAACACTTCATTAAGCAAATTCGAGAGTAGGTATAGTTTGCGCGGAATAAATCTGGATAAAAGTGCATTGACACCTGTCTACCAATGTACACCATTTTCCCACACGATATGATACAAAATCTTTGACAATTACCGCAAATATGCCTCACCTTGCGTATCGTAGTAGAAGGCGGGGGTGATCGCATGATCTTGCAGATGTGACAAACATTTTTACGCTAGGTACTTTTTTAAACATTAAATAGAAGAAAAAAAAGCTTACTTTAAATGAAAAAGTTTTTAAAAAAAAGAGTATTATAAGATAATTCGTTTTGTTGTTATATCGCATACATATCATCCGCCTCCATTATCGCTGAACCAACAAGCTCCATCAAATAAAATAACTAACAAACTACTAATAAAAACAAATAACAACACTCTTAACAATTTAAATTTTTAACAACAACAACGTGAAACTTTCCAAATACGTATATAACGCAAGCGCTTGCCGAACACGGAATGAAAACGAACGAAGGCGACAGGCGACCGGGTTTCGCGCCCCTGTCACAAGGCGCTTGCAGTGCAAAAGTATGCGCGTATTGGGGTTAATTAACTTTTATCCAGATTTATTCCGCGCAAACAATAGATTGTTTAATAACTAGTCATCCCACCCACTGCTGGGCTCAGGACTCATCTCAGAATGCCTGGCCTTTCTTAGGGCTTGGCCCGCAGTTCCCACGCGGGCCAAGTGCGGATTGGGAACTTCACACACGCCATTGAATTGTTTCGCAGGTTTGTGCAGGTTTTGCTTACCACCAATATCTGACACAACTAAAACTGCCTGCATGTGTGTGTGTGTGTGTGTGTGTGTGTGTATGGTTGCCTGGAAGAGATCGCTCTGAAGCGGTAAGGCCGCCTATTGCTTACCTTAGAAAATATCTATGTATATACCTGTTTCCTGTACTGCTTACTGTGTTGGTGTGCAATAAAGAGTTATTGTATTGTATTGTACTACGCTGTTTAATTAACTTAATAGAATACTTTTATCCCGGCCGGTGATCCCGTGGGAAACACGACGGACTTATACCAAGAAGCAGAGCAACGGGTTAGTTGCACTGGTCCGGCAAGTGCAACAGAAATTAAAAATACCATTTCATAAACGAAGACATCGCGTTGGGCTTTAAGCCTTATTTACACGTTGCGAGAAACATCGTTTGAGTTTTATCGAATTTCTAAATGATCAATAGTGTCTGTCTGTGCCGTAGTAGCCGATGTGGCCTAGTGGTTTGGCCCATGGCCTCTCAAGCAGAGGATAGTGGGTTCAAATTCGAACTTCAATAGTAACAAGATAAAACAACAAGGTAGCTACACAATAACGTATTACATAAAGCCGAAAGGGCTGGCATCTCAGCAATGCGCTGAGGTACAGAACTATAATTAAATTTTCAGCTGCAGACAAAATATGAATAAAAAAATATATACAGCGGTGTTGAAGTACGTACTCTAATCAATGGTATACAGAGCTAAATTAACCATCCCTCTATTTTAATAAAACCTCTTTGTCTACGTCTGTCTTTGACGTCTTTTATACCCAACCGTGTCGTGTAAAAGGGGCTTACCGCTTCGTAAATATTCCGTTATGTGCGGTGCGGAATTATAAAAAAAAGCCGGTTTGTTTTGATACGAGTATTTTTAGCAGGTTATTTCAACATCATACGAAAGGCATGGAGAAATTGAAGTTAATTCCGTAATGAGGAGCATGCTTGTTAAAACAAATTTGACAGATAGTAGCTTTAGATCAGAATAATCTACCGACAGCTGAATAACCTAGTATCAGGGAGCCTGACTACATATATTAAAGGTTGAGTTCGATTCCCGGTTGGGGCAGATATTATTTATAAAATATACGAATAAAAATAAATAAATATCATGGGACACTTGACACCAATTCACTATTCCAGACTAAGAGTTTAGTAAGTATTCATTTTTAAAATTTAATGAGATTTAGAACTGATCAAAGCAATTTAGATAAATAAATTTGCTTTTGTCGGCACTAAATCTTCGAAATGGACGGATGACTGGTTAAAGCCGCATTGCTCACGGTGGATGCAGGCCCCTTCGTACTGAAGCAGGGTTACTCAAAGTGGGGTACGCGAACCCCTAGGGGTTCGCTATTCGACGGTAGGGGGTTCGCGACAAGGTTTACGTGACTCCAAAAACCACCAGGCTGCAAGACTAGCAAGATGATTAAGATTGGTTTTTGGAGTATTTTAGTATTTGTTATTTTTAGTTTCTCCAACAGTCAATTTAATTACTTTCGCTATCGTCTAGAAACTTTAACAGGGGTACGTGGAGCCATAAGTTTGAGAAACCCTGTACTGAAGCAATAGGGATGGTGAGTTGACACCATTAAAAAATAATTCGAAGACACGACTCCAGTAAAACAACGCTTTATTTTAACCCTGAAAACCAGATTAATTTCGATTAACTGAAAAGTTAGATTTTATGTTGATTGAGTGTGCGAACAAGTGACGTCATAAGTTGCTATTTCCATTCAAACTCTATGGGAGAATTGTGTTTTGACAGCTCATAAAAAGTACGTCAATTGATTGGTGGTGTCAACATCCCTATTGGAAGTCTATGGTGGGAGGCCTTTTGTCTAACAGACACCTCCTCCGCCTGATATGATGATGATATATCATGAAATCTTCTTGTTGTCAACTGTCAAAAAAGCGCATGTATAGTGCCTGCCAACCGCTCTTATTTAGCCCAATCAAAGTAAACTTAAATTGATCCCAATTCATTAACTTTACATAAAAACATTTTTTTATTCTGTGTGAAGTGAATGCTCCTAAATGTGTCCAGTTACACATAACTTGTCTGTCACTAGAGTATTCTAAAATCCACGACGGTCACGGAAACTATACAAATTAATTCATAACACGTCGTACATTAACTTAAGAATTCTTCAGTATTTCGAAGGGCTCATGTTTTACGTAACAGCTTAAATTTTACCTTTTATGAAGTTGTTAGGAGTAAAGCGAAAACCCACATTTTACCTGTAGCCTTACGGAACCCTAAAAATAAGGTACGGATGACAATGTCCGTCAAAACGGACGGTTTTCTAACATGACATTTCTATTCCTCTTTAGTTCTGTGGTCGAATACATCCAGTAGGGCAGTGACCTTGTCTTATGCAACTGCATATTACGCTCTTTCCCACCGAGTACCTCTTCATCATTATGAGGTGCTATGTATGTAGGTATGTAAAGCCGTATCTACAGAACTGATGCAATACAAAATATTCTTTATTGAACACCATAAAGCTGTAGGTACAATGAGTTTACCAACATACAAAAACAAAACAAAAAGAAAATATGGTCTTCTCGCTTAAATAAGAGCGATATCTTCCAGATACCATTTACTTTACTGTTCTTCCATAACTGATGTCGCCACTTCGTCTCTTCTGATACCTACTGCACGCACGTTTTTCGCGTTTTAGGAGAATTTACTATAATTGGGTGAATCAGCTTTGAAAATAAACTTGTAGAGTGTGAAACGTGTTTCTTGAGTGGTATTAGTCTGTTAGATTCTGCACGAAAACATAAATTGCACATCTTAAACAACAATGTCAAAAAGTCGAATTTTGACCATAAAGGTAGAGGTGCGAAATGTGTCGCACGGAGTAGGTAGATTCTAGATTGATAGAGATCTCTGCAAAGTAAAAACGTAGTGCAAAATAAAGCCAAAGTTATCTCCCGTCGCGCTTTGTCGGTACTAATACCTCCCGATTAAATAACTTGAAATAAATGAGCAAAACAAATCTAAAGTCAATGTGAACCAGCGATGGCCACTTACTAAGTAAGTTTTTCCTAGTACACCTGTCTCTTGATTCCCATAAATAGTGGTTGCTAGGAAACAGGTTTATAATGGTCATCTATACCTGGCTTCATAAGTTTGATTATGTATACAGGATGCCATAGGGTTTTACATGCAAAGTTATGTAAACGCATAACTGAGCTACTTTTGTTCTGTATTAACTTTTAAAAACATGTTTGGTGTTACCTAATTTAATTGTTTTCATACAGATTTGTATGTAATTTCCAATGTATGCAATACAATACTAAGTTGACAGCACATTGATGCATATTTAACTTAAAATTTTAAATTTTAAAATTGTTGGAGGCCTACCGACAGCTCGTCTCCGTCCTGTCAATCAATCCTGAAGCAGCAGTGCTTGCACTGTTGTGTTTCAGCGTGAAGAGTAAGACAGCCGGTGAAATTACTGGCACTTAAGGTATCCCATCTTAGGCCTCTAGGTTGGCAACGCATCTGTAATACCCCTTGTGTTGATCTCTTACAATCAGGAGACCCACTTGCTCGTTTTCCATCCAGTCGAAAAAAAAACAATAAATTATTCAAATTCAAGTTATTTGGAAATGTTAAAAAACAAAAGTAACTCTGTTATGAGAGTAGAATCGAACCTTGCATTTAAAGGGGAGCGCCTATAAGTTCGCATACTCTTCGCTAGTCATACCTTAATTTATGTCCGAATCATCATTTGTCATATTTTTTTTCCCACTGAAACCTTACAGTTTTCTGAAAATATTAAAACTATGCGCACTCCCAGACCAACACTGCATCAACTCAAAATAATACACCATTTTAATTTAGACTTAAATCAAATTTCTGGAAGGTCTAAATTAAAATGGTGTATTATTTTGAGTTGATGCGGTGCTGGTCTGGGAGTGCGGGTTAGGTTTATAACAATTCTGAACACTCATTGGACTCAGAGAAAAAAGAGTTATGACAACGATCTTTCTGACAAACATTACATTCGGACTTTCAATAAGGTACCTATGCGAGCCGATATGGACCCCATTAACGACCTATGGTCAGAGACACCCTGTATTGCCTAAATAAATACTGACTTCGTGTCACGATTTACATTTCTCCTGTATGTTATGATGATGATGATGATGATGATGATGATGATGATGATGATGATGTTATTTAAAATTTGCGTTTGTTATCTGACACCTTTGATGAACGATACTCTGACACCTTTAATATTGACTTATGTGTGAAAATATTTGTAAACAATTAAGAAATGCTGATTGTCTATTTGAAATAGAAACTTCGGAACTTTTGACTCATCCAGCATCTGTCGCATTAGAAAATGAAAATCTAGTTCATTATCTAATCTAACTGCTAAAAGAAGAACGTCGTATAGAAAAACTAACATGTAGCGATAATGACCAATATGACCTTTCGAATTTGGTTTGTAATTTGCATAACTTCTTGGTTTCAAGGTCGGTTAGTCACTTGTACGCGGAAGTTACAGATATTTTATGAATAATTAAATACAAATTATTTTTCCATTTAAATTCCTATTATAACTCTTTAGTTATTGTTATAAGGTCAAGTGAAGTCATAAATTTTACTGTTTGGTACAGTCTACATGCTATGTCTGCTAATAAAGGATTATTTTTAATTGTTTGGATTAATTTATATATCTACTTACTTAGATATCACTTGATTTTGATCAAAGTGCAAAGGTTTTTGCAGTCACATCATCAAAATTTAAGAGTTGCACTCCCGTAATTGTCATGTACTTATCCCATTCTTTCACTTTCAGCAACCAACCTGACTTCTTGACATTTCAGCGCTTACTACCTATTTCTAGGTTGTTTGAAAAAAATCTATCTCGTCTTCTCTCAACTTTTTCAAGTGTCAAGACCAGAACTATTTTTCTTGTGAGGTAATTCGATAGTACATAACTGTAATATTTACTGTGAAAAGGCTCTAGATACAGAGTTGATTATGCTCGTTTCTCGTATTTTAAACGTATATTCTATGTATATTCTATAATTTTAAGGAACGTAAACTAACCCTTTCGAATACCTAAGTTTGATTCCAATGTTACTCAGTTTGATTATTATTTTGAAAAGACTTGGTACGGTTGAGCCTATAGCCCATTATATATTTTTTATCGAAAAATACTTCAAACTTCCACTACAATCGATTCAGTTGTATTCATTTTCACCCTTGTAAAATTTACCCCTACGATTATTTTTATTAAATCGATTGTTCACTTCACTTTACTGGTTACCAAGAGTTACAAACCAAGCATTTATCTATTCAACTAAAAGGTCTGTTAGACTGAAATTCTACCTCAAAATCACACCTTTTTACCATATTTTACCTAATCTTAACTTCTGATCTTTCGTTCGGACTTAGCCCGGCTTTTTATACTGACCGGTACTTATTTATTTAATAAAAAATAGTTAAGACAAGTATAAAGTTTCTTTGCTAACTTGACAACATTTTCGCAAAACCCACCGCAATCAGGTGCAAATGTTCAGATCTTTTTCTGAATGTTCGCATTTTCGAATTTATAATGGTAACCCTAATCTACTTTTGCTTCTCTAACAAATAAGATATACTAGATTTGTTCCAGTGCACTCCGAAGTATGCGGTCGCCGACAGATATACATACAATACACAGCGTAGTACGTCTATGTTGAACGCGGAAGGCAAGCCGTTTCTAAGAGAATGCATCTTGCGGGCTCGAATTTATAATCTCACTAGTTCTTACCTTCACAATTTTACTAAAGCATTGTACTTTTCAAAATTACTCCGTATTTATGGGTAAGTATAAAGCGTTTTTGCAGCATTTTTTTCTCATTAATATTTCGGCAAGTAATTAGTCTGCTCAGGGTCAAAGGTTTTATGAAAACCAAAGACAATAGCGATGCTAATCTAGCGCGATCAAAATTCTTGCGACTTGACCTTCCGTTGTCAGAACGCTCGAATATTCGCCGAACCCTTAGTTGTATAAGAGCAATCGTACAGAATTTCATGAGTCTCTTAGCTTAGCGATTAAGATTTCGGCATTTCACATGCGAACTTGCTGGTCTTGTGGAAATATCACGATAAGAAGTAGCCTATGTATGAATCCCGAGATCCAATTTTATCTTTTCTCTTTTATCGTGGTAGTAGGTAAGTACTCTATCTCTCTGTCACATAAACACATAGATAGAGACACATTTTCGAGTTTGTAACGTTAGTCAGATTATGCCGTTTTCAAAAGGAAAAAACTCGTGGTAGTACTTAATTTTAACACGTCTTTTAGAAGTCATAGTTTATGAAAGCCTTGAACTATATTTTACTAGTAACACCCATATTATCTGACTCATTTCTTTCGATTCTTTGATAATTGTATTATATTTCATTGAAATTAACCCGTTAATATAATCATAACATATTAAAGGTTTCCTTGTTTTGATAGAAAATAATGTATTTTTAAAAGTTATCAGTAGAAGTAAAAATGCTCCCTACAAAGAGATTGGAGTGGTAGAGCGTTATAACTGCGTCTTTGTATATTGATATCTATAATTAACACGTAAGATTGAATCACTTCTTCTAATTAGTAATAGGTAGGCGCCGGACGGAAATAGTTTGATGCTATTAATTAAAGAATTCCACCGCAATATCGACGTAAAAGGAGACCGGATGAACAGGTTCAGCTAACCTAACGATTCTCTAACGGGTTACATTTCTCATGCAACTTAACTATCGGCAGGTATATGCCAAAAACAAAAGCTAGACACAGAAGGTTTGGTTTCAATGCCAGTTTCGAGCAAGTAGTCTAATTTCGGCAACAGTGTCGGTTTTGGCTAATTATTGGCCGAAATTTTAGCTTCACCGAAACTCTTATAATGAAAATTGTGACATCATTCGGGTAAGTCAACGTGATTAGCAGTTGAGAGAAGCCTATGCCCAGCCTGTGGAAGCGTTTGGCTGAAGATAATGATGATAATGAACATAAGATAAATAAAGAACTAATTTTGCTATCGTACCTACTCGTGATTTTTTCCTATTTCATATTTTTGAACTGTCTGTGGTAGGTGTGCAAAAATACAGTTGATTTTAAAACGCTACTTATTCAAACTTAACTTTCAATTTAAATGTTAAAACAAAGTTTAGCATTGAATTTAGTTTCGTTCAGACCATTCAGAGAATACAGTAAGTATATTTTTTTTGTTCGCTTCAATTTGGTGTTCAGGATTTTGTCAATAATGCTACAAGTAATAACAAAGCTGCAAAAGTCTTTGCCAAAAATAATCTACAAGTTCACGCACTGACGCGTAGTCGACCGTTTGAATTGAACTCAGTTTTTGTGAGTTCCATTCAATAACCGCCAAGAGCGACCGTTAAACACCTGCCGGCTCGCGCCAAGTATATCACATCGTCAGTAAAAAACCTCAAGATAAAACACAAAACCATTAATTTTAAATATGAAGATTTACCAAGAATCTGGCAACAGTTATGTCTAACGAACCTTACTTAATTATACCAGAAGCCAAGCGGCTATAAAGTCGAAAGGAACCACGTTTTCGTACAGTTATGCGTTGTGCAAGATAACCAGAATGAAGATAAGACTGTTTGCTTTTGGAGACCGTACTGGTAAGCTAGCTCTAACACGCTGAGGCGAGTCTCAGCGTAATCTTTATAAGCACGTATAAAGTGCTTAACTTGATCAGTATAACCAGTTTCGAAGCATTAACGGTTAAGGCGCTCCCATGGCTTCAGCGACCACGAGTTGATTGATGACTGAACAATTTTGTGACGCGAAACTTGGAAACTCACCGTCCATTCGGGGCTGAGGGGGAGTGCACCAGCTTCACTGCAAACAGGAACTGAATTGCACACACAAGGAGACAGCATAAGTTGAGCGACAGCGTCAATGCACACAGAGCTAACGTCACTTCGTACACCACAGCGAATTCCTCGGGAGCACTGGTAGCAGGCGCTGATATCTTCAACAGAAATAGTAAGGCTAGGAGAGCCAACAGCAGACTGACGAGGCATAGAAGCGCGAGGGACGTCAACGCCTCTTCAGTCGCTGCTCTTAAGCTCCTCGATCTTCCAGGGTTAGTCCTATTTTGGGCTCCATTTGCGTTCCCATTGGCGATCTTCGGCGGTGATGCGACCGGTATAGGAGCCACGACAGAGACAGGAGCGTTAGCTGTTTGTTGTCCAGGGCTGACGCTCGCTGACGTTCCACCGACGGAATGTTTGGAGGAGTCCAATGTTGAGACGTTGAGGGGTAGATGATGGTGCGGCCGCCGTGGCATGTTCTGATAACGTTGGTCGGCATCGTTCGCCGCCGGCGGCCGCGTCGCATGTTTCAACATGACGCGCTTACGCCGCGGCTTGCCATACCGCCGACCTGTTCTCTGGCATCGGGTATCTGTTGCGCCGTCCGACGCGACCGGCCGCCGCGAGCTTACTGAGCTAAGGCTAAGCCCCTCTCTTACCTGCCCGTAATTATGTCAATCATAAAAACAGGGTGTACTGTACAGTGCAGACTGCGCCCAACCACCCGCCGGAGCTGCATCGTCTTCCCTAACAATATACTCGTGTAACAAAACAAAATAACTTTCAATACGGATGTTTACAAAACATACGTATTTTGTTTGGAAATGGTGGCGATTGTCTCATCGTTTAAGGTAATTGAATGCGCGAGTGTAATTTTAAACAGTCAATGATTCAGTGCTGTTCATAAAAGAAAGAATTTGAAGATGAGAACATTTTTTTTTCTTTTCCAGTTCAATAATAGGGGTTGAAACCCATATCTCTACTGATAACTGATTCTGTATATCTTCGCGTCTATCCCACTCGATGGAACATTTATCATTGAAATCATGCTCAAGGATTAAAAAAAATACCTATTTGGTTTCACCGTTCTCAACAACTTCCCCACCAACCCTTGCTTAAGTTCATTATAATTGTCCAATCTACTCTACGGGCTGTCCTACTTAGCTACTTAACAATAGACTTTTTTTGCATTATTCTATTGTTTTCTCATACCGGTTTAAATTACAATGACGTAAATACTTTACTTCTTGCACTTCTTGTAATAAATAATCTAAGACACTTGGAAAATTGTCTGTACTCTCTAACATGATGAACATTTAAGGAAATTTTCACTACAAGAAGATCAAATGGAGAGGATGGTCGTATCGTATGAAAACTATCTGATTTTGAAGCTAAGACTCCATGCATTTGTCAAAGCAGAACTATCAATCGCGGTTACTAGACCAGCTGATCATAAAAAGATGAAAAGTCGGCCAAGTGCGAGTCGGACTCGGACCCGCGCACCGAGGGCTCCGTACTTTGTAGGCATCTATGAATATAACCTAACCTAACTAAAAGTAAAAGTAAGAATTTATTCATCATCATCATCATGTCAGCCGAAAGACGTCCACTGCTGGACATAGGCCTCCCCAAGGCTCTCCACTCAGACCGGAAGAATTTATTATAAGATAGGTATTTATTTATTTTATTCATTCGATCTCTTGAACGCAAAAAATTCTAACTTTTATTGTAAGTGTAAATTTGAATAAATTTATTTGCTTTTCCGCAGTAACGCAACGCAACCGATCATGATAAAATTTGGTGCTTTGTGCTTTCAGTATATTTCATAGTTTTCCCTCAGGTGTGCAATATACAATTAATCGCCTCATGTGCAATACAATACAATACAATACAAAGACTCTTTATTGTACACCAGACATACAGAAAACAGATACACAGAGAAAAAAAATTACAAGGTGAGCAATAGGCGGCCTTATCGCTTAAGAGCGATCTCTTCCAGGCAACCTTTTGCAGTTTTTCTTACGTACAAAGACGTTCTAACACACGCTACTGCTGTCCGAGTTGTCTAAATTAATGTTCCATTTACGCCACTGATGCCTAGTGTATTTACAGTAGAGTAGAGCTAGACTAAGTATAGCATTCCTTGGCGCCATGCGTCAGCACTGAATTATCTGCTCCATATATCATGAGCCAGGAAGAGATAAAAGGGGCAGGACGTTCAACTTGACAGTCGCTCAACTCACAAGGTATCTAGGCATTGTTTTGTTTTGACTAGTGCTTGCATACTTGCTAGTAATCGACGGATATATCTTAAAATTCTTGAACCTACTTGTTTTTTTTGTATCGAATGAGGGAACATTACGAGACGCGTAATATTTCCAAAAATGATCGACTTCTTAATAAAGCGAAAAAAACATCATATATACCTACACTAAAAACAACCTTAAAAAAAGGAAAAAATCTAACCTTAATATTTAAATGACAACAACAAGCAACTTTGGATTGGAATATTTGGCTTTAATATTGACAGAAATCCTATCAGCAGTTCCAAAGAAAGCTGACGTAACGTACACGTACTTAAACTTTATTACGAGCTATTTAAAATGATTACGCGCCTTCCAAAAAAAAGCTCACTGGACAGCCAAATATGTGGTCTACCACCCTAAAGTGGATAATCGCTTGCATGTCATAAAACAATATTAAAGCCAAATACTCCAATAGACGTGTCTGACAACTTGAAATTTCGACTTTAGCGACATATTCATTTGATAGGAACTTGATTGAAAATTGATAGACCACTTATTTGGCTGATGGTACACTTCTATCTATGGTACCTACCTCCAACTTTATGCCAAAACTTGTGTACCTAACTAACTAACTAACACTAACAGCGAAATGTTACGTTCAAAGACATACCTACCTACCTATCTCATGTTTTTCCCACTCTTCGGGTTTTCTAACTAAAATATACCAACATTCCGTGTTACAGGCAGGTACTTAAATTCCCATGTAGAAAACGAGTACCTAAGCTAAGGAAAGGTTATAAAATGTTATAGGGATATATGTCCTTTGCTATTCCGTCTCGGACACATAAATTAAAATCTTAATAATAGGGTCCATAACCTATCTGCATCTACTTTCATGTTTAACTCAGTATTGCTCCTCATCCCGGGGCTCAGTCGCCTCTTTGATTTTCTGTTTTTGTTCAAAATTTTTCTTTTTTGTTTTCCATTTAGTTTATTTTTTGTGTTTAATTTGTTTTCCATTTCTTTGTGCTAATGTGAACACATTCATATCTTCGTATTATCTGTGGAAACCTTTAATTGGCTCTATTGTTACATGTTCTCTAATCCACCTGTATTAGTTAATTTAAGCTGTTGGTTTTCCGAATAAAATAAAATAAAATAAAATAAATAAATAAATTTATGTAAAACAAATACTGTCTGTTCACGTTTCTCAAAACTACAACAAAAATAATAATAATTGTTGTGTGTTCTCTGTTTTGTGTCTATTTATACATATACATTTATATGTAAGTAGTATATTTATCTTAATAAATATTATTTTGTTGTACCTATGTATGTAATGTCTATTTTCAGTGAAAACCTATTTGAGCTAATGTATATGTGTATGTTATCATTTTTTTTTATTTCTGTGTAACAGTGTGGTATTTGCCACGTTACTGTGTATTTGAAGTAAGTACATACGAGTATTCTTTCTTTTAATAAAAACCGGCCAAGAGCGTGTCGGACACGCCCAAAACAGGGTTCCGTAGCCATTACGGAAAAATTAAGTAATATTTTTCTAAGGATTTCGTATTTTATACGAAACGGACGGACAGACAGACAGACAGAACTATAAGGGTTCCGTTTTTGCCATTTTGACTCCGGAACCCTAAAAACTGATGCTTCTACGTATTCAATCATTATTACCTTAAAAAATGTAAGACATTTGTTTCATAGACGTATAGGTATCATATGGTCGCGGGTGAACAAAGTTCAGCATCTAGACTTTCATTAACCCTCCCCCTGAAGCACCCAAGGGCTGGGGAGTTTTTCTGAATTGAAACAATTACTTTGCTCACCCGCGACCTTATGATAGCTACGTTTATGCAAGAAATGTGTGTTCATGCAGTCCCCCACCTCCATATAGCTATGAGCTCTGGTTGAATTCGAAACGCATCAGTGTAGTGTGGTGGTGGTGATAGATGGGTTTGTGTGTGTACTTACAGAGTGGAGGTGAAGGAACTGTATGAAACAACATTTTTTGCATAAACATAGCTATGATAAGGTCGCGGGTGAGCATTGCAAAGTAACTGTTATTTTATGGACCTCCGCAAAGTAACGTCTGTGTCAATAAATTCGATTTTTCCTGATTGGACTGTTGTCATTTGCAGTTTTTGCTTTTTAGCAGTTTGAGTGGCAAATTTTTGTGGGTGTTGTAAAAAAGTTGGTTATACTGCGCAGGATGTCCGGATGAACTGGCTTGGCGCGTGCATTCTACACCTGCTTAACGTACCAGGTGCGGGGCGTGTGGATATAAAAACTATATCTAGCAGATGGAGGATAGGCATTTTCGCGTTACACGTCGCGATATTGGAACGTAGTTATTCTAGGGGTGTCCTTGGGGGTTGTCGTGCTATCATTTCAATACACGGAGAGCCACTGAGGGTTCAGAACTTTGCATAGACATAGATTGCATGTAAGTAAATATCCAGTGCTGCAGTGACCTGAGCCCTGCGTGGACACACATAAAAATTAAGATTTTCAGACGTTAAGTAGTAAGTAATTTCTGCTTGATATCTTCACGCGTTTCTGTGAAAAAGGGTCTTAAAAAATGGCCAACAAAGTGATCCTTTTTTCTTCTTGAGTACGGAACCCTAAAAACGACAGTGTAAACTATTTCTCGTCATATTTTTTGATAGAGGGGAAAGCGTACAACACCATCTTCTGTCATAAAACGACGCCTTTTTGGTACAGTCACCTGCATAAAAATATCTGCCACAGCGGAGCGTGCAAAAATATCTGACGCGTCCTACCAGCCCTAGAAATAGAGTCGTAGATATCAGGCTACTTACTACGAAAATCGAAACTCGAAGTTCGCATCGTACCGTCCCTCTCGCTCTCGTATTAAAAAGTATAAGTGTCAGAGGGACGGCACGACACGAACTTCGAGTTTCGTAGTAGCCCTGCAGATATTTATTTATGCACGCTTTGTTGTGTCAGATATTATTGCTGGTGACGGGAGCACCAAAGTTCACATAGTTTTCGCTAGTCATACTGTAATGTTTGTCCGAATCATCGTTTGTCATAATTTTGTTCCCACTGAAACCTTAAAAAATTCTAAAAATTTTAAATGGTCTACCTGTAGCAAACTAAATTAGGTTAGGTTTGTTTTATAACAATTCTGAACAATTCTTGGATTCAGAGTAGGGTTACCACCCGTACTCTAAAATAGAGTATTGTCCTCTTTTTCATGTAGGCGTACTTTATAATCTACGACACCAATAAAGTACGCTAAAATACTCTATTTACGTAAAACTTATTCTTACTGGCTCGTTACTGGTTATGAGTACTTATGAGACTAAATAAACTGGTATCCACTTTTAAGGAGAAATAATAAATACTCTTTTTTTATTCTGTGTACTTTATTTTTGTCCTTCTAAAATGAAAAAATACTTTATTCGCCCTAAAAAAAGGTGGCAACCCTAATTCAGCGAAAAAAGAGTTATGACAAACGATCATTCTGACAAACATTACATTCAGACTTTCAAGTAGTATGCGAGCCGATACGGACCCGCTGGTGACTGTACCCTAAGGCTAATAAGGGAAGGAAGCCGCAAGACTTCTCACCTTACCGGTTGGGTTACGATTCAAGGATGTCCGTTAAAACCACAAAGTTTAATAATAATGACTGGCCACTTTATAATTGATTCTTAAAAAATGTTTGAATAAGTTTAGGTACCTATACTTAGTTAAATTACCGAGAGCGTGAAATTTTATTTATTTTATTTATTTATTTATTTATTTTATTGAGGTGTTCAACAGCGTTATAATATGTTTATTCTAGTTTACAGAATGAATCTTAAGGCCAATAACAGAACTCCCTTAATAATACAAGTATATAAGCCTGAGTAGGAGTAAACGTACCTTAAATAAGAAAAATAAAAGTTAATAGGAAATTACGATATATATATATATATATATATATATATATATATATATATATATATATATATATATATATATATATATATATATATATATATACATATATACATAAGATGTGTCACTAAAGTAAATTAAGTGTGAAACATGTGTAGTGTGTGTGTGTGTGTGTGTGTGTTTGTATGTTACCAGGAAATACTTTTCACAATTGAAAATTTGAATTTAATTCTTGATGTGACAATTGTGAAAATTGCATATGTAGTGGTATTGTGTGTTTATAGGCATTCTATATTTGAAATTTCCCTTTTCCCGTACTAGCAGCATAAAAAGAGGGTTGTCAGTGTCAAATTCTAAATATTATTTACGCTGTGCGTATATTATATTTCAAAGAAAGTGAAGAAAATAAACATAGATGTCAAGATCATAATTATTGTTATCAATACTTATGACAGCTCAGATAAAGAATAAAATAAAAGCGAATGAAAGCAAAAAAGGACTGAGTATTAGGTATTTTACTTGTTAAGAAGAGAAGGGTATGTAATTTAATTTCATTAAATTAATTGAGACAAAGTAAGTAACCACTAGTATTTAGTATTTAGTATTTATTTATTTGGCAAAAAAACATAAAATACATAAGGCCTTATCTAATAAGTCTTACAATATTATGCACCCTGGTAGGGTATAGCCACATTTATAATAAATACAATTCTAAGCTCTCGCTAATTTATCTATAGATGGTTAGGTATGTTGGAAATATAGGTTCACACAGATGTAATAGATATCTTAACATTTTATTTTTTTAATTTGACTGTTCGCTTTCGCCTTCTCTTTCCTTACGGACGCTGCTCGCTGTAGTAGAGGTATGTAAATACGTACCTACTGTTTGTTTAATTAACTGAATTTACTTATTTTCATCCGTAATATGTATATCAGAGTTTCACTGTGTACAGTCAACGTCATAAATAAGTGGTCAGTTGTGTACCTTGTCATTTTAACGTCATGTTTGAAAAGCCATACGTAATTGTGTACCGACTGAAAACGAGAAGGTACAAAAGTGATCACTTATTTATGAAGTTGACTGTAAGTACTATAGGTAAAAGATTTCGTTGTTTAAGCTTAAATCATATATAAAATAATATTTAATTTAATATTTTATTAATTTTATTTATTTATTTTAATAGGTTGCCTGGAAGAGATCGCTCTTAAGCGATAAGGCCGCCTATTGCTCACCTTGTCATTTTTTTTTCTCTGTGTATCTGTTTTCTGTATCGCTTACTAGGTATGTCTGGTGTACAATAAAGAGTCTTTGTATTGTATTGTATTGTATTGCAAGTTACCTTATCTTCCACAGTATAAGCAGACCAAAGCTTTAATAAGTACATCCATTAGTACGGCTATTCTAGTTGTCGGTAAACGAAGGACGTTGTCCGAGTTGATTGAAAAAGTTGCATCTGCTCTAGGGTGACTATGGTTTTGTGATTGTGGGTATCTCTAGAAGCCTTATTGTCTACTTGGAATCTCAATCGTCTTCACTGCTTCTTTCTGTCACACGGTATAAGACGAGGGAGACGGTGGCTGCGATCGCGAACGTCAGCGCGGCGACAGATTGGATCACAGTCACATTCATGGATATCTATCTTGTCGGATAAAGATGGTATTGATGAATACTGCGCCATTGTATTTTCTTGGAAAGGTGCGTATTTGTCAAGCTATTTCAGTCAGCTTCAGTTAGTACCCATCAAGACAGGCCCTATACCACAAAGTGCAAAACTCGAATTTCGTATGTTGCCGTCCTGCTATATGTAACACGCGAGTGAAAGGGACGGTGCGATACTAACTTCGATTTGCGAGTTTCGTAGTAGCCCCTCAGTAGCGTAGAGGAAGGTCGTATCTAGAGATTAATAATCGATATAGAGTGGTAAACACCTAAGTTAAGATTACCATGGAAATGACCAAAACTTACACCGATAACGATGCACATCTCATTTCATATCTCTAAATTTAGCTGTTAAGATTTGAGAGAAAGGGAGAGAGCGAGAATGAAACATTTATTTACGCATATTCGATACACAGAAAAATAGATCACAAGTAAAACAAAAATAACATCGAATTCATCTACATCCGCCCATACGTATAACGTGAATGACTAACTAACACTCACAGCACAAACACAAACGTTCGCATTTTTATTACCAGTATTCCAAAAGTTCATCAACTTCTAATATTTTCAAAATGACTAATCGACCTGTTTATCCCGCTGCGTACCACTTCCACTTCTAATACTTATTTATTCGCATTCACAAAACCTCGAAATAATCCATTAATATCCGGCTGTCATTGCAGTGTTTATGGTCACCCCAGGCCATCTCAAGCCGCAAGAATGTTGCGAATCTAGTCAGGAGGAGTCTGTCAGAGAGTAACAGGCTTAGGTCATAGACAAAGCACTATAAGGAGGTTGTCTTTAGCAGAGGGCTTCTACGAAATTCGTATCCTATCGTCCCTCTCACACTCGTATTAAAAAATATAAGAGCCAGAGAGACGGCAAGATATGAAGTTCGAATTTTGCACTTCGTAGTACCTATAGGGTCAAGTTTTTTTTCCTCGAGACATAGCAACATTTTTAACCCCAAAAAGAGGGGTGTTATAAGTTTGACGCCAATGTCTGCTTGTCTGTCAGTGGCGTCGTAGCTCTCAAATGGATGAGGTGTGTTGTCATGAAAGCGAGTTTCATGCACCATGATCAAATTCCTCCTAACATTTTTTTTCTTTTTGAAGTCTTAAATATTGATTGTATCCGGCGTTACTTTGCGGAGGTCCATATCAATGAACTTAAAGAGCTTATTAATGAGCAGGTAAATTTAGTTTCATCTCCCTTGCTACGGCTTGGATCTAATTTCAGCAATGGTAGTTAATAAAACATGCCTTGACAGTAAATAAATAAAAATCAAGGTAGTTTTGAAGGACGGTTAAAAAATTTATTAATAATTTGTGGGTAGTTTTGTTTTGTTTCATAAAACGTATGTGGGTACTTGGGGAGTAACAGTGACAAGTTAAAACGGTGGTTGTGGTTCGTTAATCTAACAACTGGTAGCATGGTGTACGGTTGTGTCACTCTAAAGATGAGCTCTGGTTGAGTTCGAAACGCGTCTGTGTAGTGTGGTGGTGGTGATGGATGGGTTTGTGTGATTTGTGTGTGTTCTTACAGTGTGGAGGTGGAGGAACTGCATGAACACGCATATTTTGCATAAGCTTAAGTATCGTAAGGTCGCGGGTGAGCAAGGAAATTCTTTAAGTTCGTCTTCAATATTATTGTCAGGCCCTACATTACGAAGCGCAAAATTCGAACTTCGCATCTTGCCGTCCCTGTCAGTGACGCTTATATTATTTAATACGAGAGTGAGAGATACGATACGATACGAACTTCGATTTTAGAATGTAGTACCCCACAGATTTGACGATTTTACGTCATAAAGTGGCACCCTCTTTCGATTTCTTGAACTTGATTGTTGATCTTCAATAAGTATGTGCTAAAGTATTGTCAGAATCATTCAAAATTGTTTGTTTTAATGCAGATAACTCTTAATAATTACGTAATTGACATAGGTCAATAGAGATAAACTACGATCAGACGTGTTTTGTCGTTCCATGTGTTCGGTCAGTCTTTAAATTACGAAGAAAATGTCGTGAGTATAAAGTTTCTGTTATAAAGACGTCCTTGTTAGTTAGTTTATCATCCTTATTGTACAGTCAACTACAAAAATATCGATACGGTCAAAGTTACAAACATTATGTAGGTAAGAATGCGTGACTTACATATTTTTGTATCTTTAGTCGTATTGGTATCTTTTTAGTCGTCTGTATCTATACTTGTGTTAAAGACGGAGGCGGCGCTAGGTGTACAAAGTGTACAGTCACCAGCAGCAATATCTGACACAACAAAGCGTGCATAAATATCAGATACGACTCTATTTCTAGGGCCAGTAGGACGTGTCAATAGTAGATTGTACAACAAGAGCATAAAACGAGCCATTTTACCCAAGACGTTCATATAGCCACCCGAGCCGAGTTTTACACTCTGCTTTTCACTTCGATGGCGAGGAAACGAAATTAGCAACAGTGGATCAATTGTTCACTTACTATGTACATTTTATTTTACATGAATTACTATATAATTATAATTTTTTTAGCTTTATTGATTTATTTTGATTGATTTGATTGATTTTTAATTAAAAATTATGAAAAAAAAATATAAACTTCTTTGTTTGTGGCTGTTGACACCTGATTACCTTGGTCTTGGACGAAGATTTTATTTTATGCACTAGTGCATAAAAAGTCATTTTATGTCGCCTAGATCCAGCAAAAGCACGAACTTTACGAGCGAGAAGTGAAAAATATTTTTGCACGCTACGCTGTGGCAGATATTAATGCATGACTGTACAAAATGTTTTAAGATCCTAAGCCAATAATTCAACCATTTGCTTGTCAAATTCAAATATTAGATATAGTGCCGTGGATAGGGTAGATTAGGTGGTGTTGTGTGTATGCGTAGTGATGTGCCAGATCATCAAAAATGCATATCCGCATCCATACTAATATTATAAATTCGAAAGTGTATTTGTGTAGAAAGTGTATTCTATCACTCCCCTAAAACGGCTCGGAGACTTGATCAAATCACTGAATTCCGCAAGGGAAATTATACAACGCGATGTTTTTTTATCATCTCCCGGGACTTGATCATATCCCTGAGGTATTTGATCAATTCCCTGTTTATCATATCCCTGCGACATATTATAATTTGTTTACTCAGTGCCACTACGTGAAACCTTTGATATAGGTAAAAAATTGATGAGAACAATGATGGCTTACTGAGACAAGGTTTACTGCAGGTCTAAGACGTCGCATATTCAATGTTTTTGAATTGGAAGTACACACCAAATGTGTGGTAAAACAGGTCAAGTGTGAATTGAACTCGCGCGTTGAGGAATTCATGCCAATTTTAAAATTTGGAATAATCAAGTACCTTCACAAATAAGTACAATAACACAATTATTGATAAGTAAAAAATGCGACACTCACGCGAGATTACATTATGGCTAAGTGCTCTACGGAAAGAAAGACGCACTGTCAACGCGCGTTTAAAAAACGCGGTTGCAAAGGCTCTTGAGATCCGCTGAATAAGGTTTTTTTACGGATATTTGGCACAGCACTATGTGTATCAACATTGTTATTGGTGTGATACTTTAGCTGTCTGTGGCAGGGCCTTGACTTTCGATCGACTCTTGCGCATAGCTTCGTCCTTAGTTTGTTGTGGTGATATTTTTGGTTGGCCGGCTGACAAGACTCGTAAGTTAGATTTTAATTATTTGTTTTACTATTGTTATTATTACACACTCCTTGATTTTTGTTATTCAATATTGTATAATTAGATTGTATTGCAACTTGTTGTGCAATATTTTATAATGTGAGGAATCCAAATGTTATCGTATCTTCTTCCAGGTTACGATCGATAGTTACACGTTTTTAGGGTTACTATCGCTACGCTGTCTGTCTGTCTGTCTATCACAGGGCTGTATCAACATCTCGAGAACTGTATAGGATAATCTATTGAAATGTATACCTACGTTAACTGTCTAAAAAAGAAGTGATCGAAAAATGGTTTGCAATGCAAATGAAACCAAAACTTATATACCTACATACATACTTAAACGTACTTAAAAATGTTGCAAGTTAAATACAAGCTTGTAAAAATACAAACATACACTAATTGCCATTTCTCATTGCGACAAAGACAGATACATATACCCACCCTCCATATTTATAAGCTTAAAGCTATGTTATACTGCGACACTACACGGTACACAAGTGTATACACGAAGTATCACTATATGAACGCGAGTGTCACGCGTGTATACACGAAGTATCACTGTATGAACGCGAGTGTCTCGCGTGTATAGTGTATACACGAAGTATCTCTGTATGAACGCGGGTGTCACGCGTGTATACACGAAGTATCACTGTATGAACGCGAGTGTCTCGCGTGTATACACGAAGTATCTCTGTATGAACGATTGTGTCACGCGTGTATACACGAAGTATCACTGTATGAACGCGAATGTCTCGCGTGTATACACGAAGTATTTCTGTATGAACGCGAGTGTCACGCGTATATACACGAAGTATTTCTGTATGGACGCGGGTGTCACGTGTATATACACGTAGTTTATTATCACTGTATGAACGCGAAGGTCACGCGTGTATACACGAAGCTGTATAAACGTAAGTGACACGCGTGTATACACTGAGTGTACCGTATAAAGTGTCGTAGTCTATTTGGGTCTTCATTTTACCTAATGTTTGTTCCTGCTTACGCTGTACTTAACTTTTATTAACGCGGCAAATATCGCGCTGTGGGTGTGACATGTACCTAATCAAAGTTAATTGTAGCTCTGCTTACACACTATTTAACGATGGTCAATTTAGACCTTTAAGTTTTATCAGTTAATACAAACACGCATTATGGGCCGATAACATAGAGCACTAATGACCGGAAAAGGACACACGTGGTTCATGGGGATTACTAATGTATAGGCAAAAAACTTTTCCCAAAGTATCACATCCCAAAATATTTTACTCAAATTATCATTTGGTAAAAAAACATTTGTCAAAAAAACTTATCGCAATTTTACAGTTAATAAATATTTTTTTGGCAAATTATTGTTTCACAAATACTTATACTTTGTCATGTTTCATATTGCCAAGTATTATTTAGTAAAATGTATCGTTTGGCATAACTAGGGCATAACGTGCTCTTCCCAAAATATCGCATGACATAATAACCTACATTTCTGGGAGCAGTTCGTTTCTGTGGGGGGCGCAGTTTTAACCTAACCTAACCTACTTTTCTGGTAGCAGTTCGTTTCTGTGGGGGGCGCAGTTTTAACCTAACCTAACCTACTTTTCTGGTAGCAGTTAGTTTCTGTGGGGGACGCAGTCTATCTTCATCTACTTTTCTGATAGCAGTTCTTTTCTGTGAAAGACGCAGTTCTAACCTAATCTTACCTACTTTTCTGGTAGCAGTGGGTTTACATGGTTGGTTTTTTTGGGAATACAATATTAGCCAAAAGAAAACGTTTGCTTAATAAACGTTTGTCGTTATAAAATTTGACAAAGTAAAATTATGCCAAATGAATAAAATGCGAAATGTAAATATGCTAAGCATTCGTTTGGGAAATGTAACTACTGCGATAAATTTTTTGGGAAGTGAAATTTGGCGAAAAATATTTTGCCGAAACGGCAGTACACCGGTTCATGTTGCCTATAGCCTTATAAGGCTCAGCGAACTTAATTTAGAGGATACGTCAAAGCATAATGTCAACGTTTCTTGATTCTTCTATTAGGTAATATAATGCGAAAGTGTGTCTGTCTCTCTGTTACCTTTTCACGCTGAGCCGAATTACTTATATATAGATGAATTTGGTATGGAGATAGTTTGAGGGTATTTGAGGGTCTCAAACCCAGGGAAGGACATTACTATAATAGCGTAGTTTCTTCAAATAATTGATTGAATCAGGGCATCAGGCGTTACTTTGCGGAGGTCTATATCAATGAACTAAAATAATAGAATAGAAGTTTCTTCAAACAGAGTACGATCAACAGCTTTAGTTTTAAAATTATGACAATAAAAATTTGACGTGAGCTTTACGAAGATAGGTTTAAAAATACATATTTGAGAAATTGCTGAGGTCAACTCCCCTTATAAGTGCCCCATGGCGATAATAAAAGAACATTAATTACGAGTAGATGGATTGAGTCGATATGTTCGAGGCAGATTATCTAATGCTGTAATTAGAGTACAACACTGAAACGGCAAGTCGGGTGGCATCGATACCTATATAGGTAGTGTTGCAATCCAAAGAATAAAGGAAATAACGAGTAAGTGGCTGATCTTTGCAAAATGGTTATACCTAAGAAGAAGATAGAAGAAAGTAGCTCAGGAGGGAAAAAAATTACCGAGTGTATGTCAAGCTACGGTGTTAATAGCGGTTTTTTTTTTGTTTTACCGACAAATTTTACATCGACTAGCATTTCATGGAACATTTAGTTCTAGCATTATCGTTTGGTGTAGTGTAGGTACTTAATTTAATTTTGTTTCGTGACCAGTTCATTCTAATTTTTATTATTTCATAGAAAAACTGTTCAAGGAATATTATTTGGCAGACTATTCGTTTTGCAATATTATTAAATGGCAGAATTAATAAACAACGATGTTCATTTCTTCGAATTTTTATTACAACACAATGTAAAATAATCGACAACACGTACAGTCGAGGAAACTGAACCGTGTACTAGGGTGGAACCTTATTAGTAGATAGATGATAGAACTCTTACCAGAAAAGTAGATTAGTTTAGGTTAGAACTGCGACCCTTGCAGAATCAAACAGCTACCAAAAAAGTAGGTTAGGTTAAGACTGTGACCCTGGCACGTTCGAACTGATACCAGAAATGTAGGTTAGGTTAGGTTAGAACTGCGCCCCTTGCAATCAAACTGAAACTAGAAAAGTAGATTAGTTTAGGTTAGAACTGCGACCCTTGCACAATAAAACTGTTAGGTAAGTACCCGAAAAGTAGGTTAGTCTAGGTTAGAACTGTGACCCTGTCAGAATAAAACTGTTACGAAAAAAGTAAGTTATGTTAGGTTAGAACTGTGACCCTCGTAAAATCGAACTCAAACCAGAAAAATCGCACCGAAATCAGCCAATTCGTTTGAGAGCTACGATGCCAAATACAGAATAGATATTGGCGTCAAATCTATAAAGCCGAGTTTAGACTTGCAACAAAAATCGTGCAAGTTGCATTACATTGCGGCGCTCGATTGACCACTACAAACTCGTTGGCTTTACGGCCTCGCAATGTAATGCAACTTCCACGATTTTTCTTGCAAGTCTAAACTCGGCTTAACATTCCTCTTTTTGCGTTAAAACTACTTAAAACTGCAAGGATTCCATTTCTGCCATTTTGACTACGCCTAATCCTATAAACTGTACCCTTCTTTATTTGCAGACAAATCATGGACGTAGTGGTGGTAGGCTGTGGCGCGTCCGGCATAGCGGCCATCCGGCGGCTGCACGACGCCGGCCTGAAAGTGTTGGGGCTGGAGGCTGCTGATCGTATCGGAGGCAGGATACATTCCGTGGACTTTGGGGTGGGGAAGGTGGATTTGGGAGCAGCTTGGTAGGTTGAATTGATTATTTTAGTGTTGCGCATTGCAGCATGTTGTGCCCAGGGCCTCTAATAGGTACCTAAAAGACGGCCCTAATATGCTAATTGTCCGAGGTCGGCGCAATAGGAGCACCCTTTGGCATGCTAAGCTAATCCACCGACTTGCTGAGCGGCCCATCTGGCCGCTCGCCCTCTCTCCGGTAAGCTTTAAAAGCCGTCTGAGCCCAACAGCCCGTTCGAAAAAAAGGTCTAAGGGTTGGCCTGATCAGTGACCATTTGATCACGGCGCGGCGCCTTATTTTTTTATGCCTCTGTGCACCCTCACCAGCCAGCGTAGGTAGGCCCTTACATCCTTTTGTTAGGTACACCACTGCTTCTTTCAGGTGTCACGGCGAGAAGGGCAACGTAGTATACGAACTGGCAAACCCTCTAGGTCTTCTTGGTAGACCTGAGCGAGAGAACAAATTTTTCGTTCTATCCAATGGTGACCTGGTCCCCACCGATACTGGGGAAGAAATCCTCAATGCCTTCAATGAAGAAGTGGGGAAAGCTGACAAGAATACCACAAGAGGTATCGATGAATGTGTGATTAATGCGTAAGGCTCTTTTACGATTATTTTTAAGTTTTTATCAAGTTTTGCAAGTAGCATTTCATCCGCGTCTAGTGATCGGATTTACTTGAAAATCGGTAAGTTGGTATGTACGGATATTTAGTTTGGATGACAATGCAAGTACAGTCCGCGAGAAGCTTGCACCTACTTATCTCCCTTTTTTTATTCAGTTTCTGGTAACCCTTTCAGGAAGAACATCATTTCAAAGATAACGGCAACCAACTTGGCAGAAAGCATTTTTTTGCATTTTTTTTCTAAAAGCAAATATAAAAATCTATGTTAGGTGTACCCTACTACATAACCACAAAGTGAACACAAAACGCCTACTCTTTTAAAAAAGTTGAGCACAAAATCTTTGGGAAAGACGTTGAGTAGCAATGGCTCTAAAGCGAAAAGAAGTTTCATTCTTCGAAACTTTTCGTCACTCTCCACTCCAACTAACCTTTTTTACAGGACTTACACAAACCCTGTTCTTAAAAAAGACCATAAATTGACCAAGTATTTCCTTGAATGGTACGAGAGGAACAACCATCTGGGAGGTAAGAAAGACCCGAAGACTGGCAAGTCGCTTAAAGGACTTATAGAGTTCTGGAATTCGGAAGGTGACCCCATGCTCAACTGGAAAGGCAAGGGATTTGCCACCATCTTGGATGTGCTCTTGGCAAGTATTTTATACAAACTTCTTAATTTTTCTTGATGTGTTTTTGACTAAGGCATAAGCATAAGAAAGCAAGTTGAAGTGGTAATGGGCGGGCCACATCGCTCGAAGAACAGATAACCGTTGGCGGAGAAAAGCCCTCGTGTGCCAACCATGAACCGGAAGACGAAGAGTTGGCAGGCCTCTTACTAGATGGACTGACGCTCCATCGTGAGAGTTGTGCAATCTAATTAAGACTTAGAATTAGCATTAAATTACTGATATACATATGTAACGTATTAGGTATTTCAAGCTGTTCAAGTTTAGCTAGATAAAATACACAGAAAGGTACCTTAATGTCTTTATTTATATTCGTCTTCTATCTCTAGAACAAAATCCCAGACCCATCGAAAGCTATTAATGCCAACATCCTCTTGAACAAAGAAGTTGAGAGCATCAAATGGAGCAGTCAGAAGGTGGACCCTAAGAATCCGTTAGTCCACGTCAAGTGCAAGGACGGAAGTCTGTATGCAGCCAAGAGTGTCATTATTACTGTGTCCGTTGGAGTCTTGAAAGAAAGGTGAGAGATAATTTTCGAAAGCCTAAAACCAGCGGTAGCCCTGGGGCAGAGGAAGAGGAGGTCGCTGATGGCAAGGGGCGCCACTTTCCAATTTCCAGTGCAAAATAAAATTTCGATGGCGACTTTTGAGAGGCGCGGAAACAGTGTAGACTCGCTATATCTTAAACCAAGGGCTAGAACTGGCGCTACCTAAAACGATGCATAAAATTCAGAACTGACTTTATCATAATAGAAACCTGCACAAACCTGCGAAGCGATTCAATGGTGCGTGCGAAGTTCCCAATCCGCACTGGGCCCGCGTGGGAACTATGGCCCAAGCCGTCTTGTTCTGAGAGGAGGCCTGTGCCCAGCAGTGGGACGTATATAGGCTGGGATGAGGATTCAGACGTTTGTTCCCTGGCCCTATACTACGAAGTACAAAATTCGAACTTCGTATCGAACTTCGATTTTCGAATTTCGTAGTAGCCCAGCTGAGTGCAAAAATCTGGACTTTTATTTATTTTCAGGCACACAACCCTCTTCAGCCCACCACTGCCTTCAGATAAAATCAACACAATCAACAACCTCCAATTCTGCATTCTCGGCAAGATCTACATCGAGTTCGAAAGACCATGGTGGCCGGAAGCACCAGCCAACTTCACTCTCCTCTGGCGGGATGAAGATAAAGCCAAATTCACAGAAGAATACCAGTGGATAACCGAGGTGTTTGGAATGTGGTCGGTACATCATCAGCCCAATGTTCTCTTGGCCTGGACTCATGGAGAAGGCACGGAGAAAATGGAGAAGGTCAGCCTTGAGGGGATAAGGGCTGGAGTGGAGAAACTACTCGACATATTGAGGACGAAGTTTGATGTGGCACCAGTGAAAAATGTTATCAGGTAAGATTGGCGGCGAATAGAGAACAGCCTGATGGGTAGACTAAATACCCGACTAAGTATCTTAAAAAAAAAACTAAAAAGGAAAAACAAGTCGAGTAGTTTATTGAATTGAATGCCCACATCACACATAACATCTGGTAGGATGGTACGGTTGTGTTGCTCTGAAGATGAGCTCTGGTGGAGTGTGGTGGTGGTGATAGATGAGTTTGTGTGATTTGAGTGTGTTCTTTCAGTGTGGAGGTGGAGGAACTGTATGAACACACATTTCTTGCATAAACGTAGCTATCATTCATAAGGTCGCGGGTGCACAAAATAATTGTTTAAGTTAATTTAGTCGAATAGTCTAGAACTCTGTTATGTGACTGTGTTAGCAGTCGGGACCCATTCAAAATCGTGACTAACTAGCTGAACAAATTCCCAGTAATGGGTAAAAGTTTGGCTACATTGACTAGGTGGCGCTAGCGTACCCATATAAGGAGGATATTAAGATAACTTTGGTTTCAGGTCACAATGGGCTTCAAATCCCCTAGCAAGAGGCGCATATGCATACCGCAGTGTTGCCATAGAAGAAAATGGCGGCAGTGCGGAAATTTTAAGCGAGCCTCTTTACCATGGCAACGATTTCCCCATAGTATGTTTCGCGGGAGAAGCGACTTCGCACCATAGACACACCGCGGTCCACGGAGCTGTGGAAGCTGGTTTCAGGGAGGCTGACAGGCTCATTGAAAGTTTCAAGACTTTGGGATAATCTGTGGTTTAAAAAAAATAAAGTGTTTGTCAACATTTGTTTTTATTTACGATTAATGGCACGGGAAATAAAAAATCAAATACCTACTACAAATATTTGCTTGGAAACTATAATAAACTAACAGATCACAAGTTTGAGTATCAAGTATTGTTTTTACTAAACAAAATAATAATGACACAAAATCACAATTTGTCTCCCTACACCTATCTACATACCCTGTAGTAAAAACCATGGGTACCGCGTCACCATAGAATTGCAATGTCATTACTATATATTTAAGACATATAAATATTCTTATTTTCAGTGTATGTCATAACTCATAACGGCCCTAGCAAAACATCACATGCTAAAAAATTTCAGTATCTACAGTGACAGATTGACAAAGCAGCTCTAAGTAACAGGATCCCGTTGGCACTCTTTGGATACGGAAACCCAAAACGTAACGGGTGACACTCTTTCCCGGCCCGGATAACACCGACATGGAAATACCGGCCCTGTTTTTTGTGTACACGCCCATAGAAACTGACAGGAGCTTCTATGGGCGTGTACACGAAAAACAGGGCGGTATTTCCATCCCGGTATTATCCGGGCCGGGAAAGGGTGTCACCCAACGTAACAAAAACTATCGGAACGGTGATAGTAATCCTTGTTAGTCCTATCTTTTTATAACAGACAACAGTGCTTGAGACTGCGCGAATCCCAGTTTGTGATTTAGAAAATTATTTCAACACATTTAAAATTAATATTTTACTGAAAAATGTATAGTTCACAAGTATATTTTGGTAGTCATTCTTTTCTTACAAATGATTTGTACAGATATAGTGCATAATGTCCTTTTGAACGCCACGGTCGCAGTGTTTTTTTTATGACCCCAAAAAGTGAAATTCTGTTTTATTTTTTCAGTACTAATCAAGTTTCACTAATTATTAATGTACGAGTAAAACACCCAGGTGACAATAGGCCATAGTTCTTTTTTATATTTAAATAAGTTGACCTGGGTCAAACTACAAATTTATTATTATTTCTAAAAAATACACACTTATCTTCTCACTGTACCTATTGCAGGTCTTTTGTTTTTGACGTGGCGGCGAAAAGGTTAAACTTTGAGGACCAATAAAATGATCTAAACTTAAGGTTTTTAAAAATATTGCAAAACAAGTGAAGCTTAGTTTTGTGAATAGAACCGAACCTTGAATTTAAAGCCCCATGGTCAGACATTGTATTAAACGAATATGATGAGCATTTTAATATCCATTAATGTGGAACTTTATTATTTAGTTTCAAATGTCAAAACGTTTGAACGATAGGTACTAAAGTTAATTGAGAGAGCACGATAAATACAGACTTTCCGATAAAATACGATAGAAAACTAATATGCATTACATCTTTATCGTCGGCGAGTGTCAGACTTCGTAACTCCATCAGATCAAATTAAACAGGAGGCACAAAAAACTTAACCACCAAAAATTTTGCATAAATTTTGCATTGGTTATATATATAATACAATTATTAAAACTAGATGAAAACCCGGCTTCGCTCGGGTAAAACGTAGACTCCTAATAACATGTTTGAAAAAAAAATTTTGCCAGTGTAAAGACGTCGTACTTATCGAAAAATCTGTCGTATATTGCTAGCCTTAATATTATTACAAACGTACTTTCACAGCTAACCTACGTATCGGTATTTTTCTAGTAGATATTTCTCCTAAATCTTATTTGCCCAAATAACTGAGATGTCTCTGTCTCATTATCAAAGAAATTAGACCTAAATATACGGCACGATTCGTCTGTACGATCGATCTGATGAAAATCGACGAATCGTACCGTGTGTGGGACCCTTAAGAGGTCACAATGGAGAACGAAATGCAAACCTGTGACACGTGATGACGTGACACTAACGCCACTTTGATGTGATGACTTTGACATGTTTACCTACTTCGCAACGCCATTATATACTTAGTAATTTATTCAAGTTTATATTGAAAATACTCGATAATCCGAATTTTCCGCCTACAAGTTGTCGACTCGGATTGACTAATTTTTTACGCTCTTCAATTTGATGTGCATTTCGTTCGAGTCTACCGTAGACCGGTACGAAATTATTAATATAGATAGATTATTAGGAATAATATTTCGAAGAAAAAGAAAATGAAAAGTCATGGCAATTGTATAAAATGGAGCAAAAAGATTTTCTTGAAAAGACACGAAGTTTGGAGTTACGAGTACTGACACTTTAGACGACGTTATGTACCTACCTTATAAAGTACGCTAGGACTAACAAGGATACGATTCGTTCTAGAGAACGAAAACCTTTCATTTGGCGTCGTTTTTTTATTATTTAACATTGCGCAAATCACTCATAACAACGTCAGACTTAATAACCTCAGAGCTTATAATATTACCCTCCTCATCTACATCACACATTGTTATTTCCACCGCATTATCACTCAATTTATCACTCTTTGTATCACTCTCACTCCCTTTTAGAGTGATCTCGAAGCGAGTTGGGCTAGTAGCTGTAGCCTTGGACTTTTCTTCGACATTGAACTCGAATGAGTTGGAGAGCGAGTCTTTGGGGCCGCTGTAGCCGTCGACAATTTTTTTGGAGACCTCTAGAATCTCGTAACGTGTCGTGGTTAGACGGTACATGCCATCTTCACTTATTTGGTACCTGGAATGGGAAGAACTGACGTTATAATGCCAGTTTGCCGAGTACTGGTAGGTATTATAAATGCGAAAGTGTGAGTGTATGTTTGTTACTGATTCACGCCAAGCTGGATGGATTTGAATGAAATTTGGTATGAAGTTAGCTGAACATTTGGAAGAACACATAGGCTACTTTTTACCGTTCCTTTCTTATAATCGTGAGTTGAACGGTTTAATTTTGAGTCTTAGGGCGCTTGTGCACTACAAGGACCAAATCGGAAAAAAACGGCCGGGAATGGGGAAAAGTTAAATTGCGGACATATGTTAATTTATATCGGATATGGCACGTCATCAATTTAAATACTAGTTTGAGCACCCTCACGTTAGTATCATGTTCATAGTTCATCATATACCGTTTGACAGAAAGATGTGACAAAAACGATTGCGAGAGCGTGTTATACCATTTGGCCGCTGTTTTACAATGGACTTACCTGAACCGGCTATGTCCAAAAGGCCACTGTGCCCCATGTATCTTCACCAGATGGGTGGTCAGCCTGTTACCCCTGGAGAACACCTTCGACTGCTTCTCCGGGCACATGTGGCAAGCATACTTCTTCTTCTTCTTCG
Source organism: Choristoneura fumiferana (assembly GCF_025370935.1). NCBI lineage: Eukaryota > Metazoa > Arthropoda > Insecta > Lepidoptera > Tortricidae > Choristoneura > Choristoneura fumiferana. Next base: position 3,382,466 of record NC_133492.1, read on the forward strand.
TTTTCCTGTTTAATTCAAGGTCGGAGTCATCGGAGATGTCGCTGTCTTCTTTTCTCTTCTGCTTTTTGCGAGTGTGAGTTTGCATGTGCTTGCGGAGGTCAGATTTTGTAATGGCTCTGTAAATAAAAGTTTACTGTTGAGAATTAATAGACTACTTTCGTAAAAATATATAATTGGTCTGACTTACTTTTTCAAATAATATCGAACACTTTTTTTCTTTTCTCAATTAAATCAAAAATATACAGCCGGTTATAGTTCTTTGTAATTTTTTGTTCGATTGTTTGCGAAACTTTAGCATTGCGTGACATCAGGCAAACTTTGACTGGCTATATCTTCCGCTCGTGCCATAAATACCACATCCCAAAATACCGCATTTTTCAAAATACTACAATACGTATTTATTACATTCCCCATTATACCAGATGTCCTAAATAAGACATTCCACCGAAAAAATTACTTCCTTGAGTAATCTTTGATTTTTTAATTTGTAGTGACATAGGCTACTTTTTATCCCGGAAAAATGCACAGTTTCCGAAGAAACAGCGCGCGATAACCGAAGCCGCGGGCAAAAGCAAGTATAAGATAAAAAAAATAAGTGAGACATGATTAAACAAAATTGACTCACTTGTGCTTGCAATGCGGGCAAGCGTGCATCCTGCATTCGGGCCCAATGTGTCTGTAGCGCACATGTTGGGCCAACGTGGCCAATGTTGGCGCCGACATATCGCAGAGCGTACAGGCGTATTGGGAAACGTGTTGGCGAGCATGTTGGCGGAGCAAGTATTCCGTGGCGTAGGAGAAACCGCAGACAGAACAGGTGTTTTCGTTGGTTGGTTGAACATTCTGTGGAATAAGTTCTTTTTTTAAATGATGGACGCAATGCGCTGACGTCCTGTGATGATTACTCAGATAAGTCAAAGTCAAGTATTTAAATTCAGTTTAGGCTAGACTAGGCTAAATTACCAGTTCGGAATAATTTATTGAATCAGGCGTTACTTTGCGGAGGTCCATATCATTGAACTAAAAGAATTTCTTTGCTAACCCGCGACCTTATGTATGACAGTTAAGTTTATGCAAAATATCTTTGAAATATCTTTGATAGTGTGGAGGTGGAGAACACGCATATCTTGCATAAACTTAACAAAGCAAAGAGAGAGCAAAGAAATTCTTTTAGTTCATTACCAGTTGAGAAAAATCTCCATTGAGAAACTCGCCGAGAAACTCAACATATACAGTCAGTATTAGTCAGTAGCGTAGGATGTTAAAGCTGCGGGTTCAAGGTGGGTGCAGCCCGCCTCCAACCGAAGCAACTGGAGGATTATGGGGGCGGCCTATGACCAGCAATGGACATCCTAGGGCTGATATCATGATGATCAGTCAGTAGTAGTCGGTTGTAGTGCTCTGCAACCATCATTTTAGGTCTTAAGAGCGGTTATACCTGCTGAGCTGGCAATGTTGCATTTTTCTTAGTTTTTCTCGATTATTCCATAAAAATTTAATAAAAATTAAAATGTGGTCTGATAGAACTCTTCTTAATAGGTATATAAATTAATGTGTCTACTCCAATAATTATTCTTTTTGAATTTTATTAAAACCCGTTAATAAACATTATCCGTTTTTAACAATTTACCAAGGGGTAAATTTTTTGACCTTTGTCAGTGCCCATTTACGTACTGTCCAGATGCATCAATTTTTGGACCATTTTGACCAGATTGGCATTGAATATAACTTCTAACATTTTAATTCTAACATAATCTTGTAACATTTTGCAATAATTAGTTTATTTCATAGCAGAAGTGACAAAATTATCTAAGCCGGGCTAGAATGACAATATGTAATTTTTTACAGTCTCAAAAATGATACCAGATTAAAGTTTCGTAAAAAATGCGTTGACAACATTCGCTGGCCAGTTTATTACCTGCCTCCTCAGGTGGTCAGTCAGCTTCCTATTGCAGGCAAAGTGCGCCCCGCAGTGGTAGCACGCTATGACCCTCTCTCCGGTGTGCGAGCGAGCATGGATGGACAGCAGTTCCCGCCGTTGAAAAGCAGCGCCGCATCCCGCCCACGAGCACTGGTGCTTCGGGGAGGCGTAGTAAATATGGACCTTCACGTGATCGAGGAATATCTGAAGGAAAGGGCAAGAGCGTGTTAATTAAATACAAACGAAGATAATGCATCGTGTTTTTTTATATCGGTTAACTTCGGCAGACGACTCAGTTCGTTGATATAAACCACCTGATAATTAACTGATTCGCGAAATTAAAAAAAAAATCGAAATCAAAAACTTTTTTTCTTGCATATAATAGCTTCACATTCATTGTTGTTGTTGTTGTTTCTTTAAAAAAATATGGCTCTGTCCATCGGAGGACAATTTTGCCAGTGTCTAGTAGTTTTTGCCGTTGTACGGTAAAAAAATTCTAGAAAACGAAATATGAGAGGTAATGGTGGATGAACGATGACAGCGCGAAACCCTAACCCATTCATTGTTAATTGTTAAATTGTAAAATGACATTGACGTGACGTGACACATAAGAGAGGCATCAAAACAAAATCCACATATTTGAAATGAAATTAAATGAAAATGAAATGAAAAACATTTATTCGAGACACAAAAAAAAAGAAAAGGTAAGTTACAATGTGAAATTATTTTATGTGCATGAAATGCATACTCCTTGGATGGAGTTAGCGCTGGTCTTCCGGCGAACCATTTTAAAGGCGGAAACACCAATACAACGAGACGCCACGCCACGTCGTTCAACGCATGTTTCTGGGTCTGATTGGTTGATTAACTTTCCATTGCTAAATATGTGCAGCAGGTGGTAGGACCTTGTGCAAGGTCCGCCCGGATTGCTACCACCATCTTGCTCGCTAATCCTGCCGTGAAGCAGCAGTGCTTGCACTGTTGTGTTTCGGCGTGGAGAGTAAGACAGCCGGTGAAATAACTGGCACTTGAGGTATCCCATCTTAGGCCTCTAGGTTGGCAACGCATCTGCTATACCCCTGGTGTTGCAGATGTTTATGGGCGGTGGTGATCTCTTACCATCAGGAGACCCACTTGCTCGTTTGCCATCGAGTCAAATAAAAAAAAAATAAAATAAAATGTGTGAATTAAACACGGATTAGTTATGGACTTTGAAAAAATAATCATAAATTAAGGACCTGTATGCTGATTCACTGCTAATAATTAATTATCTTAACTCTTGATTCTCTTTTAAACAGTAAGAGTTAGGCCACTAGCGTCTTAGAGAAATGAACTTCATTTGACCTGTAGATTGTCACCTTAAAGTTAACGGATATCAAAAATAACACGGTGTACACTCAAGAACGAATTAAATTATAATATCACAAATCAAATAAATTCTACATGAAGTCCCACTTCCCACTAATATTATAAATGCGAAAGTTTGTAAGTCTATTTGTTTGTTTGTTCATCATGTCTAAACTGCTGAACCGATTTTGATGCAACTCAGTACCTATACAAATAGTTTGAGTCACGGGAAGAACATAGTATAGTTTATCCCGGAAAATTGCATAGTTCCCGCGGGATAGCGATAACCGAATTTTACGCAGACAGAGTCGCGGGCAACAGCAAAGGCTAATCAAATTATAAATTAAATCATTTGTAGCAACTGGTAACGCCATCTAGTGAGCAGATATAGAAATTCCAACAGCTTGTACCATATCACACCATCAAAGTTTTTCAACTCTAACACATATCTCATATTTCTAACTTTCGACGCTCATCTTTCAGACTTCAGCCCTAGGCATACCATCTGCCTGAAGAGAGATCTCTTTACTGTAGGCTCTCCCACGCAATTCTCATTCAATTAAATTGCAGGAAAAATCATGAGCTGATACTAAAGCATACACGTCCCAATGCTGGGGACAGGCCTTCTCACAGATTGAAAGGGCTTGGGCCATAGTTCCCATGCAGGCCCAGTGTGGATTGGGTACTTAGTTAATGTGTCTAGGTCATACATTATGTGTCTGCTCTCTCTGTCATCCTTCAAATCCCCGAAAAAAAAACTAACGCGAAAATTACAAACAAACATACAAAACAAATATTTTTACATTTATCATATTAGTATATAGGGGTATAGGGATATGATTATACCTGCATAGATTTAAACTTTTCTTCACAATCGACCCACATACAGCAATGATCCGTCTTCAATATTGGGAGCTTATTTCTGTTACTCGAGTCTTTCTTGCACCGGACCAGGTTGAGTGTGGCTCGTGCGTTGAGCCCAATGGCCAGGAGTCTAGCATGGTATGCGTGATAGTTCATGTGCCGGCATGCTTCGTCAAAATCTGAGGTCTTGTGCTTGCATATATCCCAGAGGCAGCTGTAGTAAACTGGAATATCGTCACTAATTTGAAAAAATCTCGTATCTCAAATCAATATGTTAGCAAAATTGATCCTTGAAATAATGTTCATAAAGTTCACCCAGAAAATTATCGAATTAGAGGTACAAGCTTTTGTAAAAGTAGTAACAATACGTAGAATGGAATTTAATTTAAAGGATTTTTTTTATATAAATTTAAAATAATTAAAAACCTGAGTGCAAAAAAATAATAATGAACAGTGAAGTACCAATATCTCCTAACTGATCAATCTCGAGCATGCAATTTAGGAGGTTTAGCATCCATAAGGTCCTCAATTACATGTCAAAGGCCATTCAGTTAGGAGGTACTTATTGGTACTTCACTGTCAAAATATTTTTCCTTTTCATTTTAAGCTAGTTGTATATAATATAATGGAAAACAGACAAATAAACCACTCGGTCTACAATTTTACAAAATTACAAGAAAAATTCTGAAACTGCAAGTAATCTCAGGACTTTTTTAAGGAAATCAGTCTTCTTCTCTACACTTTAAAAATTATAAGATCTAACAGATTAAATATGTCAGAACAATTCAACAATTGACTTACTTGTACCATCTTCTTCCGAAACATGTAAGTCCGAAATATGGTTCCGGCAGTGGTTTTGGAACTCTTTGTAGTCGTCAAAGGACTGGTTACAAGACTGCCATTCACACTCCATACACACATCTTTCCGCAAACGATGGAGAGGCTGAAAAACATAACATTATTAATTAATCAACACTTTACTATTACGGTGTTCAATGAAGAATAAAGTCATTCCATTCAGACATTCAGTCATTCAGTTCAGTTTTTCAGTCATTTCATTGTATTGTATTGTTACAGCAAAATAAGACATTGACACCATTGACATTGATGTATGAGACCATTTTCATTTGATAATCTTTAATTGGTAAGCCGTGGTGGCCTAGTGGTTTGACCTATCGCCTCTCAAACAGAGGGTTGTGGGTTCAAACCCCGGCTCGCACCTCTGAGTTTTTCCAAATTCATGTGCGGAATTACATTTGAAATTTACCACGAGCTTTGCGGTGAAGGAAAACATCATGAGGAAAACCTGCACAAACCTGCGAAGCAATTCAATGGTGCGTGTGAAGTTCCCAATCCGCACTGGGCCCGCGTGGGAACTATGGCCCAAGCCCTCTTGTTCTGAGAGGAGGCCTGTGCCCAGCAGTGGGACGTATATAGGCTGGGATGACATGAGTATGACAACAAAGGATTTTTTTACAAAATGCCTCAACCTGGATCACAAAATTGAAGATTGTGATCAAACTGCATAGAGTAATTCTTAAATAATAAATATTTATTTAATATTTGTTTGTGGTCAGCACTTTTAGTGAGGCCCTGAAGAAGTTACAGTTACAACTCTCTTACAAGTATATAATTATAGCTTGGCAATATAGGTTAGGTATTATTAACACTTATAAGAGGTTATGCTAATGATTATTTATCTGCTTATATATTTTGCTTACCACGGCTTTAGGCTCCACAGAAGGTTCACCCACCCCGCCGGGGACCGTAGCCACATCCTCCGCAGAGGACAGCAAAAACTTCTTCCGATCGGCATTAGTCTGAATTATAAACTGAATATCATTCTTATTCTGCTGGGATAACTTCCTCGCACTTTCGTTATTTTGTTTCTCAACCCAGTCTTTGCAAAAACTATAGCGTAACTCCGTGTTCGACTGAGTATCATCTTTATCTATTAAATCACTTGCTTCGGTCATTGTTTATGTTGTTTTGATGTTGTTCGTCACAGTACGTCCATGTTCGTCAATCGTCAGCGTCATACACATAGAGTAACTTATATATTGGTCATACACACACAGCAGACAGCACAACAAACAAATAAGGCGGGAAAATGATGTAAAGTCAATGGATTAAATTACTGGCATAGTGGCGTACTAGTTTGAATCTTTATGACTTCTGGAATTATTATACCATATCTATCAAAAATTTGTAAGAAGAAACACAGCACAGCGCGTATTGTTCCGAACCGAACTGTGAAATTAAAGGCAAAATTAAATAAATTTCAGTCATCTCAATCTCACTCATTACATGTCATAATTTTCTGTGTTCTGTCATCTCTCTCATGATCTCATCATCTGTCTAAAACATGTGATCGGATTCACGTATACAATACTATACGTATACTATATATCCAAATGTAATTTTAGTAATCAAAATGATATGAAAACATTAAGTTTAATCCATATTTTAATCATAGCTTCTTGATTAATGATTTTAATATTTAAAATAAAAAATCAGTCTCTTGTTCTGAGAGGAGGCCTGTGCCCAGCAGTGGGACGTATACAGGGTGGAAAAATCGAATGCCACATGGATGGCAACTACCTTAAGTATTGTAAATAACACATTTTGTGTAAGGGAGACTTTCCTTCGTTTTTAAAAACAATAAAAACTGCATTTAATGATTTATGAAAAATCGCTTGCCTCAGTCGAGACTCGAACCGGTCAAATGTGACAAAAAATAATGTGCTGTATTTTATGATGCAGATCGAAAGGGTTACTGATAAGGTTCATTTTTCTCTAAATAACAAATACAATCAGAATAACGGAAGGCCATGAAAACTAACAATTACCTTTTAAATTTGATTTCACCCGTCACGTGAATTAAGACGTAATCCCTGGAATACAAGCAAAATAAAGACGTTTAAATGACATGATAATGATGAGCTACACTTATGTTTACTTATCACTTTAGTTGCGATTACTAATGCCACTTTAGTAACCTACTTCCTTTGATAGGAAAATTGCATCAATTATTCTCTAGTCATCATAGTAGCTAGGATAGGTAAATTTTTAAAAATGGAACATTTTAACGAACCGTTTTTGTTTTTCTAAGTGCAATCTTTTTAATTTAAAACAAATAATGCCCGACTTGTTGAACGCATTCTTTTCTTTTTTTTCGAATTGTGTTTATTCCATTTTCGAATATTAGAGCTACTATTTTACGTAGATAAATTGAAATTGTGACTTGCAAGTGCTTTTACATTATAAATGGCTGACGATTATCAAGAACAGTTCGATTTAATAGAAGCGTACTTTGTTAATGCAAAAAATGTAACACGAGCACTCCAGTGGTACGCGGAACAATATCCAAACAGGCAAATACCATCCAGGTTCGTCTTGCAACGAATGGTTAAAAACTTAAAACGCCATGGAAGACTTGAGAGCCGCCTTCGGCGACTACAACAGCCGATTGGTTATTCCGATTTTGATTTAAGTGTCTTAACTTATTTTGAAGCCTACCCGAAAGCATCGAGCAGAGAAGCCGCTGAAATACTTGGTTCTAATCATACTCGTGTGCTAAGCGTGCTCAAAAAATACAAGTATAAATGTTACCGTGAAGGTCGTTTGGTGCAAAAATTGCTTCCGGGAGACACTGACCGAAGGCTTCAATTCTGTCGAGATATCGAGGCAAAATTGGCTCAAGACAAAAATTTTTTGGATTACATAATATGGTCAGATGAAAGTAACTTTAGTAATAATGGTATGTACAATCGTCACAATAACCATTATTGGTGCCGTATAAACCCGATGCGTACACATGAAACTAATAATCAGGTGAGATTCTCTTTTAACGTTTGGTGCGGGATAGTGAAAAACAGGGTTGTTATGGTTCACATATTTGAAGGACACCTGAATACAGTAAAATACCTCGAAATCCTGGACCTATTGCGAAATGCATTAAATGATCTACCCGAAGAATACGACACTTTTATTTTCCAACAAGACGGTGCACCAGCACATAACAGCAGGTTATCGACTACGTATCTAAATAACCATTTCCAGACATGGATCGGTACAAAAGGGATTATTAAATGGCCGGCCAGATCTCCGGATCTAACACCATTAGACTACTTTTTGTGGGGATACGTGAAGGATGTTATTTATAAAAGAACTTACGAAAACGTATGCGAATTGAAAACCGAAGTCCATGCAGCTATTACTAATATTCACCACAATTCACTGCAACGAGCTACGAAAAGACAATTCCTCAAAAGATTAAATTTATGCAAACGCCAAAACGGGGCTCATTTTGAACAACTACTTTAGTTAGAAAGGTTTTAGTAAGGTTATTAAATGAATATTGTTTTAGTTTGTGTGTTTTAATTTTTCGTTTACAATTTTCATGGCCTTCCGTTATTCTGATTGTATTTGTTATTTAGGGAAAAATGAACCTTATCAGTAACCCTTTCAATCTGCATCATAAAATACAGCACATTATTTTTTGTCACATTTGACCGGTTCGAGTCCCGACTGAGGCAAGCGATTTTTCATAAATCATTAAATGCAGTTTTTATTGTTTTTAAAAACGAAGGAAAGTCTCCCTTACACAAAATGTGTTATTTACAATACTTAAGGTAGTTGCCATCCATGTGGCATTCGATTTTTCCACCCTGTATAGGCTGGGATGATGATGAATCAGAAAAGTAATCAGATAATCACACACAAAATTATCGTGTCGTTATCGGTTATTCTTTACTTAGTAAAAAAAAACAACTTCCGGTCGGTATGGCAAAAACGCTGGTCACACCACTTTTGCTGTCAAATAAATAAAAAAAAACTAAGAAACGAGAAGCGAGCGCGGGTGCGTGCACCACGGCGTATTTACGGCACGAAGTGGCGAGTCCCCACGTTGCCTTAAACATCTCTTATCGTTAATTAGTCGTTCATATATAGTTCATCTTGTTATTCGCTTCGCACATATCACGAGTGACGGTCGAGGGGTCAATTTAGTCTAGTGCTGATGCCATCAACTGCATCGGGTGAAGAACAATTAGTTAGCAAGTTAAACAACCTTGTTTTACCTTTAACCACAAGAATGCCGAACATCAAAGTGTTCAGCGGGAGCTCGCATCCGGACCTGGCGCAGAAGATCGTTGATCGGCTGGGAATCGATCTAGGAAAAGTGGTAACCAAGAAATTTAGCAACATGGAAACGTGTGTGGAGATCGGGGAGTCTGTGCGAGGCGAAGATGTTTATATCGTGCAGAGTGGCAGTGGGGAGATCAACGACAACTTGATGGAATTATTAATTATGATCAACGCGTGTAAAATCGCATCCGCGTCCCGCGTTACCGCCGTTATTCCGTGCTTCCCGTACGCTCGCCAGGACAAAAAAGACAAAAGTAGAGCTCCCATCACAGCCAAACTCGTCGCCAACATTCTCTCCGTGTCTGGCGCGGATCACATCATCACTATGGACCTCCATGCGTCGCAAATCCAAGGGTTCTTTGACATTCCTGTAGATAACCTCTTCGCCGAGCCTGCTGTCTTGAAATGGATCAAAGAGAATATTCCTGACTGGAAGACCAGTATTGTAGTATCGCCTGATGCTGGGGGTGCTAAGAGAGTGACATCGATTGCTGATCGCTTGAATGTAGAGTTCGCTTTGATCCATAAGGAGAGGAAGAAGGCTAATGAAGTGGCTTCTATGGTGCTAGTTGGTGATGTTAAGGATCGTACAGCTATCCTAGTTGATGACATGGCTGATACTTGCGGGACAGTATGCCATGCTGCTGAGAAACTCATTGAAGCTGGAGCTATCAAGGTCTATGCTATTCTTACGCATGGAATCTTCTCCGGGCCAGCTATTTCGAGAATCAACAATGCATGCTTAGAAGCTGTGGTGGTCACAAACACCATACCACAGGACAGGCACATGCGGGACTGTCCCAAGATTCAATGTATTGACGTGTCCATGATGCTTGCTGAGGCTGTGCGACGTACACACAATGGAGAGTCTGTGTCATACTTATTCTCCAACGTTCCATACTAGTTTTAATTTCTGTTAATTTTAAGTTACACCTCCAACAACTGGCTTTTAAAGGTTATATGTAAAGAAGCTTATGTTTAACTGGTGATAATTTTATCGGATGTTGGAGGGTTGTTTAGTTTGTATAATCTCATTAAGATAAAATAGGTCCTTCCAGTTTTCTTAGCGACTAAATTGTACAATTTATTGCCTAGTAGTCTCAGTGATTTATTATAATAGTTGGCTGATACTTCTAGAAGTATTGTATTCATTAAAAAGTGGTTACACATTTAAAAATGAAAGCATTTTGCAAGACAAAGTTAGTAACAAATTTTAATAAGTTTAAATTCCATGAGCATTTTTGCTGCCTCAATAGTTACTGCCATAATTTAGCCACCCAAACCATGCATTTACATGTTTCAAAGTATTCAATAACATTATTTTCATTGTTAATTGTTTGGGAAGTTTATATTTAAAGACATTTTAGCTAAATTAGTGTATTTTACTAAAACTAACACTAAAGTGATGTGACCAGATTGTTCAAGATGATTTGCTAAATGTTTTTGATTTAGAAACTCTAAATATTGGTTTATGTTAAAAAAAGTTTATAAACAAATAGTGGCCATGACACTTTTATCAAAGAGGGCAGAAACAGAATGAGTTAGACAGTTGTGACTGTGTATTTGCTTTATAAGTTTGATACATTTTCTTTCAACTTTACATTTGTGATTTTGTTATCTTCTTAATGAAGTACATGCACATTAATTGTAATTCTGAATACTTTTCATGCAATGCATTATATACCAAGCATAAAATTATGTAACTAATTGGCTCAGAATTGTATAATTCTTCATGGGTATTAAATGTGATGAGTTTTACTAAATTTATACACTTTGAATGTATATTTGGTCTGTATAACATCAAATTAGATAAGTTTACTATACTATTAAGACATTAATAAAATACTTTATTAAAGTTTTGTATGTATTATTGTTGCCATGGTAACTTTGAAATTTAATCGAAATGTGAGATACCTAACCTACATAGTTAGGGATGCAACATTAGGTAAATACCTATTATTAATGTTTTTTTGCTTTGTTAAAATTTCTTTAGCCATAATTGTGTCTCTGAAGTCAGACATTATTAGCTAAAGTTCCTTCTAAAGTGAAATATGTTTTAGTTGACAAGATTATATCTTATCTTACTATAACTGCAAATGCGAAAGTTTGTGAGAATGGATGTTATTCTTTAGGTATTTATGAAACTAGCTATTGCCCCCGACTTCTGCGAAGAATTTGATATTTCTAGGTCTTAAACTATCTCCATACCAAATAGCTGTCGGCCGCGACTTCGTTTCTGAAGAATTCTGTTATCGCGTTGCCACGGGAATAATAAAATTTTACCAAATGAAAACTATCTAATGTCCTCAAGGTCTCAAATTTCCATATCAAATTTCATCATGATCGGATCGGACTTTAGTCGTTAAAGCAAACAATCATTCCGCATTCATAATCATCATCCCAGCCTATATACGTCCCACTGCAGGGCACAGGCCTTCGAAAAACTCAGAGGTGCGAGCCGGGGTTTGAACCCACGACCCTCTGCTTGAGAGGCGATGGGTCAAACCACTGGGCCACCACGGCATTCATAATATTAGGATTTAGCACAGATAGTTTATAATCTGGATTTTGACGACACTTTACCCCGAAACATAATTTAAAGTATTTAGTTATTTAAATGTAGGTATTCTTTCCAGAGGAAGCTGTGGATTGCATCTAGTTACTTGTTAAAACCAAGGATCTTAAAGTTAGTGTGTTAAGATATTGTTGAGAAATGAGAACCATTGGTTTTATGCTGCAAGCTTGCCGTCATTATACTTAACTGACTGTCCTCAAGTGTCTTATTACCGATTATGAACGTATTACATTTCTCGGTAGCGAAGCACACAAACAAACTGTCAATATTTGCTTACACACAGTTTTTGTGAGGATTAGCAGACGATAATGATAAGAGATAAAGATAGGTAGCGGATAAATGATAATTTACATCAGAAATAGTAAATAAAACAATCATCTCCAATATGTGCGAGGATGTCTAGTGACTGCGAGGAATGTTTTTACCCGACTGCCCGAAGGAGGGTTATGTTTTTCGAGCGTATGTATGTATGTGTATGTGGGTATGTATGTCCATTTCTTTGACCCTCGCTGCAGCCTAAATGGCTGGACGGATTGTATAAAAAAATATGGCGAAGGAAAAAAAATGTATTGTAACAAACATGGGAATCAAATAAAAGCTAATAATTAGCCCATTCTAAATATATATGGGTTATAATACTTTTAATCTACTATTTTCACAAAAATATCAAAAAATTAAATAATAAACATTAAATTAAAAAAAAACCGCCGACTGCCTTAAAACTTAAAGGAAGAAAATAAGTCTAGTAATAATTCTCAAGCAAACTTAGCCGTTATAGTTTTCCTTGAAAGTTTGATATAAGTACTTTAGCATTTATTTATATTAGTTTAGATGGGTCATAACTCACATCTACGACATAAATACGTGATTTTCCGTCCCCAATGATCTATTCAAACAAATCATTACATCCTGACCCTCCGAGTAATCAAACGATATCAGAAAACTTGGCCGCAAGGGGTCAATCGACCAATATGATGTAAATTGTTTGTGAATGACTGACCGCGTCTTCGCATTGTTTTCGCGTAAATAAATTTATGAAACAACGAAAACAATATTATTATGATGTGGCGATGTGGGCGTACTTTTGAAAAGACCTAATTTTTTTTTTCAAATTGTAGAGAAAATACCCACTCACTAGAAACTTTGTTAAAGTAGATTGTTAAGTTAAATAAACAAACTTTAGAAATCGTTACTGTATAAATACTTACCTAGTTCTTCAAGAAAGATATGTACCTATGTTATAGGTAGAGTCATTATCACGATGACGCGTGCCATGGTTCTTATTACAATGTCATTAATGGCTAATTTTGACAAAATCACGCATCTTCGAGGATGGCACTAGGATACCTTCACGTTTTTAAAGGGTCGGCGAAGTACTGGCAAATCGCTTTAGTTTTACCAACAGTCAGGTCACACGTTTCTTTAACTACCGACGTGGTAGTACCTATAGAATTTAGCCTATACTATATCCATAAGTTTTAAAGTAATAAAACGCACTTCTTTGTGTTACAGCTTGCCAAAAGGTCTCTCTAATACCGTACCTAACACATGCTAATACCTTGTAATACCTAACATAAAAAAGCAACAAAAAAGATCGCTTAGAAACATTGTCAAAGTTACAATAACTGAGTAATTATAATGACATAGATAGAAGGTGCTTGACTCGAATCGATAACCTTTATACCAGACCCCCTATTACTGTAACGCATTTACGTCACTAAGCTAACTCTTTATGAAAACAAGAGTAGATAATGTTAGTAATAGTAACTCTGATCGTGATCAAAAATAGTATCTGAGCGATGAAGCCAGCAGTGGACTAACGTTGGGCATAAAGATTCTATTCTATTCTGATTTGGGAAGAAGTTCTGCACAAGCCTGAAAATATGCTTAATACTATCATCAACTTTTAAGATTGGGGGAAGGGAGTCTCATTTGTTGCCAGCAAGGCAATATGTATGGGCGGGCAGTCTGCAGATTCAGTTGTATGCATTTGCAGTCGTCTTTCAGATTTGTGTCGTGCCACCATAAATCTGTTTTGTTTGTTTTGAAGAACCGCGCCATCTGTTTTGGAGAAGTTACTATTGAACTAATATAATTCACCTACTCAGCAAGAGATGGCGCCACAAGTAATTTTTTTAGAGATTTTTTCCGATATAAGGATAACTTAACTCAATGACAATCGATGATGTAATAAAAAAAAAATGATTTTTGGACCATTAGAAAGCGCTTGTCAAAATATGAAATAGTTGTTACTACACCAACATTTTAGCAACTCATCAGGCACCATCAGATCTTCGAAATTTCAGGTTCAATTCAAATTCGTCTCTGTGCCGAATTTCAGCTCTTTAGATATTGTAAAAGGGAATTAAAGTATCATCACCACTGATATCACAGAATAAGTAATAGTACAAGTATCATCATGGCAACTATCATTTTGAATTTAACATCATATCATAGAACAGTTTTTAGGGTTCCAAAGCCAAAATGGTAAAAACATTAGGACTGCGGGTGCGTTGCCGCCGTTGCAATAGGCGATACACTCGCCTTTTGAAGGAGGATGGAAATACCGACCGTTTTTCGTGTACACGCCCATAGAAGCTCCTGTCTGTTTCTATGGGCGTGTACACAAAAAACAGGGCCGGTATTTCCATGTCGGTGTTACCCGGGCCGGGAAAGAGTATCACCCGCATTCACTGTCACCCGATTTCCACAGGTGCCACTGAACTGACGCACATGTACGTTCAATGTATGAATAATTGACACCGGCACAGGGTGAAGTTCCGAAAACGCATATACGCGTCGGTGCAGTGAATGCGGTATGCAAGCTTCTTATGCCTAGACGTTTTGTACGAGAAACTTCTGTATTTCTACTATTACTTTTTTACTGTGCAGCGGCGGATCCGGAGAGGCCAAGGGCCTTCCCAAAAGCATCCGAGACAAATCTTTAAGTGAACTTGAACTTCATAATGATAAATCAGGTTTTTAATTTTAAGTGCAACCTTTCCTTTTTTTTAATTAGATAACTTTGGGCTAATTTGGGTTCTTCTTACTCAGAATCATTTGGACTATTGATTTGGAAAGTGTCCCTATTTTTTTGTCAGTTTTGTGATTTTTTTTCACTGTAGTTTATACGCGTTGTTTCGTCACAAAATGGTGCACACAACATTTTTTTAAAAAAGGGTAGACTTTTTTTGTGAAAATCTGTAGTGCTTGTAATTCTGAGTTAGAAGAACCAAGAATTACCTAATACTAAAAAAAATAGTACACCCCTAATAAAAACCTTCAAATATGCTAGATAGAACAGTCCGCGTCAAGGCTAGACCTCCCAAACGACCTTTCTGGATCGACCACAGCTAGGGCGCACAAATAAAACACAGCATACTTTTTAATAACTATATTGTCGCCTAGTGGTGAGCGTGAGCGGCCTTCCTCATCTGAGTGAGCACGTTGCTGAGCTCTTCACGCTTCCTCTTGGCGCGGATGTGGGTGCCCAGACGACGCTTCAGGAACTTCAGCGCGCGCTTGTCCTTTGACACCTGTAAATGGTATTATGTTGTATTTGATACTACTGATCTATAGGGACCTATAAAATAGTTACAGACAGACAATGCATAGCCAAAATAATTGAAATTAGACTTAAAAATTTGGCAGATATTTCCTAAAATATACCTACCCACTGTTTCTCAAATCACAGTTTCACAGACACACAGATATTCAATGCGGAATTCAGAAAAAAAACCCTTCCATTAAAAGAAAACAGTAATCATTTTGATAATTGCATGATTAAAAAAAAAACTGAAAAATGCATGTTTTAAAAAAAAAAGAGTACTTTTCGTGATAGTTCTCTTTTAAGGACAGTAGTCCAGTGGTGGAAGACAATGGAAAGTGTTTTAATATCCTAAGCCCCATGTATACCCCCACCAATATAGTAATATTCGAATTTTTTTACACATTATTTGTGTTTCATCATCTGAACATACATGACCAAAACATTTTTTTATCATAATATGTATGTAGTCTCCTTCATTTCATTTTGGGTTAATTCTTATTTCATCTCATTCTGTACTTGTTCATTCATTCTTTATTTTTTTTGTTTATAAAGACCATGACTGACCATGACATGACATGACAAGAGACTAAGCCCCTGTTTCACCATCCATTAATAAATTTATCTGATGGATAAAAAATGTGATGCTGTCTCTGTATGTTTTGTTCAAATAGACGGAGGACGGCATCACATTTATCCGTAAACTAAATTAAACAATGGGTGGTGAAACAGCCCATAAGTCTTTGAACAACATGAAAAAATGAAAGAGTCACAATACGGTATTTGACTATTTTCTATATGTTTTATAAATTAAAACTACACAATGCCTGTTATTGAATAGAAAAACAATTTTTAAGCTACCTTTACAAATAACAAAGTTATAAAGGTTTGAAATTCAAGATTAGACAGAGAAAGACATACTGGCATGTGACGTTACATGTCAGTACCGCCATTCTTGCTGCATAGAGAAAAGCGTTTGAGAAAGAGCCAGGTATATAGATTTTTCAAAAAATCACTATAAATCCAATTTTCAACCGATTTAAATTTTCTTTTCGCTAAACACTATCTGTTTATCTGAATTTTCATAATAATATTAAGATATGGCAAAATCAGGAGTTCTCAAATACCATATTACAGAATGAGATGAAATAAGAATGAAATTTTTTGGGAGTTCCGAAGAGAATACAGTGAAAATAAATTCTAGAATCTATTATCTCCCACTACCAGACCATAATTATAGATAGTTAACTCAAACAAGTTATAATTACCTTAAGCAACTCCATAGCTCTCTTCTCATACTGTGCATGTCCAACAACTTCACGAACCAAATCGCGCACAAACTTTGAGTGCTTGGTTTGGAGCTGTAAACAAAATGACATTACTATATAAACAAATAAACCTTGACAACTTAGAAAAGTTGAATGACCCCCAATATTGTTGTTTTCTATCAATATATAAATTTTGCCCATAGAAACATTGACGTCCATGTACCTTACGGCACTAGACTGGCTTTCACGGACGTCAACAAATTAATGTGAAAGGTTCACAAATCCGCACTGTGAACAAAGATTGTGCCCCGTTTTGATGTAAGAAACATGCAGTCTATACTAGAGATGCGCCGTGTACAACTTTTACCGAGTACTCGGTTCAAAGTTTCTCAACTCAAACGAAGTACTCGGCCGAGTTACTCATTTCAGTTTTGGGACGCGAAAACAGGTTTGGACTACCAGCCACCGCGAGCGAAAGTCGCGGGAATCCCCGGATTCTCCCCGTAAATTATTCAGTTGTTGTTTTTAAAGAAAATCGCATTCCGTCCGCACATTCATTGCTTAAATATTTACAATTGATAATTCTCATTTTTGTGTTTTTAATTAATAAATACTCTTAATAATAAACCAGCCTGTCATATAATACATATGATTCCTCTTAAAAAAAAATTTTATTCAGACCAAGTATACTCGTCAATGGAACCGAGTTATTCAGCCGAGTATGAGTATAAAAAAAACTGCCGAATACACTGAGTACCAAGTAGTAAACGAGTACTCTGCCCATCTCTAGTCTATACCTAGATGTTGTTGCATAGCAAAGAAAACCAAGGTTTTGAGGAGTTGTCAAGGGGACATAGCCATAGCAAAGAGGTACGAGAAAAAGTTGATCAGCCCATACATACAGTTAAAAAGAAAGATAAGAATTTTGTTGACAAGTTCTTACATTAGGTGCGTATTATTGTAAGTTAACTTCTCAAAGAGATTTTTTTGAGCATTCAAACTACCAAAAATTGTTTGCCAACACTGAATGATACAGTAAATTTACATTGAAACATTAGCCGGACTAAAGATCGATTATTAAAACAAAAATGCAATTAGAAAAAGCAAAACTTGAAATATTAACTTCGAGATCAATAATTGAATTAAAACACAAACATTGAGCATTTATCTTACCCCCTTTAGTCTGGCAGGTCGGATTTTGATGGCTTTGTCTGTGATTCCTTTCCTGCCAGCGGAGATTTTTGTGGTTTTGTGGCCTTTTCGCAGACCAACCGCGATTTCAAACCGGGGAGCCATGCTGAAAAACCAGAATATGTGAACTGTAAGCACCGAAATATAAAGCAATGTATATCACCACACAAATTAATATCCTAGTTTTAGTGTGAAACACTACAAATCTTTTAGGATTTAACGAATAAAAGTAAATTTAATTTCACAAGGAATATTTACGTACATTACGGATTGACAGATCCGACGAAAGAATTGCGATTCGTTCAGAAATCATGCACATAGGTAACATAGATCATAGATATTGTTTTGGGCTGAGTGTTAACAGAATGTATAATAACTTAATTTTAAATTTTACGGGTTTAGTTTTCATACATTTTTGAAAATTTTGCTGACCATTCGTTACTAGTAAATTTTGTTGTATTTTTGAGTTTGTAATAATTTATTTTTTGTAATTTTTTTTTACTCCAATTGTTTCTGAACGAAAATTTAGGCATATTTGAGATATCGCGATAACTGCCGAATGTGTGAAATTTAGTAAAATGTTATAGCACAATAAGCTTGTTCTTGAACAGACAGTATCACTTGACACTTGTACTTGCTGTCAAAACATCCGTCAAAAAAATGTGGTTCTTCGTAATTTGGGCTGTGTGGAATTTAATTATATAAAATTCCATAAGTTTTGATTGATTTGAATGAAAAGATATTGAATTACACTCATATTTTCAAAGTTAATACAACTTACGGCACGGTTTATGGCTCGCAATTGCTAGACAACGTCGTACTTTTATCATAACATAACCTGTGATTATTATTTTTTTCACATTTCGTGAGCGAAAATGGAGGTTGGGGCAGTAAAACAAGCTTTTAATAATGAGGTAAGTGTCCAATTACTGTTGTCGTTCTTGTAGTATGTACGATTTAGAAAAAAATACTATCACGAATGTATCAGTAAACATTTACAAAATTGCTTACTGTTCTAAACATATCATGCTACAATGTACATTTTGGTGGTACAATCACCAGAATCAATATTTGATACAACAAAGCGTTCATAAAAATCTGATACAACTATTTCTAGGGCCGGTAAAATATATCAGATATTTTTGCATGCTCCATTGTGGCAGGTATTAATACAGGTGACTTGGGTGACACACTTTCCCGGCCCGGATAATACCGGGATGGAAATACCGACCCTGTTTTTCGTGAACACGCCCATGTCAGCTCCTGTTAGTTTCTATGGGCGAGTACACTAAAAACAGGGCTGGTATTTCCATGTCGGTGTTATCCGGGCCGGGAAAGAGTGTCACCCGGTGACTTTATAGGAATGACAGAAATAAAATGAAGCAAATATGTAAACTCTTCAATGAACAAAAAAACAATTGACAAATGTTGAGAACATGTACAAGTGTACTTTAACTTAGTTTGTGTCTAATTATAATTGTAGGTTATTCAACTGAAGAAAAATTTCAACCAAGCTAAAATACAGATTATACACAAGCTCACAAGAAAAGCCAAGACGTTTATGGAAAAAAAAGCTCCAGAAAAGTTAAAATTGAAGTTAAAACGAAAAGCTGAATCTGCAGTCAATGAAGTGCTAATTATAAAGGTAAGTTTTCACTTCACCTCCTTTGCTGACTTGTTTACTCAGCTATAACTAAATTACCAGTATACCAGTGTTGCAGGATGTGAGGCTTGCACAATCAGTTTTCAAGCGCTCATGCGTAAGATTGTCTCGTTGCTGGGCAGACTTAGGAAAAGTACTAACACCATCCCGAGTGTCATAGCTGATAGGTACGACTGCCCCATTCTGGTGTACTGGATCGGTCAATTAAAGGCTGTAGCGCAATTTAGATTTAAGTAGGTGCGATAAACTAACATAGATATGGAATTACTAACACTGTATCATCGGGTGACAAGCAAAAGTCACTAAGTACAAAATACCTACTTACAACAAAGCTCTTATCTCAGTAGGAAATTACTAACAAGATACGACTTTTTGAAGAGCAGTAACAGAAATTTTAGTGAGTTTTGCTTGTCATACCGCATTATATAGATGTAATAAATACTTCTGAATAAAGTTTAATTTAATTTAAATTAAAAAAGAAATAAAACTTTCAGAAAATAAAACCGAAAGTTTTAGCAAAGTTTGCTGTTACACATACTGGCAACCTTCACGATTATTTAAACAGGCCAATAGTGGATCAAGATAAAGCCTGTGCCAGACTACTGCTTCATAAGAGCTTGCAAGAAAAGTACAACTATATAAGGAAAACATTTTCTAACATATCTATCAGTGACTTGCTTATGTCGAGACTGGAAAGGCGGAAGATGAAGAAAGAGGCTTTGGAGAAGCAGAAAATGAAGAGAGGTAACTTTTTTATTTAAAATATAAACCAAAACGTCCTATGGATAGCCATTGTTAGATGTTAATTGATATTTCCGACTTATGTTATGTTATGGGTGTCCATGGGAGGCGGTGATTGCTTTCCATCAGGTGACCCGCCTGCTTGCTTGCTCCCCATCATATTAAATAAAAAATCAAATTTAACCAACACAATAGCTGGCCATATTTTTTTTTTATCAGGGAATACTTTTAAAAATTTATTGTCAATAATGAATTTACTTGGGGGAGGCCTATGTCCAGCAGTGGACGTCTTTCGGCTGACATGATGAATGAATTTACACTGATTTTGTATTTGATTTTCCAGATAAAAAGCAGAAGGTAGTAAATGCTGAAGGTGAGTGGGAAGTTGAAACCCTGAAAACTGAAAAAAAAAGTGATGGCAAAACACTAGAAGAGGATGAAGCATCTGGTGATGATGATGATGTGGACTTTGAAGCCGAAGGTGATTCTGAAGAAGAAAGAGCACATTCTGATGATGAAGACATAAATAATGAGGAAAAATCAGGATCCGAAATAGAAGAGCAAAATAATGATAGTGACAAAGAAGTTGAGGAACAAATGGAATTTGATGAAGAAACGGATGACGAAAAAGATTTTTCTGAAGAAGTAAGTGATGAAGATGGGGATAAGAGTTCGGGCAAATTTATACCACATCAAGAGAATGATGATGAGGAAGAGGATGAGAGGATTGTTAAAGAGGATGTTAAACCTGAAATAAATACCAACAACAAACTATCAACAAATACAAACATTGCTGTTGCACAGGCCAGAAATAATAACAAACCTGCCATCAAAAAACCTACAAAACCAAGAGATGCAAACAAGAATAAGAAATTAAACGAGAAATTGATTTCAAGAAATTTCAAGAAAGGTTCAAGTGAAACACATGTTTCAGAAACAAAGATTGTTGATCCTTTCTTTATAACAGCAACTGGTGAGAATTACATGTCTGTTGCAGAGCCACGGCAGCCAGACGAAGTAAAAGAAATACATAAACAAGGTAACAGAAAACTAAGAAGAGCTGCCATGTTTGGTCATGTCCCTAAAATCAAACCAAGGCAAGAGTTTAGAGAAGGTAACTATAATAGACAAAATGATTCACAAGCATTTAGAAACAAATCTTATGGAGGTGATGGCAATTACAGTAATAATAGAAATTCCAAATTTAATGATAGAAATAATTCGCAATTTAGAGGCAGAGATGATAGGCAATTTGAAGGTAGAAATGATCAATTGAGAGGTGATGACTCACAGTATAAAGGTAATAGGAATGATAGTAAATTCAAAGGCAAAAATGCTTCGTTTAGTGGAAGAAATGATGATGTTGCACCTAAAGTTGAAAAACTTCATCCTTCATGGGAGGCCAAGAAAAAGAAATCTGGCATTCAACCATTCCAAGGTAAAAAGATTGTATTTGACGAAAGTTGACGTTGAATGTGAGAATGTGACAAATAAATTGTTTAAATATAAAAAGCCGGTTTATTCAGTGGGTTTATTCATATTACCTTCTACCAGCGGTGGTGCACGCTAAACTACTTAAGCTAATAAAGACCTTGTTAGGCCTTAAGCTTACATTTTTAAATTGAAAATAAAGATGCACAGAAAAAACAGAAAAATAAGACCATCACTGGGAATCGAACCCAGGTCCTCGGTAATCCGTACCGCGTGCTATACCGCTACACCACTGATGGTTAACGGTACCGACACGAATTTCCCCTATGCACCTCATATCTCAGCTTGTTTGTTTCTTACTTAGTCACTTAAGCAGTGACGCTAGCGACATCTATGCCGTAGCCCTCATCGAGAAACTTTTTTTTTTTTGGCACTCCATTGGAACTAACCGCTCACCCGGACAAGAGATATCGTTACTAAGCTAAAAAAAGCATTATTTTTCTGTTTTTTCTGTGCATCTTTATTTCAGTTTGTATTTTCAATTTAGGTTTTACGGGATGACCGTAAAAGTAAAAAAATTTGGAATTGAAATAAAAAATACAAAAAGATTCCAAAAAAAAAACCAATCTTACATTTTTAAATTTGATGTCTTTTTTTTCATTACTATTCTATAAAGCTATACCTCAATATTTCAATGATGTTTCTTTTTAACATTAACTGTTTGCTTTGAAAAATCATTAATAACTTGTCAGCTGAGCGGCACACGCGTCTCTACTTAGTTCTTTAATAAATAAACCTAGAATTAATAGTGTTCAACCCAGTTCAATCCTATCTAGCCTTAATTACCTATCTAGTGCAGTGTAGTCGAGGAAACTTACGTACCAGGATGGAACCATTGTGCTACTAATGTCATGTTGATACCCCATACATTTGCCAAATTACGAAATAAGATAAGTCGCTTTAGTCGCTACATGCATCCTTTTTTTGCACTCTTAGCTGAGTAGGGTAAGACAGAGACGTAATGACGTGAAATACCAAGTAATGTTAGACGTCCAGTAAAATTTATAGCTACAAATTATTCAGCAATAAGTTTCCTGACACGGAATAGGTATGTGGACGTGTATATTGCCAACAATTTAGATTGGATATCGCGCTAGACGTCCTTATTACGTTTGTGGCTGGTATGGTAGGTACCTATTGCTTGCCGGTGTTGCCAGGGTGTGGTAACTATAAGACCTGTACACAAGACTGTCCAAATTATAAATACCAGACGATTTTAGTCTTAAAAAAATGGGTTCCGTAGCCATTACGAAAAAATTAAGTAATATTTTTCTAAGGATTTCGTATTTTATAGGGAATCTTCCAAGTTTAGGTATATTTTATACCTTAGGCTGCTATTTACTCATAAAATAAGTACTAATAATTCTCAAGCAAACTTAACCGTTATAGTTTTCCTTGGAAGTTTGATATACTGACTACCATCCTGATTTTTTTCAAATTTTTCCACCCACCGGTTTAGATTTTAGAGGGGGGGGGGGGACGCTCGATTTTAATGAAAATTTTCACTTTAAAGTTGAATAATTCGCAAACAAATCACTGAATCGAAAAATTGTCTTAGCAAACCCCTATTGGTTTTTAAAAGACCTATCCAACGATACCCCACACTATAGGGTTGGATGAGAAAAAAAAACACCCCCACTTTACGTCTATGGGAGGTACCCTAAAAAAAATTGTTTTTGAATTTTTAATTGTACTATTTTGTCGGCATAGTTTACCTATATATCCGTGCAAAATTACAGCTTTCTAGCATTGATAGTCCCTGAGCAAAGCCGCGGACGGACAGACAGACAGACAGACATGGCGAAACTATAAGGGTTCCGTTTTTGCCATTTTGGCTCCGGAACCCTAAAAACAACAATGATACAAATTCATAAAGGTTCGTACGCGGATACATTTCGCATATCTATGTTTTGAAAAATGAAGAAAAGCTACTCGGGGTCTGAGTCCATATAACCATCTACCTACTTGTGAGGCCATAGGTTTAACTGGCTTTCGCGGCTTCTCTAGGGATATTACATACCTACTATCGTCACAAATGAGATGGATTTTTAACTAAGTATCTACATATAGCTTATGTTATGTATGACTATCAATTAAAATCTACAAGGGAGGTATTAAAACAGAGTAAAATAGAGAACGCCCTTGTTGCTCCCAATGCTTCAATTTCAGAATAAATGTACCTACGATTAAAGACTAGGTACCTCTAATGCAAGTCTCCATCACGATTAATCACGAAGCTAACAATACCAGGTATAGGTGGCAAAATTTGTTACGTAAAGTTGGAAACCCCCGAATTTGTCACTTCAAACTTCAATATCTTAATAACGGCTAAACTGATGTTGATGAAACATGTCTAGGAACCATCGCTAGAAAACCTGATTTCAAATAAAAAAGCCGCATTCAAATCGGTCCCCCCGTTTAAGAGCTACGGTGCCACAGACACAGTGGTCAAACTTATAACACCCCTCTCATTGCGTCGGGGGTTAAAAAACTTATAAAAACGTACAGTCAAAGCACCTAACTGAATCGTAAGGTGGAACTTTTGTTTGTGCTAGGTAGGTTACTGACGTTATATTGACATTCCATGCATCTGCCAAAGAAATCATAGCAAAATTGATTATGAAAAGGTACTAACGTACTGTACCTAAAGAAAGGTTGAAGACTGCATTCAATTTTCAAAAAATCGAACGTACCAAACTCCACCCGTTCAAGCACTGACTCATTTACCCCACTTAACGCACGAACGGACACGTTTCCCGCCGTTCATTCAAATTGTAACAGCTGGCCACCCCGACGGCGGGAACTGCATTCCTCTGCGATTTACTGCATCGGCCGACCTGCTTACTGCACCTGCACGCTGAACGTTATTGCTGACGTTTCACAAGCCATATCATGATTGTTAGGCGAAAGCTAGACGGACGATATGCAGGCTAGCTTATTTAGATCGGTCACCCTTTCCGGCCGGCTCGATACGATCGTGCAACTATCTTGAGCGCGCGTGAATTATCTTTTCACGAACCACAATTAATTGTCATTTTAGAAGAGAATTCGGAAAAACTGTTTCTCGGCGGGAAAGGGATAGGGGAAAGTCTGAAACTATAAGACATACGAAGATCTGTTCTTAGGAACGTCATCCATTTTAGTAACAAGAAAAACTGCATTCATACATTTAAAAAAAAACATGTATTAATACAATGCATTTTATTCATTCTGGATATCTTCTTCTTGTTTAAAAAAATATGGCTCTGTCCATCGGAGGACAATTTTGACAGTGTCTAGTAGTTTTTGCCGTTGTACGGTAAAAAAATTCTAGAAAACGAAATATGAGCGGTAATGGTGGATGAACGATGACAGCGCGAATTGTCATTCTGGATATCTCGTAAGTATTTCATAGTGACATTTGTTGTTTAGACCTACACTACCGAGCTTTGGAACGATCTATGCTCGGAGTTTCTCTGAAAGATAGATTCCGCAACGAGGCTATCCGACACAGAACTAAGGTCATCGACATAGCTCAGAGAAAGCAAGTTGAAGTGGCAGTGGGCTGGTCATATCTGTCGAAGAACCGACAACCGCTGGAGTAAACGAGTTCTTGAGTGGAGACCGCGTCTTGGCAAACGTAGTGTAGGGCGCCCTCCGGCCAGGTGGAGTGACGATCTGCGAAAGGCTGCTGGTAGAAGCTGGATGCGTCTAGCCGATAACAGGGCGCAATGGCGCTCTTTGGGGGAGGACTATGCCCAGCAGTGGACTGCTATAGGCTGATGATGATGATGATTACGTAACTGGAGACGACTTCATGGCGTCCCGTCCGAAACTTTAATACTGATTCCTTTAAGCAATACAGTGTTACTGCTCGTATAACTTTATCTGCGAAATGGTTCTACCGTGAGAATTCATTTTAGTTCGATAGTTCAATACATTGCTAGCTCCCTGAAAATCTGAATACTTACTAAACTACTCATTTAACCCATTCCCTGCCGGACACTGCACACGTTATCAAATCCCACAAATCAAGCCCTCAAGTCATCCGTCACAGCATCCAATATGGCGGTCGTAAATCGGCGGAGTCATCTGTAAGTGCTGTAGTAATTAAGCATTCCCCGTGAATCAGGGCTCACGATTAATGGCGGCGACCGCGCGGGGTATTACGGATTCCACACAGCACCGGTAAATAAGTCTGCAGCAGGTAGAGGGTTGGACCGGTAACTGGTTAAAACCGGTTTTAGATTGCATCGATGTGCTACTCAGTATTAAGTTACAGGTGGCTTAACTACATAATATCTTTTGTGCTCTAGATAACTTGCCTAACTAATTTACTGTAAATCTGTATACAGGGTGTAATCGTTAAGTGTAGCTAGGCGATTATGCCGTAAATATAACAGTTATCAGAAAAGTTTTAACTGATGTCGAAAGTACGTTACCTACCTAAAGAGTGGTCCAAAAAAAAGTAGCAGAACATTTTTGTTAATTTCAATAAGTTTTTGAAATAAAAACATTTGTCTGTCTAGCATATGTCATATAAAAATTCTAGACGTGATTTTATAGTAGGTATATATTATTAAATAAGATATATAAATAAAATATCGCTGTCTAAAATCGCTCATCGTAAGTTAATTTTGTACAATTGCATAGAAAATCGTCACTGGAGTTAAGGTCGCCGAACATTTAAATATACCCAGATCCGCAGTAGGTAAGGTGTTGCGGACTTACAGAGAGAGACTGACTGTTGAAAGGAAAGTGGGTTCCAGTCGTACAACAGAATTTCAGGATAAAAAACTGACGAATCTTATTGTTAGACCATACACAATTCCTGAACGATTAGCAGCGCCTCTACACGGCTCGAATCGGAACTAGCACGAAATGTCATATATGTCACTTACTACGATTGTATTTCCTCATGCTATTATAACGTTAATAAATAAACATATTCAAGTACTGGATGTTCTTTATATCTTCAGAATATTACATACATAACAGAATTGGCGACGAGAACTGTGGATTATGAAGAACCGGAAAGTGAAATCACCCGATCAGGTCAATAACCTTACCTAGCGCTGTACCACTTTTTTTCCTTTTGCTCCAAGGGTTCCAATACCTGTGATGATAACCCGCATCACACCCTTCCTTTTCCTTCATCTACGTACAAATACATTACGCTACAATGGAAACGCAATTAGGACAAGTTTTGACACAAATGATGGAAACCATGAAAGGTATGCAATTACAACAAGCTCAATTACAACAAGCTTTACAAAGCAATGATAAAACAGTTGGCGGTATCACATTACAACCGTATGATGAGCAAAATGAATTGTTCTCAACATATTTACAAAGACTCCAAAACTACATAACCTTAAAAGGAGTGACAAATGCTACAGTAAAAGTACAAATTTTTCTAAACTGTATCGGTCCTAAGTACTACCAAATATTGAAAAATATTACGGCACCAGAGGCTCCAGAAAATAAATCATATGATGAACTGGTACAATTATTACAAAACCACATTGCCCCAGAACCTGGCGAAGTTGCCTTGCAGCACAAATTCTGTTTGAGACAGCAACAAGAGTGCGAAAGTATTGCTAACTATGTAGCCGGTTTGAAAGAAATAGGTGGGAAATGTAATTTCATTTGTAATAATTGCAAACAGAGTACATTCGAGACACATCTTCGTGTCCAGTTTATACGAGGACTAGGCAATGCAGAAATAAAAGAGAGGCTATTACAAGAACCTGCTTCTAAGAAATTCGACGATTTAATCAAAATTGCATTGGCAATAGAAACTGCAAAATCGGAAACCAGAGAAATGGGACCAGATGTACAGTCAAACATTAATAAAATATCAACATACTCAAAGAATAAAAATACTAACAATCAAAATACTAAAAGTACATACAAGACAAATACACATGAAGGACCTACATACAATACAAAAAATACATACAATAACAAGAAAGAAAGAGAAATTAAATGTTTTCGATGTGGAAAGGAAAACCATACAGCTACACAGTGCAACCTGAAAAATAAACTGTACTGTAAGAAATGTAATACAAAAGGACATATTCAGTCTGTATGCTTCAAAGATCAGAGACAGTTAGACCTAGTATACGAGCTACCCATGGATGAAAATGAAGATGAAATATACGAAATACAGAAAATAATGCACGGAAATGACACACAAAATGATAAATTCAACATTACGTTACATATAAATGGAAATTTACATACCTTAGAGCTGGACACGGGCGCAGCAGTTACAACCTGCTCGGCAAAATACTTCAAAAACAAATTCAGCAACTCGAAATTGACCAATACATTAGTAAAGCTACGTACATACACGGGAGAAATAATACAACCATTGGGCACCTGCAAGGTAAATATTAAATACAAAAATACAGAAGTAGAAGGACGAATATTCGTGATTGACAAGGATGTTGACCCAGTAATAGGAAGAGAATGGATAAGAAAATTAAACATACAATTGGACATAAAATCAATACATAAAGAAGAAAATGACATTACTGAAAAAGAGTATAAAGAAAAATTAAACAAACTTTTAGAAGAATACAAAGAAATATTTTCAGAAAAGATAGGAGAAATAAAAGATTATCAGGCAGTATATAAATTGAAGGAGGGGGCAGTACCTGTATTTTTGAAACCACGTCCAGTACCATTCGCATTGAAAACTCAAGTGGAAGCAGAAATTGATAGATTGGAAAAAGAAGGAATATTACAGAAAATTACTTACTCACAGTGGGGCACACCAATTGTTCCTATCGTTAAGCGAAATGGTAAAGTACGCTTGTGTGCAGATTACCGAGCAACTTTAAATAAAAATCTGGAAAATGACAATTACCCTATACCCCGAGTCGAGGAAATATTTTCGAAACTGAGTGGGGGAAAATATTTTTGTACATTGGATATTAATCAGGCATATTTGCACATGACAACAAATGAAACTACTTCAGAAATGCAAGCTATAAGTACATGCAAAGGTACATACAAAGTTCAAAGGTTAATGTTTGGAGTGAAAATTGCACCAAACATTTGGCAAAGATATATGGATCAGACATTACAAGGCATGGAAGGTACAGCCTGCTTCTTTGATGACATCGCCATACAAGGCGATACATATGTACAGTTACTTCAAAGAATAAGGAGAGTATTTGAAAAACTTCAGAAATGTGGATTACACTTGAATAAAAATAAATGTCAGTTTTATGAAAAATCTATCACCTACCTTGGTCATACTATAAATGAAGAAGGATTACACCCTACAGAAGAAAAGATTGAAGATATAAAAAACAGCCCACGCCCCACAGATGTTTCATCTTTACGCACATTTTTGGGAATGGTAAATTATTACCAGCAGTTTATCCCCAACTTAGCATCAAAATTAAATCCATTATACCGATTACTACAAAAAGATATAAAATTCACATGGACTACAGAATGCGAGAAGGCATTTTGTGAATTAAAAAAGGAGATTACAGGAGATAAAGTCCTTACACCGTTTCATGAAAACTTACCGGTCTCATTAGCGACTGATGCCTCACCGACGGGATTTGGAGCTGTACTATCACACATTATGCCAGATAAATCGGAAAGACCCATAGCATTTGCTTCTAGGTCACTTTCAAGGGCAGAAAAAGGTTACAGTCAACTAGATAAAGAAGCCGCTGCTCTCGTATGGGGACTTAAGAAATTCTTTCAATATTGTTATGGCAGAAAAATATTACTTATTGTGGACAATCAGCCATTAGCCAGAATTCTACATCCAGAGAAGGCAACACCAGCCACTACAGCTATACGACTCGTACATTATGCAAACTTCTTAGCTGGATTTGACTATGAAATAAAAGTTAGAAAGACCACAGAACATGCAAACGCGGACTATTTTTCAAGATTACAGAATTCAAAAAATGGGAAAGAAGATACACTAACAGATGATGATGCCTTCTACCTGAATCAAATTGCAGAAATGCCAGTTACTTTACAAGAAATAAAAGAAGCTACTGCTACAGACACAGAATTACAAAAACTATATTTAGACATACAATCAGGAAGAGATGATCCAAAAAGACTACATGAATTTTCATTACAAAATAATTGTATATTTTATGGCATACGAATAGTTATACCCAAGAAATTACAATTCAAAATTTTAAACGAACTACACACAGCTCACACTGGTATAGTGAAGATGAAAGCATTAGCAAGAAGCTATGTGTGGTGGAAAAACATTGACACGGATATTGAAAATATGGTCAAGCAATGCAACGCATGTTGTTTGTTGCAAAAGAACCCTACAAAAGTGCCTGTACACAGCTGGGAATACCCAAAGGAACCGTGGAGTCGTGTGCATATCGATTATGCGGGACCATTCATGAACCAGTATCTTCTCATTCTGGTAGATGCCTACACAAAATGGCTGGAAGTCATACCAACTACTTCAATTACAGCTACAGCAACTATCAACATTTTGAAGAAAATATATACGACATTTGGCCTACCAATAACACAAGTTTCAGATAATGGAAAACAATTTCGATCAGAAGAAATGCAACGATTTTTAAAAGAAAATGGAATTCAAGCAAAATTTACAGCACCATTTCATCCTGCCACGAACGGACAAGCGGAGAGATATGTTCAAACAGTTAAAAATAAACTTAAAGCAATGATAAACGAAGAAGGATCTTTACAAGACAAACTGCAAAGATTTCTTATGATGTACAGGAAGACACCTAACAATGCTACCGGATTAAGTCCAGCAGAAATGATGTTTAAGAGAATATACAGAACCCGGATTGACTTAGTAAAAAGAATACCGGACACGAGAAATAACCAAAATGAAGAGATAATAGTAAAGAAAGAGTTTCAAAAAGGAGAAAGAGTGCAGATAAGAATGTACGACAGTAATAAATGGAAGTTTGGAAAGATAATTAATAGGAAAGGAAAATTACATTATGAGGTGGAAGTTGATGGTAGAGTACATCAAAGGCATGTGGACCAAATTCTAAAGACAGCATGCATGAGTGATAATACTAAAATTGCAGTAAACTACAAGTTCAGGTCACGGGATCTACTAGAAGGCACACAAACACCAAGTTCTCCTAAAAAACTCTCTCCAAGCCCTGAAGTACAGGAACCAGTGCCAGACTATGGTGACAATCCAGTGCCAGACCATGCTGACCATCACGAGCCAGACATAACTAGGCCGGATACGCCTGAACCTACAACGTCTTCAACGACACCTACATTGTCTGTGCATACACCGACACCGGCCAGGCTGGAGCCGCGTCGAAGTATGAGGACTATAAGACCACCGATTCGATTGAACTTATAAAATAAATAACAAGGGAGAGTGTTAGACCATACACAATTCCTGAACGATTAGCAGCGCCTCTACACGGCTCGAATCGGAACTAGCACGAAATGTCATATATGTCACTTACTACGATTGTATTTCCTCATGCTATTATAACGTTAATAAATAAACATATTCAAGTACTGGATGTTCTTTATATCTTCAGAATATTACATACATAACACTTATCAGATCGACGATCTTATCAAGGCTGCTTACAGAACTAACCTAACATGTCCGAACAAAAACTAGCCGACAAATTGAATACCAGTAAGTCTACGGTCCAACGGGTTAAGGGCTGAAATCGTACAAGGTCCAGAAAGTACCAGATCAAAATCCCGAAAAACAGAGAACAGCCAGGACATGGGCCAGTAAATTATATACAACTTCTTCACAAAAGTTTACTGCAACGTAATGGACGATGAAACATATGTATTATTTTTATTATTTATTTATTTATTCAGAAACAATACAAGGATTGTGTTTGAAACATACTTACAATAAATTGAATATAACTTCATGACATATTTAGATTGCACATACTATGTATAACTTGATAATAAAATTAATCGTTAATTTATTGTGGTGGCTAAGTTTAATCAGATTCCTGTGCAAGAATATTTTGTTGCTAACAATAGGGACAATGTCAAAGAAAAATACAAACACAAGAGGTCCAGCAAATATCCACAAAAATATATGATTTGGCTGGCTATCTGCACGTATGGGCTGAAAAGTGAGAAGTTCATAACAACGAGAACAATAAATGGCAAAATTTACGTAAGGGAGTGTCTTGAGAAACATTAGTTGCCTTTATTACGACAGCACAACACGTCTGTATAATTTTGTCCAGCAAATATCCACAAAAATATATGATTTGGCAGGCTATCTGCACGTATGGGCTGAAAAGTGAGAAGTTCATAACAACGAGAACAATAAATGGCAAAATTTACGTAAGGGAGTGTCTTGAGAAACATTAGTTGCCTTTATTACGACAGCACAACACGTCTGTATTATTTTGGCCACCAGCCATTTTGGGAAAATAGGCAAAAAGTTTTCTTCAGACCAAAATGTGTAGGTACATCGTACCAAAATAGCCAAACCTACCCAGCTGTCCTAAACTTCGCCCAATTGAACGTTACTGGGCTCACATGAAGAGGCATTTAAAGAACACTAAAACTAAAACCGAAAATATTCAAGACTTCAAAAAAATTTGAGTAAACAGGCCGAAAAGATGGACAAAATCCATGTTCAAACTCTCATGAAGAGGACAAAAGCTAAAGTTCGAAAATTCTGGTATGGATGAATATGTTTGTCTATTTTTGCGTAGATATTATTAATTAGATCATTATTAGTACCTAAGCTAGCATAACTCTAAGTAGCCCTTACACGAGCAATAACTCTGTAGATTAAGAATATTGTATGCCTTCACTGGGCAACTGTTGAAACCAGTATTATTATAAGTATAACACCATTGTAACTACACAGTTTTAGCAATAAAATGTATTCTGATTCTGATTCCATGTAACGCTGAAACCAACGCCTGGTCTAGCCCTTGTTTAAGGCAGAGCGATATTGTCTAAACCATTTCTGCGTTTCTCAAAAGGCGCCATCATAATTTTATTTTGCACTGGCAACTGGAAAATGGCGCCCCTTGGCATCTGGCGCCTAGAAAGATCGGTCCTCTTGCTCTAGCCTAGGGCCAGCGCTAGCTGAAACACACGTACCGAAATCAAAGCCGAATCCAGAAGTTAGAAACAACCGAAAATATAAGGTTCGATACCGATACCCGCATTTGGTACTTTCAATCCTTATTTGCTGTGTTTACTGCGCTACTCTGTGCACAGAACGCGACAGCTCTTTCGGTGCTCGCTCCGGATTGGACTAATCGCCCACGTTTGATTCTCTACGTGTGGGCGATTCAATTTGCTGTTATAGGACTTAAGGGGTCGGCCGCAGTTGAAGTGTTAAGCTAATCATAGGCCCCTTTACTACGCTGGGTCTAACTGGAACAATAACAATTAAGATTAATAAAACATGGCTTCACTGTAAACAAATAAAATTAAATAGAAAGTAGTTTTAAATGACGGTTAAAGGTTTTACAACTTGGGGATTTTCAATGAAAATTTTTAATGATTGTTTTGGTTCCTTATACCTAGTCTAACATCTGGTAGCATGGTGAAGGGTTTTGTTACTCTGATGATGAACTCTAGTTAGTTTAGTTACTACTGGTCTGGTATAGGTAGAGTCATTCACGATGACGCGTGCCGTGGTTCTTATTACAATGTCATTATTGTTTAATTTTGACAAAATCACGCGTCTTCGTGAATGGCACTAGGTATTAATTATTACCCCTAAATACCGGGAATATCACTGTCACAACTTCCCATTAGGTCCAATGTTGCCAGTAATATCACGTATCATTACAAAGGCATTTTAGAACCGCATCAGTACCTATCTATCTTATCCCATCCTAAATTTACATGAAAATCCTTTCCTCTTCGCGGAATATTATTAAATCAAACGGATGGTTTCAGTCAAAGGGTTAACGATGAGGTCAGAGGGAATGAGGCAAAAATGACAATCTTTGACACCCCTTTAAAGGGTCTTTACCCCTTAAGGCAGTTCTATGAGCCCTTTCGGCAGGACGTGAGATTCTTATTGCACTTTCGCAAGTTTTTGTTTCAAGCAATAGATGTCCTTTACTTTGTCGTAATGTATTCATGTATTCAGCAGAAAGGTTCTTGGGTTCCGTAGGAAAAATTTTCAATTTGTTTTTGGCAGGATAACGCCTGGTCTCAGCCCTGGGGTGTTTTTGTCACGTACTCTTTAGTGGCTTGTGTTCTAGCATGGACGTTTAATGTGGTGCTGCAGTTAGTTCTAGAGAGAGGGGCATTATGGATGCCTGCCTCGGGCTACATTTATAAGAGGCGTCAAAAATCACATATTCGGATACAAAAATAAACAATAAACGCACCCTATGCCATAAGCAACTTCTTGTTCCAAGCAAGATTAGGCTGAAATTATATAAGAAAAATTGTTATTTTATGGCAGTCAAAATTTACAACGCCTTGCCTATGTCGTGGACTGAATTACCAAAGAAACAGTTTTACCTTAAAGTGTGGCAATTTCTCGCTGAAGAGACTTTTTATTCACTCGATGAATTCTTTGCAAAGGTTAGAGGTTTGAAATATTAAGACATTATGGTATGGTGATATATTATTTTATCTATTGACATGAAATTGTATAAATTATACTCATTATTAGTTAGTGAAATTATTTTAATTGATTAGTATCAGTTATATTAATGTATGTTGCATGCCTATGGAGGCGAAACAATGGACTATATTGTAATAATAAAATCTGTACTTACATTGATTTCTAGCAATAAATAAATGAATTGAATTGAAAAATACTTAGTTATTTGTGTCACAAGGCAGCAAAATGATGTACATTGAATCCAGAATGTAGCAAAGGATTCTACAATAGAATCCTGAGCGTAATGAGGGATTCTAGTGTAAACGCCCAAGACCAAAATAATTTTACTCCCGATGACTCATACAACTTTTCACACCGAGTATGACGAAAATTGAAATAAAACAATAAAATTCTTAATATAACTAAAGAGCAACCAGCATAGAAAATGGCGTGGTTTATAATTATCAACTTAAAAAATAGCATTTGAAAGAAAGAAAAGAAAGAAGACATTTATTCACTAATACGGAAGACACACAAATACAATAAAATTTACACAATTACACACAAATAAACCAAAAGAAATACATGAAAACAAACACACATGAAAAAGTGACATAATACGAAACGCAAAAAAATACTAAGAAAATAATTGAACAGAAAAATTGTACTATTTTGACCAGGTTAAGCAGAGAGGGTATCGTGTCGTATCGGGAAGTCAAACAGCTGTCCGAAGATCGTGCGGAGTGGTGGTTACTCCACCAACAAGAGCGCTCGTAAGTAAGTAAGAGGAATATTTGTTGGATTTAAAGCATAAGTTATGTCTACTGTCAGCATGCTAGCGCCACTTGTCTGCCTTTAAATGATGGATCGATATATTGCCTTCGTTTATCCTTGCCCTTAATACAGACAGGGTTAGAGAAAGGTTCGTGGGTCGGTTAAACAATGATGTTTCATTTTGATTTATGCAACTATTCACAAGAGTTTAGACTTTGTAAATATATTTGCTAAATAATCTTTAATCAAAGTGTTTACTTTAAGTAATATTACAACAACTAGCATTGCTTTGAATGCAGCCTCTCTATTCTATATTGTCCAAACGACACAGCGCGTTAGGAAGTAAAATAAAAATCCTCGCAGACACTTACGTTTTTATTTATTTATAATATTAAGTCCACTTGGTCACGTTCGTGGAAATGGGATCACGTACCGAATGCGAACGAACTGAACTGACGGTGGATGGGGCTTAGGGATTCGCGGACTTAACACGTTCATTGCCGGCACGCGTATATGCGTTTTTGAAGTTTAAAAAATAACCCAACCAAACATTTTAATTTTAAATGCCCGGCTTTTGTTGACTTTACTTGGATGGCGGCTAAATTAAAAATACCAACGAGGTGCGCGTCAGTTGTTTTGTTTGAACCTGTGATTTGATCTGAATTTTTGGTCCGAAAGTGTGTAAGTCTGTTTGATTACCTTTTAACGTCTAAGCCGCTGAACTGATTTAGGTGAAATTTAGAATACAGATAGATTGAGTCCCGGGAAAGGATAAAGGATCATTTTTATCCCGGGAAATTGCATAGTTCCCGTGGGACAGCGATAAACGAATTCTACGCGGACGGAGTCGCGGGCAACAGCTAGTCATTTTATAAAAGCTGAAGGTTTTTTAGGTATAGCCAAGCGGAAAAATATGAACTTATTCAAAGTTTCAAAAATAAGTCAGACAACTCTTATTCCGACGCAATAAGGCTGTAGTAACATATTTTTGAGTGGTTCGAATAGATACTTATTTTTGCACTTGACTGTAGGTACTTATGTGGTAATAGGTCTTATGTTCCTAACACAGGTAAGAACGATTTCCAACTATGAAATTTAGGAAGTAGTGGCTTTTGCAAGTAACAGGTAGTAAAGGTGTATAAAATTGCACCTCATTTTCGTTAGAATTACAGTCACCAGCACCAATATCTGACACAACAAGCGTGCATAAATATCTGATACGACTCTATTTCTAGGGTCGGAAGGACGTGTCAGATATTTTTTCACGCTCTGCTGTGGTAGATATTAATGTACCTAGACTATACCTAGACTATGCCTAGACTGTACCTAGTATAAAATTCAATTTTTACATTTTTGTTTTGGAATAATATTAAAAACCATTTCCTTCATGGTTGCAGTTGTAACCTTCCTGTCAGACAGGGTACGCTTAAATTATGGTTGGAATGCCTGACAAAATATATTAGCTTTGCTTCCAAATAACACAAAAAACAAAGAGTGAACACTCCTTGGTTTTTCAGTGTTTTGTTATGTTTCACAGGATTCTACGTCGAGTAATGGACACGAACTGGACTGTTTTTTCAAAATGTCACATTTTACGTTGACTTTTTAATTTAAATTCGCACGTGACGCTTTAGAACTGTTTCGCGTTATGAAATATGCACATTCTGACGGATATACGGTGGCGTGCGCTGCAATGAAACATTCGTTGTGCGTATGTTTTATTTATTTGACTCTATATAGCGTATAAAATCCAACATGTAACGCGAAATTTTGTTTTTAACCCCCGATGCAAAAAAGAGGGGTTATATTTAAGTTTGACGCAAAATGTCTGTCTGTCTATGGAATCGTAGCAAAGCGAGATTCCTTGCGGTGGCTCTTAACTTTGTTTGATAATGTAGAGCGGTTTTAAAACCAGCGCCATGACTGAAGAAATTCAGACATCGGCATCTGCCGAATGGCATCCATTTTGGTGCTCTGTTAACTACTGTTATATTTATATAGGTGGGCGCCGCATTGCTCGCAGGACTAATGGCCGATGGGGTCAGAAGGTTCTCGAATGGCGTCCGCAGACCAGGAGACCAGCTGTCGGTAGACCTCCAACAAGATGGAGCGACGACCTGGTTAAGACACCACACAAAAAATTGTTAGTTTAGTCAGTACCTATTAGTTTTGTATAATGTAATGTACTGTAACTATTGTGCACAATATTGTTAAAATGAGTGTTTGGTTCGCCAACAAATTGTTTTGCAATTTGGCGAAATACGTCGTATGTTAAATGTGTATATTAATATTTACAATAAAACAAAAAAAAAAAAAAAAAAAAAAAAAAAAAAGACCGGTCTGAGTGGAGAGCCTTGGGGATGCCTATGTCCAGCAGTGGACGTCTTTCGATTGACATGATGATGATGATGATATTATTTAGATTAAGTCAAAGTCAAAGTCAAAACATCTTTATTCAAGATTTCATGTACAAACTTTTTATAAACCAAATAAATTTATTCTATTCTATTCGAAAAAGTCATCCATTTAGTAAAACGTCACTTAAACAGATGCCTAAGTAATGTCAATGGATAAAAATAGAAGACCCCATTTTTTACTGGTTGCAACACACTCAGTCAAAGTCAATATTGACGCAACAAATTTAACTTGGCTAATGGTAAAACCTAGACCACGGCAACACATGTATATTAGCCGCAAAAACCTGTTAAGTACGAATCTGATTCACATACTAGGGGTTCCGTACGTTCCTATCCGTTAAGATCGAACAAACATGGCCCACTCTACGTACAAAATTGCCTATTTCTGCATACATATGAGAGCCAGATTTTTTACTGCTCAGTAGGTATGTTACAAGTTTTTATTTAATATCCATTTTGTTGAAGCCGTGGTGGCCTAGTGGTTTGACCTATGGCCTCTCAAGCAGAGGATCGTGGGTTCAAACCCCGGCTTGCACCTCTGAGTTTTTCTGAATTCATGTGCGAACATTTGAAATTTACCACGAGCTTTACGGTGAAGGAAAACATCGTGAGGAAACCTGCACAAACCTGCGAAGCAATTCAATGGTGTGTGTGAAGTTCCCAATCCGCACTGGGCCCGCGTGGGAACTACGGCCCAAGCCCTCTCATTCTGAGAGGAGGCCTGTGCCCAGCAGTGGGACGTATATAGGCTGGGATTATTATTATTACCTATTATCCATTTTGTTTATTTTTTAATGCGTTTAATTGTTAATTTTGTATTTAGGTCAAATTTCACTTATTTGTAGTGTTAATTTGGTATGAATATGTATGTATGTATGTAATTATCTATTTTTGATCGTATCTACAGCAATGGGATCGTATGACAATACAAGTAAAGTCACAAAAACTACTGTTAGCAAAAACTGGCATAATTTTCTTTGTTCACTTATTTAAATTAAGCGGCTGTAGTATATAAAATATATAGGGATACACTTTGAAAATTTCAAATTTCCAAGTCAAAACATGCATTGTGATCAAAGGAGCGTTAGACAGCGGTACTCATAAGGTGCTATAGGGTCCCTTTTGGATATAGAACCCTAAAAATATTTGCACTAAGTCCCACGGTCAGTGTTTGCATGTGCATTTGCATGTCTATATAAGTAAGTTCAATGTAAGTACAGTAGAATATATGAAGGTCAAATAGAACAGACACCTAAAAGGGACCCTTGTAATTTCGCCTTCTCCTTCCGTCTGTTCGTGGCTTAGCGTAGAGACGGCTAGTGCTAGAAAGCTGTAATTTATGATAAGTACCTAGATAGGGATTGATAAAATGAAATAAATAAAAAAAAGTGAAAAAAATCTGTGATCCTTCCTGTGTTTTTTTTTCGTCTTACCCAACGTTGTTGTTGCTCTTAGACTCAAGTATCCCTCCCCCTCTACAAGCTAAGCTGTTGGCTGTAAAAAATTTAATCATCATCATCCCAGCCTATATACGTCCCACTGCTGGGCACAGGCCTCCTCTCAGAACAAGAGGGCTTGGGCCATAGTTCCCACGCGGGCCCAGTGCGGATCGGGAACTTCACACACACCATTGAATTGCTTCGCAGGTTTGTATATTATATTGTATAAAATTTAATGCGTCCAAATAACCCGTGGCCAACGGTTGTCTAAGTTTTAGTGGTAGGTATCACAGAAATATCATATACTCCAGTTAAACATTTACTCAAGTAGGTTAAATCATTTATGACTATAAAAAATAACACAAGATTCATTGTATTGTACTTATTAAAACATGTATTTTTACTTATTTCCTAAAAGTCACACTGTATGCTAAATAAAACTTAAATATAACTAGGTACACATTAAACATTAAATGCGTCTTGTATTTTAAATAAGAGTACCTATTAAATTTGTATTAAAATGCTAAAACACAAATGTCTTATTCTAATTCACAGCTGCATTTCACTAAGTACCTTAACATTCACACTTTTGAAAACTCCTAAGTAGTCGTTTAAGTAAATCTCAGCGCAATTTGTTTTAAAAATACCCTGTATCAGATAGAACGTAAGCAACTTCAGTTCATATCAAAATTATTAGAAAAAGGAAAGACATACTGAAACCTTTAAATAAATAAAATAAATAAATATCACGGGACAATTCACACCAATTGACCAAGTCCCAAAGTAAGCTTAGCAAAGCTTGTGTTATGGGTACTAAGCAACGGATAAATATAATTATATAAATATAGATACATACTTAAATACATATTAAACACCCAAGACCCGAGAACAAACATTCGTATTTTTTATACAAATCTTCGTAGTCAGGTTCTCTAACCACTAGGCCATCTGGTCTAGGGCTATGCGGTATTGGGCTTGATGGCAATACCGGTATTATTCCGGTATTCAAATTTTGAAAACCGGTATCCCGGTATTTCGGTAATTTTCGGTATTTTCCATATTTCCCTTTATTTTTCTTTCTTTCTGTATAAGTATGTTGTTTTGTTGAAATATAACCAATATACATGAAAAGCAATTAATAAACTTCCCTTTTAATGAGCAAGTATTAAAATAAAAAACTTAAGTTGTTAATTGTTAACTAATACTTATATAATATGGAATTGGATTCTCTAATTCTTCGGTGAAAATTGTTTCACCGATTATTAGTTCCCAACCAAATTTTCGCATAATTTCTTTCGCTTGTACGAGGCTCATTAAATATCCAGTTCAAGCTTGAAAGGTCTCTACTGATGAAATCTTCGCTCCGCCCGGAACCAGCTCAGCTCCAAACCCCGAGAGCTTTCAGCTCAAACTTCAAAGCCATTTCGAATGCCTAGGTAGCGACGTGGACGATTACAACGACGGGTTTGTGGAAGCTGTCCATACGATCGGATCTAACTCCTTCAAAACCCGCCGTACTAGAACCAATAAGCTCTCGCGCTCTGGCCTTAGGCTCATGGAGGTGAGGCGTGAGATGCTGCTACAGTCTTCTGGTGACGCTTAATTGTCGCTATCAGCAGTTCAATAGGCAGATCTCAAAATCTCTGAAGCGCGATGTACGCCGATTTAATACTAATAAATGGCATTGAAGAGGCTATTGAGCGTATCAGAGGATCTAAGGTGTTTTTTTTTTTTTTATTTGAATGGATGGCAAACGAGCAAATGGGTCTGTTTACCAGGGATCTGTCTGTAAGTCAAAGCCGGTTAATGAAGTTGAAGACCGACGACGGCAGAATCATTTCATCCAAACCTGAGCTGTTGGGGGAAAACGAGAGGTTTTATGGATAGCGACACGACAACCCGAACACCCGTCGAAAATCTAGCTAAAGACCCGAGGGCTAGATTAACCCGACACTATCACGAGGACATCCCAGACGTCAGCCTGTACGAGATTAGTATGGCCCTCAAATAGCTTAAGAAAGAAAGAAAGAAAGAAAGAAAAGTTTATTTTGGCTCCAAAATGTACCACCTAAAACTAAGACTAGAACTAGCACTAAAACTATGTTACTAGGTGACACGGCAGGATACCAAAAAGGACAAAAAAAACAAAAATTAAGAATGACAAAGCCCCAGGTGACGATGAAATTACAGCCGAACTCTTGAAGGCGGGTGGTAAACCAGTCCTTAAGGACCTTAAGACGCCGTTTAGTTCCGTCCTCCACCAAGGGGGAACACCGAAAGCATGGAACAGAAGACAGTGGTGGTGCTCATCTTCAAAAAAGGTGATAACACCTTGCCGAAGAATTATAGACCCATCTCACTTCTGAGCTATGTTTACAAGCTGTTTTTCAGGGTCATCACAAATCGTCTCGCAAGCAGGTTTGACGATTTCCAGCCTCCCGAACAAGCCGGCTTCCGAAAACCTATAGTACCGTAGACCACATGTACGTTGCGGCAGGTTATACAGAAGACCGAAGGGTATAACTTCCCCCTTTGCCTTGCATTTGTGGACTTTTCTCGTACGACTGGACTACGAGAAAGCCTTCGATTCGATCGAGACTTGGGCTGTGATGCAGGCTCCCCAGCGGTGCAGTTGACTACCGGTATATCGGAGTGTTGAAGTGTCTAGTGTCTGTACAAAAACGCCACTATGTCCGTCCGATTACATGACCAGAGCACGAAGCCTATTCCTCTGCAGCGGGGAGTCAGACAAGGAGATGTGATCGCTCCGAAACTGTTCACCGTTGCATTGGAGGATGCTTTTAAGGTTCTGGACTGGAAAGGACGAGGCATCAACATTAATGGCGGGTACTTCACTCGCCTTCGATTCGCCGACGATATTGTAGTCATAGCTGAGACCATGGAAGACTTCAGTGCTATGCTCGCCGACCTCAGCAGTTTCCGAACGAGTTGGCCTAAAAATGAACATGGGGCAAGACGAAAGTCATGTGTAACTAATGTCCATGTTGTCCCAACTCCCGCAATAGTCGGGGGCTCTGCGCTCGAAGTTGTTGACGACTATGTATACCTGGGACAAACGGTCCAGTTAGGTAGGTCCAACTTCGAGAAAGCTTACACTACAAATAAGCAAAGCAAACTTGTGCGCGGTAAATTTGAAATTTCAAAGTAGATTAAGAGGTAAGTAACTTCAAAAGCCATAAATCTGAAGACAAGTTATTAAAAGTGCTTTCTTGTTTGAAATTAAAGTCGACTATTACTATTTTAAGCACAAGTCAAAATACCGAAAAACCGGTTTTGTAGATATTTAATACCGGTATTAAAAGAGGGGAAAAAATTACCGATATCCCGGTTTTTCGGTAATACCGAATACCGGTATCCATGCCCTAATCTGGTCGTCTAACCTTTACATGCCAACTTTTTATTTTATTTCGAATTATATATAAAAACTACATTATATGCAGCAAGGTTGCTTATAAGTTCACTAAGAATCATAGTCATCATCTTGTTACGCACGTCATTCTAGTTTTTTTATTCTAAGAATTCTGTATAGTTGTAAAAAATATACAAGGTGTATTAAAATGATTTCGGAATCGGAATATTTGAGCAGATGGTTCCGTTGGTTTCACTTTCACTGAAAGCACTGTAAAAGTTTTCATAAAATTTTTGATTTAAAATGTAATATGATGACATATCAATTACTAAATCTTGGCAACATTTTTTACATTAGTCACCGATATAGCTCGAAGAATAATGCAAGTTGAAGAGAATACAACGGGCGGGCCACATCGCTCGAAGAAAAGAAAACCGTTGGGGGAGAAAAGTTACGAGTGGCGACAAGGTACCGGAGGGGGGGGGATGAAGCGTCGGCACTTCCACTATACTTCATTCTTTTATCATTAGATAAAGGGTAAACAATCTTAAAGACACTTTTTATAGACGACCAGATGGCCTA
This sequence comes from Choristoneura fumiferana, assembly GCF_025370935.1. Taxonomy (NCBI): domain Eukaryota; kingdom Metazoa; phylum Arthropoda; class Insecta; order Lepidoptera; family Tortricidae; genus Choristoneura; species Choristoneura fumiferana. Next base: position 3,425,363 of record NC_133492.1, read on the forward strand.
GTGGTTAGAGAACCTGACTACGAAGCTTGAGGTCCCGGGTTCGATTCCCGTGTCGAGGCAGATATTTGTATGAAAAATACGAATGTTTGTTCTCGGGTCTTGGGTGTTTAATATGTATTTAAGTATGTATCTATCTATATAATTATATTTATCCGTTGCTTAGTACCCATAACACAAGCTTTGCTAAGCTGACTTTGGGACTAGGTCAATTGGTGTGAATTGTCCCGTGATATTTATTTATTTATTAAAAAACGTTTTAAAAAAAACAGTAACTGGGCATTTCTATCTACCGATGTACCCTGAGTTTATCTCTCCGATTTCAACAAAATTTGGAACACACCTGGGCCTTGGGGACACATCTGGAGACCCTGTTTTTCCAGCTCGGAATCATGGACTGAGTCTACCTTCCGAATTTTGTTGAAATCGGAGATATAAACTCAGGATACAACGGTAAATAGAAATGCCCAACTATTACTTATGACACCAAAAAGCATGTAAATGATCATTTTCATCACACTTGCTCGCAAACAGCGTCGTAACATGCAGGCTACCTTGGTTGCAACCCGCCAAATAAAACCCTCGACCTTAATGTGCTTGTCATGAAACCCGTGGTCGGCAAATGAGTCATTGCGCGTACAAATTTTGTTGACGTGAAGCCCAAGGACGGTCAATGAGTCGGGGCCCGCACTGATGGTGCTGCGCGCGCTGCTGCGCATGGTGCAGCAGCAGAACCACATGCACACGCGGCTCAGGCACATGCTGAGGGAGGGGGAGGGCGGCGCTGCCAAGAGCGCAGCCTAAGGTATCGCCAATATTTGGAAGAATTATATTTTTTCTTTTTGAAATATAAAATTTTACTCGCAAATGTGATGAAAAACATTGTATGTCGCACGGGCGGTACTAGAATTACGAACATCGACTCATTAAAGCCTTCGACTTCGGGCTTCTAATAGACTCTCGTTCGTAATTCCTTATTTACCGCCCTTAAGACACAATGTACTATTATGTCCTTGCTAATTGTTATGACTTATTTGTCAAAAGTGTTTTTCAATAAAAAGACACAAAACGAAGTATAGGTGGACTAACAACATCGTAAGAGTTGCGGGCCGGAAGTGGCGAGTAGCTGTTCATTGTGGAAGGGGGAGGCATTTGTTCAGCATTGGACGTCTTCCGGCTATGATGATGATGATGAATAAAAAAATCCTTAAACATTTACACGGATTTGTTTTTGTATTTTTTCACACACATATTGCAGTCCAGGGTCCCAAGATACAGGCTCAGCCTAGTTTGGGGTCCGCTGGGCATTATACTGTAGTCTTGCGAATTATTAAGCAAATAAAAAGTTGTGTTTTGGATGTTCAGTGATACTAACCCCAAGCACCTACCTACTGAAATGTTATAATTATTCCTTATATTATTAATTTCAAGATACCTTTTCTGTCTAAGTTATAAAACTTCTGAATACTTACCTACTTCATCCGGGTACTATGTCTTGACTTGACCTACTTACGTTAACTTTATTTCTATAGTTGGTCATTATTTTCTTTCACTGTTCTTGTTTGGAACTTATCTCAAAATTATATTGTTTGTTACCCGACTGCGTCAGAAGGAGAGCTATGTTTTATTTATTATAGTAAAAGGCGAACATTTTTACAAATTCTAGCTTTGTCTAGGTCACACCCGCAAACATGCGAGTAATTATTTATTATATAAAAACAAAACTTTTATTCTGTAGCATTTGTTTCTTTTCATAGTTTACTGTTTACTTATTACTTGGCTTCACTATAAGCCTTATAAATAGACTTAAAGTTGCTCATCGAGCTATGGAGAGAGTTATGCTCGGGGTTTCTCTACGAGATCGAATCAGAAATGAGGAGATACGTGGAATAACGAGTCATCGACATAGCCGAGCAAATTAGCTCGTTGAAGTGGTAATGAGCGGGCCTTCGGGCCGGAAGGTTCTCGAATGGAGAACGCGGATCGAGAAGCGCAGTAACGTCAATTAACGAGATGGACGGATAATCTTTTTAAAGCCACGAGTTCACGGTGGATGCAGGCCGCTTCCGATCGAAGCAACTGGAAGTATATGGGGTAGGCCTATGTCCAACAGTGGACGACCTTCGGCGGATTTGACGATGATGGTGAGAGTTCAGTACAATTTTTCTATAATCTAGTTTTACTGTCTAAATGCTCTTCCTGGATTTCAGGTTTCTTATCTAAGTCTTGGGCGTCTTTGAGAGAATCTGGCAGCTTCAAGTTATTGGTTTCTGGTAACGTGAGGACCAGGACTCCTGACAACGATGCCATGATGCCGAACACCATCGTTGGAAGGTTTTCGTAGATTCTCGCCTGAAAAAAAAAGTACATTAAAGTATATGTTTAGCCACGAGAAAAAAGCTGTGGTAGTCTAGTGGTTTATACTATGGCCTCTCAATCAGAGGATCTCGGGTTCAAACTCTTGTGTGAGCGCGAGCATCACAAGAAAAATCAAATTTGGTTTTGAATGTCCCGTTGCAAAATCTAGAAGAATCTCACATGCGTTGTATAGGTAGATTATATTAATGAATAAATAAAGTAGGTACATTATACTAATTTATTCACAATGTATATTATACACTAAAGAAACATTCGACAAGTCAAATGATGTTAATTTTTAACCGACTTCAAAAAAGGAGGGGAAGTTCTCAATGAGGGCTATCGTTTTTTGTCTCACTAGATGGCGCACTGTTGCGTGAGGTTTTTAAGTATGGCTTTCAAAGTCTGTTATTACGGGCGTGGAAACAAAGTTTAGATTAAAACACCTTAAAACCGTACCATAAAAATATCGAGCATGCCACAGTGTTGCATAGTCCCCGTTTTGTTCGGAAAAAAGGGAGGACAAAGGTTTCCGAAAGACAAAACTGTCTTTCGGAACTGACTGAACTGTCAAAACACAGACATTCATTGTCCCGGAACGCATATTTGCCATAATTAATTTCAGATATTGCAAAATATTCACAATATTATTCTAATTATAAATAAACCCGCGTAGCTCACCCAAAAACTATGAGATTTGACATTTCGGCGACCTCACGCTACACTAGCGCCTCTAGCGGCGAATTCATACGCGATAGCCCTCATTAGAGTGTATGTTTTTTTTGTATGTTTGTTGCGCGATAACTCCGCTAATTGTGGGTCGAATTTAAAAATTCTTTTTTAGTTCTAAAGGACATACTTTGGAGGTGGTCCCATTGACACAAAGTAAGGATCTGATGATGGGAGCTTAGAGAAATCGAGGGCAACCCTCAAATTTTTAAAGCACACCTATAGCGATTTTGGCATTTTTAACATCAAGTCAAGTATTTACATTCAGAAAGTATCATTTGGTGAACTGGACCCTGATAAAGAAGACCGTAGGTACCGGTTCTCTGTTATAAAATGATATAACTATGCTGTGTTTGAGCTTAATGGAATCGTTGTGCGATGCACTTTGGCTACAAATCACTAAAAACTATGAAAAACATTTTTTTAACAAAAAATGGAACCGACTTCAAAAACCTTGAAAATAATTTTCTACTAGTTTGAAGTCGGTGCCTCAGCACGAGCAAGCAGAAGTGATTGAAGCCCATATGTAGGTGATATAGGTGATATGTAGGTGAGGTAGACGACTATAGTTCCACTCCGGCTGGCTCGTGCTGAGGCACCGACTTCAAACTAGTAGAAAATTATTTTCAAGGTTTTTGAAGTCGGTTCTACTTTTTTGTTATAATTTTTTTTACTAAGACACTAGTGGCCTATCTCTTACTTTTTAAAAGATAATCAAGAGTTATATAAGCGTTAGTTTGGGATCAATTTTTAAAAGTTTAAGTTTTAAATTCGGTAAACATAATAGTTAGATGATAATACAACAATCGGCTAATTTCTACTTTGAGACCTGTTTTGAGGAGTCCTTGACATTCGTTTGAACACGTTGTCTTTACTTTCTGTAGAAGTTAGGTTAGGTTAGTTCTGTCAAGTTACGTGTCCTCAGTTAAGTTTATTGACTTATTGTGTACAGTTAATGAATAATTAAAGTTTATGTAAACAGTTAATTACAGTGTAATCCTATTCCTTTGCACCTGCTATGCACTTTACAATTACTGATGATGATAGAGTGTCGTGAGAACGAATGTTTAGTTCATCGGGTCAAGGAATGTGCATTTTGATGTAAAGGGCGTCATTACCATGATTTCCCAACGCTAGATGATGTTGGGCAACAAATACAATGAAGTCATCGTCAGCAAAAACACATTTCAATAAATGTTTAAGAATTGTCGAAGTCTAAGAGATTGACGGATGAAATGTACCTAGTTTCACGGTGTTTTTTTTACATTAAACTGGGGGTCAATGCACCACGTCCGTAGGACCCACCGCTTCCCTACATGTGACCCTGGGTGGTGCTAAAAGGGCAACAAACTGGAAGCCGTACCTTGTTCTCTTTGAATCTCACGGCTCTTGTCACTGCGAACTGAAATAGTTATCATTTGTATTTCTTACACGGTTTTGCAGTGACACGTATCCCATACGATAAATAAATTAAACTGACCCGTGATTAACCCACACCTCGCTTCCAACCGATGCATCTGGGTATAATATGTGGGACGCCCATGTCCAAGAGTGGACGCGTCCTTCGGCTGTATGATGATGATGAAAGAAGATAAAACACATTTTCCTAAATGTTCGAAGTGTTAATCAAGACATGATGATTACAGATGCAAAATTAGTTTCTTCCCAAATGTTGATGTTTCGTCGAAATCTTGATATTTGTGTTCGAGCCGACTCCAGTTTGTTTCTAAAACTCGATTTAGCATTTTCCATTTGAATTTCAAGGCAAGTTAGTTAAGTGTGTTTTTGATGTGATGTTTTAGTAGGAAGTTTGTGTAAATATATGTTGATTCGAGTGTTTCAACTTCGATTTTGAGGAAGCTATTTAGCACGAAGTTTGAGCAAACGCACAATTTAGTATATTGAATTTTGGAGTTGGGACGTTTAATTACGTATTTAATAACATTTTCATACGTAACATGCTGATAACTAAAGGTTGTAAAGGATACATACATCGTTTACGACAGTACTTTATTTAGTTAGGTACTCAGTTTTTTTTTTTAATATGGCTCTTCCCAGTCCGCACTGGTCCTGTGTTCCGGCAACTACGGCCCCACACGGCCACGGCCCACTCATTGTGAGAGGAGGCCTGTGCCCAGCAGTGGGACGTATATAGGTTGGGATGATGATGATGGTTTTGTCCATTGGAGGACAATTTTGGGTCATTATATCTATTCGAACGTCTCAATTGTCGCGGTCACATTTTTTTTATGAATGGGCTGTAGAAGTGTAGAAAATGTTGGTATAATTTTAGATTATTTTTTAGACATCCTGTATTTCTACCAGATAACCTGTACAATACAATACAATACAATACAAAGACTCTTTATTGTACACCAGACATAGTAAGCGATACAGAAAACAAATTATTTTACAAGGTGAGCAATAGGCGGCCTTATCGCTTAAGAGCGATCTCTTCCAGGCAACCTTTTTAAACAAACTGTAACCTGTAACATAATTCTCTACCATGTCAAAAAAAATGTGCCAAAAAAAAAGAAAAAGAAAACGCTGGAATAATGACCCTCGTACCAGTGCTTAGTAAGTTTTGCCGTTGTACGGTAAAAAAATCTAGAAAACGAAACAAGAGAGGTAATGGTGGATGCACGATGACAGAGTAAATACAGTACGTTATTTATTTTACCTATTATAACTATTAAAATGAGTATCGTGTCTGAACTGACTGAAAGACAGCACTCAATCTGAAACACTGGAGCTAGAGACCTGAAAGTCAAACTTATTTCTTGCTGATTATAATACTGCACTAAAAGATTTTTCTGCGGGAGAGAGCTAGCCCATTTTTATTTTTCCACGTGAGTAAGTTGCAGGAAGAAGCTAGGTACTATTACTACAATTAAATAAGCGATAGGTACATCTCGCTAGAAAATAAAAACCCATGGATTCTTCAGGCAGTGCTTGTTGTTAAAAAAGAAACCTCTTTAGACTGGCAGCATGGCAACACTTTTTTGCTTCCCACTGCTACTTCATTTTGAGGTCACAACGGTTATTTTTTCCGTACAGGCTCGTAAGTATTGCTCGTTTGCCATCCAGTCGAATAAAAAAAAAAAAGTATACGAGTTTGGTTAAGACTGCTTTTTTTGTATTAAAATTGCCTATATCAATGACATGAAAAAAATGGAGAGTTTGACAAGGTTAAACTATGCCTAGGCAACCATGGCTATTGACAATGACTCAAAAATATTAAAATTTAATTTCTTTGCTGATGAAATTCTTACCAACAAAGGAGTTTGCGGCGCCACAGCAGAGCCCACCCTGCCAATCGTTGAACATAGAGCCAGCAGCGTCGTTCTGTAGTTGGTGGGAAACACTTCGGCAGCAAACACGTAGAGAGAGTTGTATGCCAGCGTAATGAAGAACTTGCCACCAAGATAGAACACTAATGACCAAGTGCCGGCTGAAATGGAAACAGTTGGATGATTGATAAAAAACAAACTGCGATTGCCGTATTGAGAGTGGTTACTTTTTTAGGTGTGTTTTTGCGGTGTTTTTTTGGCACGCCTTTGTCTCGCTTAACAGTGGGGTGTTGTTGTTAAGGTACTTACTTTTCAAGTTTCATTGGAGGAATATTATAAATTAAGTTTTTATTAAATTTAATAAAAACCATGTCGATGAACTTTAATGTGACCCGGTGAAGTTAACTTGTGTTGGTCTTTTTATAAACTGGAATCTCTCAAACCTCAGGCCAGTTATCAACGCAAAGTTATTGCAATTCGTAATCTAATAGTGGAAGTTTACTATCCTGGTGCTTAAACATCAATCAAAGTTGGTAATGTAAAAACTTATGTTATGTAGCTTAGCAGCTATTTTCCGATGACAAAAAATTAGAAAAAGTCTGAAAACTTACCCGGTACGAATCCATAATTGATCAATATCAAAGCTGTCAAAAAGAAAGCCGATGCTATGACTTTCTTCCTTCCAAATCTGTCCAGCAAAATCAATTTACAAACATTAGCTGGTGCTTCAATCACGATTACCACAATGTAGTTCAAATAACTATTTCCCGATAGCTCTATGGCATTAATTGAGAGACCATAGTAGACTAAAGTTGAGCAAGTCCAGAGAAAAGACACGATAAACACTCTTTTCCAGATCATGGATGATGTTAGAATCTGTTTGAATGAGGATTGATTGGTGGCCATGTTTTCGCATTTTCTAGCGTCTCTCTGTTTCACAGCGTGTTTCTCTATTTGATCGTAATGTTCTTTTGGGACTACAACGTTGTTCATCCTTTCGGCTTTATTGAGGACATTGAGGCCTTCTTCGTAGCGTCCTTTACTGAAGAACCATCTAGAGTCAAATGAAATTTCGTTAGTTTTGAATGTATAGTCTATTAAGAAACTTCTTTAGCATCCTAAAGTTCAACGCAGTCAGCTGTATGGTTAAGAACTTCAAAGGCCATTTTCACTATCGTGTTGGAGTCACAAAAAAGAAAAAAAAATGGGAAAGCACTTATTTCATCGACTATATCTATAGTAAATTTAACTTAGTACACCGTAGGTATACACCATTTCTTTCTGTCTAGCGTTGGAAAGAGGCAGTAGAAAAAAGAAGAGAGTAGAAAGAGATTGCAATTGATTGCTTTTAATTTAGATCAAGTGCAAAAGGTATTCTTTAGACATGATAATCTTGCTTACACAACACGAGACACTGGCGAGTTTAAAATTCCACACAAGTTAATTACTTTTTAGAACTATTTTGTTTTTGCATAAAAACATTCATGTTTCGTACAAAAATACTTTTCTTGCACGAGTGTTTGCATTATAGCGAGATAAATGGTTATATATACTTCAAGAATATGGACCACCGTCAAGTAACGTCGGATTGAATCAATGAATTCTTACCTAAAACTCTCAGTCAGCATCCACATGTAGACGAAAACGAAGACGGCAGGAGTATAGATGATGAAGAGTAGATATCTCCAGTTCTGCAGCCAGAGGGAGAGGAGAGTGACTGTCACTCCACCGAGGATGAACATGGTGTTGAAGAGAAGACTCACGAAGACACGGCCTTTTGGACCCACCAACTCCAATGCTGAAACAGATAAATAATTAATATGGGACAATAGGCTAGACGACTAAAAAACTGTTTAGTCCGTCAGTTAGATAACTAAAAAGTGTTTTTTTTGACAAACAAAAAATGACGAGGATACCTACAGTGCTTAGAAGTTTCGAGTGAAGTCACTATCTATGGTACGATAATAGCCCCCACTCCGGAAGTTTGATGATCTATACCGTTGTAGATTTTTAATAATTTGATAAACCAAAAAATACGTGTCCCACATTATTTTTTCATAATCCAACTGTCGGACCAAACAGAATGATATATTTTTAACCTAGTCGTCATCCCTATTGGGTAGTTTCTTAGGTAAAAGAAAAAACTATTTATTCCGTCAGTTACCTACTTAGATTATCAGAAAATATTGGATACGTAGTTTTTTGACAATCAAATAGAAAATGACAAAGATGACCAATAGGCGGCCTTATCGCTCATCATGTAATACTAGAAGCATTTTGAGGTATAGGTAGTTAGGTAAGGTAAGGTAACACCGGTATTGAATGTCATGTGTTTCTTCCTACTTCTCGAAAAACAATAATTAAATGGGCTAACAAACGAGCTTAACACCTTCTACCTAGTACAAATAAAATAATCTACGCCATTCTACTTTAAGGTCAAACTAATTCATTCTAAACTGGTTTCATAGTCAATGACCTTTCGAGAGTACATATTGACTGAAATAATATTTAGAAACACTTCTGAAGACTAGAATAATGAAAACACATTGGCAAAATAACTGCTGGGGGAGAAGAGTGATAACTACGACGAAGCGTTGGCAGATCTCCCACTAGGTGGACTGACGACACCGCGAGAATTATAGGCAACCGGTGGATGCAAGTGGCATGTTGCCGCTTATTAAGGCGTTTTAGAAAGAACGAAAGAAAGAAAGAAAGATTTATTTTGGGTCCAAAAGTACCACCTAAATCTAAGACTAGAACTAGCACTAAAACTATGTTACTTGGTGACACGGCAGGATACCAAAAAGGGTCTCCACTCAGCATGTGTTCGGTACCCAATTCATACAAAACTCCAAAATGATAATTAATAATATTCATTATCAAATTTTCCGACAATATAAATAAATAAATATATATGATTAAATATCATGGGACACTTAACACCACAATTGGTCAATAACTAGTACCAAATTAAGCAAAGCTTTTACTATGGATACTAGGCAACGGATAAACATACTTATATACATAAATACATACTTAAATATAAAATATATTAAACATCCAAGACCCGAGAGCAAACATTCGAATTATATCATACAAATATCCACCCCGGCCGGGAACCGAACCCGGGACCTCAAGCTTCGTAATCACGTTCTCTAACCACTTGGCCATCCGGTCGTCCATTCTAGGTAGTTTAACTTCTTTACAGTAACAGTTAGTTTCTTGTAAGTTTCACACGACGGTATAAACAGGCAACTATTGACATCGTATTTTAATAAGGAAGTAACAGTAACTATAGAATTTCCTGCCAATTATTGATACAACCTTACAATTCAAAGGCTTAATTTAATTGCCTACGTGGCTAGAGTAATTATTTTTTATAGAAAAACATTTTGGTACTCAATTTTTAGTGTTTTATTTATCAGTTAAGCGCCGCAAATATTCAGCTTATTATAACTTGGCAGCGCTTGTATTGAGTCTACGGGACCATAAAAAATTTACATTACGTTTAGTTCTAGCCTCAGGCAATCCCAGGGCAACAGCTCTTTCAAAGATTAGGTAATAGCTAGCAGTTCAGCGAGGTAATGCGGCCAGCAGTGCCTTACTTGGAGTCGGTGGCAGGAGTATCTTAACGACGTTGTTTGTAGTTTTAGTTTAGCTTATATTAAGTTTCCAGTCTTTCAATATTGGCTCTATGCACGACATCAGCGCCACCTAGCGTCCGCAACTTTTTTGCCTCTGATGCTCTGACGTTTTGAAATTTCATCGCGACATTGTGACCAAAATCAAACCTATAACGTATTAATTTATAATACAAAATTACTGTGATACCGTGATTTGGATGGACAAAAGGTAATGAATTCATTTTTGATCATTAAAATTAAATGAGGTAAGTAAAATTTATTCAAAAAGTGTGTTTTATTTTCGTTATAACAGGGTTTTGTTTACTTCATGTTTAGTTGTACTTTTACTGTAAAACGATAAAGCTATATATTGGTTTCTTTGAATAATAGTAAAATTATATAATTGTTCTTATATCGCTAGTAATAAATTAAATATCGTTTCAACCACAAACCGTTTCATAAGGAAAATTGTTGCTGGACATGTCCGAGATGTAGAGGAATTAAGAACAAAACAGGGACAGTGTTCAATAATTCAAGCTCGCATCATAACACAAACATCTATTACTATAATTAGGTAGTTAAAGTCTATACAAATTGCTTTGTTAATGACAGATTCATATGAGTATGACAGATGACATAGCTAGAACTATTTCTACTTTTGGCCACCATGAGCGCTGCGATAGATTTCATCACCCCCACCTAGTACTTCGCACCCTCCCAATATACGACAAGTAATAAATACGTTAGTAATTACCTACAAAAACAAAGAAAAATACCTTATTCTAGGCTTAAAACTTATTTAAAAAAATATCACTTAGATTGCTACTATTTGGCTGTGTTTCCTAGTTGTATGGCAATGCGCATAATATTGACCGAGGAAAGAACCAGCTCTATGGTCACCTGTGGAACGGACAAGTTTCTTTTTACATTACAAGCTTTTTACAAGCTTTTATTAATTTAATCTGTCCCGATGTTTGTCATCAAATCTTGCAAACTTGCAACAAATAATAATAAGTAGAATCTTAAAAAAAAACTATATGAACAACGACCTTGCGGCTGCAACAGTTATTGATTGTGTTATTTAAAAAACATTCTTCATCCAAAGAACATGGTATTATACAGCAAGTACCTGTTACATGACTGTCCAAGAAGGGAGTGCAAGTTTATTACCTTTCCAAGAACTGGTTCTTAAGCCTTGGCCGGAAATTACGGTTCATTCAACTTAACCACAGGTCTTGAAGCAGGAAAGGACGCAAATACTTACTCTGATTATACCAGATACCTAATTTATTAAGTTAGGCGCTACTTTGCGGAGATCCATACCAATGAATTAGGTAAAAAACAATTACCTACATGATGAGATCAAGATGGAGCGACGACCTGGTTAAGATCGCGGGATCGCGGTGGATGCGGAAATCACAAGACCGGTCTGAGTGGAGAGCCTTGGGGGAGGCCTATGTCCAGCAGTGGACGTCTTTTGGCTGACATGATGATGATGATGATGAATTACCTTGTTCACCCGTGACCTTACGAGTAGGTTAAGTATGATAGAGCTATCATAACAACGTGTATGCAACAACAGCGTGCTCATGCGATCCATCACCATCACATTGTAAGGACACACACAAATCCATCTATCACTACCACCGCACTACACTGACGCGTTTCGAACTCAATCAGAGTTCATCCTCAGAACAACAACGTTCTTCTTCTCATGCCGTGTGTAGGTGGAGGATCTGCATTAACACATATTTGTTGCATAGATGTCGCTATCACTAGGTCGCAGGTGAGCAAAGTAGGTAATTGTTTTTACTTGTTTCTGATTAGGTATAGGTACCAGTCTGTGTTGCCAGGTCTTCTATCTTACAGATTTTACTGTTTTGCGTTAGAAGAAGGGTTATGTTTACAGAAATTTAGGCGCAACGTAGATCTGATTTAGCCAGATGTGTGACTCGAATAGGGAAAGGAATGTTAAGTTGGTTTGGACATGTGGAGAGGATGAATGAAGAATTACAAGAGAAATGTGAATGGAAATGTTGGAAGGGGGAGACAAAGAAGGACATTCCAGGATCAGATTGGGGAATATTGGGGATATCCTAAAAAAAGCTTAGATCAGTATCCAAAACCGGCGAGCATGTATGAAAAGAGTGAGCGTTGATGAAGAGAAAGATGTATGTCAGGATCGTGAAGGTGGAAACAAATAGTCTCTGCCTACTCATTCGTTGGGAAAGAGGCGTGATTTCACGCATGTATGGTGTACATACATATGTTTTGACAGGATGTTCGTTTCACAAGATATCCAAGGCTGCCTTGTTAGCTTAATTCTAGGTTTTACGATGACTTCCTGAAACTCTTTTTCTCCACCAAATCTACTCAGGCGCACGATGGACGTTAATGGTAAGAAAGTTTTAACTAATTCGAATCCGGAACCGGCAAAAACGTTAACCGCGACGGTGCATCGGAGCGATTATATTTGAGGTTATCTTATGCCGCCATTAGGTATTTTGAAATCAAATAAAGCAATGGTATTAAAGAGTTAATAAAGGTGAGTAAGAAAGCCAAATCAAGTCCCAGAAACCATCGTCATCATATTAGTAAGACGTCCACAGTAGGACATAAGGCTCCCCCATCTACTCCCAGTTGCTTCGGTTGGAAACGGCCAGCATCCACTATGAACGAGCGGGTTTAACCAGTTCATCCGTCCATCTTTTTGGTGGACGTCCTACGCTGCGATTGCCAGTCCGCACCGCAGTCTCCATTCTAGAACTTTTCGGCCCCAACGGCCATCTGTTCTGGCTGCCCATTGCCACTTCAACGAGCTAATCGCAGAAAAACGCCGCAGAAAACAGGTGGTAGGACCTTGTGCAAGGTCCGCACGGATTGCTACCACCATTTTGCTCGCTAGTCCTGCCGTGAAGCAGCAGTGCTTGCACTGCTGTGTTTCGGCGTGGAGGGTAAGACAGCCGATGAAATTACTGGCACTTGAGGTATCCCATCTTAGGCCTCTAGGTTGGCAACACATCTGCAATACCCCTGCTGTTGCAGATGTTTAAGGGCGGTGGTGATCTCTTACCATCAGGAGACCCACTTGCTCGTTTGCCATCCAGTCGAATAAAAAAAAGGAAAACAGATTTTATTTAAAAAAATAAAAATGTAACCATATAGGTGTGTCAAACGTTTTCCTGTTGATCAATAAAATACACACCCATATTTTTAACCAATAATTAAACCATGTTAAGAACACAGGCAGTATAAAAAGTGAAAACTGAATAATAATATTATGACTCATTCATTCTGACGATACATGATGGAAAGAAAAGCTATAATCACAACTTTATTTCCATTTTATTTAATAACGTCTTTGAGTGTGATGACTCACCCTAGTGTGGAACCAATTCAATTGCAATTGTTGATTATTCGCAATCATTTTTATCTAATTTTGTGATATTTCAGTATTTGATTCGTCACTAGATTATATATTTAATAATAATAATAATAATAGTTTATTGCATATAAAAAAGAACAACAACAAATATTTAGAAACAGATAACAATATGGTGGTAGGTAACAATTTGCTGTAGGTACATTTTCACACAACAGTTAACCCTCTAACTCCTAAGCTAAGTAAAAACTTGTATTATAGGAGTTAGTGGCCGACCATACGCAACCATGCACTTAAGGCATCACAAAAACGTGTCTAAATAATGCAAGATCTATGTTCCTACGCCTAAATTTTTGAAAGTAATTGAGTCTATTAATTTGACACTAAAACCACAATACCTACACACAAAAACAGTGTGTAGTACGAGTACCCACATATTGTGCACGTAGATAAGGTAAGTTTATAATTTTGAATAAACTTGCACTGTTACTGCCGCTGTACCGCAACCTGCTGTACTGTATGCACAAACACACAGTAGCAACTGTTGTAAGCACAGAAATGCAACCGAAGTTCCCCAAGTAAACTAGTTGAGCTAGATAGGGCAAGGCCCGCCGCAGCCTTAGTTTGATGTTCACAAAATTCTGTCTACTTTTATTTGGTCTGAGGTTGTTTATAATGAATGTTATTTATAATATTAGAAACCGGTTATGAGTAAGCATCCGTATTTAATCAGCGGCCTCTCTCATTTCCTACATACAAATGGATTTGGCCTACGCTCCTAATGTCCTTCGGAATGGATAACGATCTTTTGAAAGTAGTGTCGTATACCTGTTTGTAAAGTGAATTGCGCATCAAACCTAAACTCACAGAAGTTATAAAAATAAAAACATCAATACACCATAAACAATTAATTTGCGCACCTGTGACATTACGAATATACGTTATGCCTATCCAATTTATTAAAAGTGTAAACAAACCGATTTCATCAAAATTCTTGTATAAACACCCACTGGATCGAATCAATAACACATTTATCTATAATTCGTGTCTTTTAACTAGATGTCAAATTACTTTTTTCACCAAAAATCACTTGATTTTAATATTTATTTTTCATTTGAAAAATCTTCGTCAAAATCTGACGTTATTTCTTGATTGAAACATGAGTATAATCTGTAGTAGCATAGACTAGCGTAGAGATGGTGGAAAATTTGACATTTTAAAAATCGATTAATGCGCGGATGAATAAGCGATTTTTATTTACTTTCCTGAAAATTAAAAAAATAGTTACTGCTTTTATAATTAAATAAACAGCCTTTGGAATTAAATCAATAAGATAATCATCAATAGATAAAAATACGTTGATCTATTCAATTAATAAATAATCGGTTTATTGAACAGATTAATTATTTTACAATAGGTTTTAGGTTTTCACATCACTTAATGTCTATGGTCGGGTAAATGGCGTCTTTGTTTACGCTTGTCATAAATTGGATTGGAATACAGTATAGCCTTAGTCTTTGCAATAAAGTATGTCCATGCAACGGGTGACACTATTAACCGGACATACAATACCGACATGACGTTTTGTGACACGCCCATAGAAACTCTTGTCAGTTTGACACCAGTTTGTATGGGCGTGTACACGAAATATTGGGTCGGTATTTCCATGTCGGTATTATCCGTGCCGGTAAATAGTGTCACCCCATGCAACTCCTCTGGACGTTTGTAAGAACACACGCACATATCCAAATATCACCATCCGCTTATTGCATCCGCAACTCCACCAGAGTTTATCATCAGAGCAACACAACCGTTTACCATGCTACCTGATGTTAGATGTTGTTGGTCTAATAACGAACTCTGGTGGACTCTGGTCGCGAGTGAGGAAAGTAATTGTTTATATTTCATTGATATGTACCTCCGCAAAGAATAAATAAATTATAAAATAGTAGATTGATAACCAAGGGTGGAAAGTGACCCATTTCACCCGAGATATTAGTAGTTCGAGGGGAAATGGGTAATTTCACCCAAGTTAGACACTACTTTTAATTTCGACTGTGAGGAAAGTAAAATACCTACTACAAAAAAATGAGAATAATAATAAATTGAATTTACTTCTATCCAACCTCCATCGGTACCTTTTCGACCTGGCCACTTTGCCACGGCCGACTATAAAAAAAATCGAGTCGGTCACGACCAAGGAGCTTATATACAAAACTGGAGGTTGAACGCCGAACGAAGAAGTTTGACCTTTATTACTTATCTCTTTCTTAACCTAACTAAAGAAAGAGATGGAATATGTTCGTGACGTAATAAAGATCAAATTTCTTGTTTCAAACGGATGTTCGGCGTTCACCTTCAGTGTTGTATAAAAGCTCCTGCAACGACATACATCTAGATGGCCATGCTGAAACGTGAAAAAAAGTGTCATTGACGTAACTCTTGGACTCCATGGCTAATCAAAAAATTAAAAAAAAAAACTTTCCACCCTAGAGCTGAAAACGCAATTTTCCACCCGGCTATTATTATTGCCTTTTTATAGCGGCAACATTTCCTATTGTTATTTTTACTTATTATGTGTCATTGCTGTTATAAATAAATTATTTTCTTTCTTTCTTTCTTTCTATCTAGCCATGAAAATTAAACTTTCCGAACATGAGAGATGAAAATATCACTATCGTCATTGGCTGGAAGACTTCCACTGTTGAACACAGGCTTTCCCCATTAGAACGCCACAATGAACAACTTGCCGCCTACATCCACCGGTTGCCCGAAACTCTCGCTCGCTATGTCGTTGGTCCACCTAGTGGAAAGCCTGCTAATGCTGCGTCTGTCAGTTGGTACGTGTAATTACCACTCAAGAACCTTTCTTTCTACCCTAAGTGCTGATTTACACAATGGCAATAAAACCTTGCCAGTATCTAGTACAGTCGAACTATTTGATTCCTGACCCATCGTAGAACGTTCTCACAGTAATTGTCACAATGAATTCCCTTGTCAAGCAATGCGATGTCACTATGACTTTTTCTACGAAAAGGTTCCATTGTGGCTCACGAATCAGTTGGTTTGATATTACCTACCTATAACATTACAGGCTCGCGCGGCCAACAAGTTACAAGTTATCAATCGAGCGTCGCAGTGTCTTGCTACGGGCACAGTTTTACTGGCATGGCATTGTGTAAACCAGCACCAACGGTTATCTGATCTGTTCTAAACATTATGAAACTAACTTACCAAGCACAAAGCAGGCCGTATAAACCCCGCCTCCGAATGCGGGTTCCAAAAACTCAAACACGACGAACATATTGTAGTTGACTGAAAGCGCCCGAATGAGCCCGAAGACGCCATTGGCCACGCAGGCGAAGACGACAGCCAATTTGCGGCCGAATTTGTCGGAGATGAGACCGGTGAGCGGGATAGAGACGAAGAAGCCAGCATTGTGCACGGTCCCGACTAGAGTTCGTTTCCAGTCCTGGCAGGCGAGGTTGAACTGAAAAGGAAAATCAGATAATAGAATAGGCTACGTTTTATCCCTGTATGATCTTATAGGACCGTGATTTACGAATGTGAAAACCCGACATCTCGATAGTTAAGTCTAGAGACGTGAATAAGTAGGTAAGTACAGATGTTCTTCTTACAAAATAAATGAAGACGACGATGATATTTTGGCAATCCCCACGGAAATTTAGGAAAATCCCGATATTTCAATCAACTGCCAGGCCAGCTGAAGCTACGGGTATGCTAAATTTCAGTAATTCGTCATTTTGTAGCGGCACAGTCATCGTCTTTTTTAATTCCTTAACCCGTAAGTAGATCAAGGTTTGCCAAGTCTATAATGCCAAGACCATCAAGACTCGATGCGATGAACGTTAAAGAAAATATATAGCCACCATTGAAGCGTGGAAGATTTGATTCGATAAGCTTCTGAGTTTAGCGATATGAACACCCACTCTGTAGTTTAATCGATGATTTGGATAATTACCTGTCGTGACAATTTTCACTTGTGTCGTATTCATTAAAGGGATTTTGACTGCTAACATAATCAGGGTCTTAGTGATGTTGGTAATGAAGTTTTTGCTCGCATATGTACCATCAGCTAAATAAGTGGTCTATCAATTTTTAAACAAGTTCCTATCAAATGTACCTATATGTCGCTAAAGTCGAACTTTCAAGTTGACAGACACGTCTATTGGCATTACTGTGAGTGACATGCAAACGATTATCAACTTTAGGGTGGTAGACCACATATTTGGCTGATGGTACCTATCTGTTATGAATTTAATTCTTGTAATACTTTGCGTTTTATAAATTTTTCTTCGATCGAAGACCATAAATTTTAGTGTCAGTAAAATCAAAGTTATAAATTAGCAATTTTCATATTTTTAGGGTTCCGTACCTCAAAAGGAAAAAACGGAACCCTTATAGGATCACTTTTTGTCCGTCTGTCTGTCTGTCTGTCAAGACCCTTTTTCTCGGGAACGCGTGGAGGTATCTAGCTGAAATTTATGTCAAATACTAAAGTCTACCGTCCCTTGGAGCTGTGACAAAATCAAACTTCTAAGCCAACGCAAACAAAAGATGCAGCCGTTTATGCTGCAAATTTCCGCAAATTTTCGAAACTCGCAAGGACTCCCGTGAACTCAGAATCTTGAAATTTGGTATGAAGGTAGCTATTATAACACAACCCACTACAAAAGTCTGAAAATCTTGATTTTTTGTGTTCGTCTGTAAATATCAATGACCAATATAATTTCACCCCACACTGTGTACATTTTGCTTAAGTTTAGGGCTCTGCATACACTGGATCTATTAAATCACTCGGAAAAAGCGAGAAATATCTTCAAGACACGATTCCCGTTTACTTATATATATCTATAAATGTGTACGGAATCCTCGGTGCGCGAGTTCGACTCGCACTTGCCATATTTTATAAAGACAACTTTAGGAATATTGTTTTTAACCTTTGCTAACATTGAGGCAACCTTAGTTTAGAAAAAAGTTAGTTTAATTAGAAATTTAAATTCACAAAGATACTGGTCTAATACGCAACTAAATAAACAAGAAAAATGTCTAGGAGAAACCAATTGCAGCAATGTAACACTGTCACAACGTATCCAATTTCACTGCTATTTTGTAAAAGAACCCAACCAAACGAAATACAACTTTTTGCGAATACCCAAACCGTGTTGTCATCTCATGCTAATGCTTTTAGTTTATGTACCTACTCAAATAAAAACTCAAGGAAAACGGATTCTTAAAACTAAATTACATCCCGATGAAGCTGCTTGAGGTTTATCCGTCTAACAAATGGGTAGGAAAACATAAAAGGTTTTTATATACCAGCTTTAAAGAAGGTTACATATACGTTTTTCGCACATGAAAGAATGGCAATTTACAAGTTCTACGCAGAAATCGCAAATGTGCAGCTGTCTCATAATGGTATGACGCCATACGGTACCATCAGCCAAATAAGTGGTACTTATATCAACTTTTAAAAAGTTCCTATAAAATGAATATGTCGCTAAAGTCGAACTTTCAAGTTGACAGACACGTCTATTGGCATTATTGTTGACGTGCAAACGATTATCAACTTTAAGGTGGTAGACCACATATTTGGCTGATGGTACCATAATAACATACCGAATAACACATAATAATAAATATCTTTTAACCCATAAAATGTCAATTTTTTTGAAAAGTTCATGATTCAAGCCTCGTCGGTACCATAGCCCAAAAAATACAAAAAGATAGTCTTGAATCATGGTCGCTGTGGTGTACACTATCTATTTAAGGGTTAACAAGCAATTCTCATATATTTATTTACTAACATTATTACACAAGTACAGTCAAGAAAAAATAATCTCTGGTAAACTTAAAAGTACTACTAAGTACTACAAAGTACTACCAAGTGTTGGGTACTTAGACTCGTATTTGTATACTTCACTTTTTCAGCCTCTTCAGTTGCTGCATTTTTATTTCCATCCATCCATCCATAGCAGCCCTTAGTTCGTCCGTCTTCGGACATAGGCCTCCTCTCCATTTCTCCACGCCTGGCGATCGACAGCCATATGCATCCATCCTCCACCCGCCTGTCGGCAGATATCGCCCTTCCACCTCATTGGTGGTCTCCCTCTACTGCGAGTGTTTCCACGAGGTCTCCACTCCAGTGTTCGCCTCGCCCAACGATCGTGGTTCATCCTGGCAATGTGCCCTGCTCATCTCCACTTATTCCTCTCGATCTCTTCCACCACGTCTCGAACTTTTGTGACTCGTGTGATCCACTCATTCCTTTTTCGATGCATGACATTGCATTTTTATTTATCCTTACTATATTTAAACTTACTAGACTTTTACCCCTTTACCACTGACGGTGGAGGCGGAGCGGTGCGGAGGCGGTACCGGTTGTAATATTAGAGCTAACATGAAAAGGGTCACACAGAATACCGCGCGGGAAATAAGCGTGGCGCGGTATTCTGTGTGGCCTCTTTCACGTTAGCTTGAATATTACAATCGGTAATATTCGAGCCAGGTTCAATGTGTTTCTATCTTTAGATCCGGCAGTTGAAGGAATTCCCAAAAATTACGTCGTAGCAATTAAATGGTACTACGGCCCAAGCCCTCACATTCTGAGAGGAAGCCTATGCCCAGCAGTGGGACGTATATAGGCTGGGATGATGGGATGATGGTGATGACGTCGTCGTTTTCATTGACGATGTATTGAAAATAACTGTGTTTTTCATGAATAAATACAGCGGTTGAAGTTTTGGGATTTTATCTAGATCCCGTGGGAATTTTGGGATAAAAAGTAGCCTATGTGTTATCCCAGACTTCCAGCCATAGCTATCTATCGTACATAGCAAATTTCATCCAAATAAAATGAAATCCAATTTTCTGCGCAACTTTGTTATTTTTTTCCCGTAGACTCTTCTACAAAGTATTAGAAAACTTAAAAAAAATAAAAAGAAATCGGTAAAGTAGTTCTCAAGTTACGACGTGGGAGGGATTAATTTTTTATGTAGATTTTTTTGTTGAGTTTGCAAATATCGTATCACGGGGTTCAAAACGAAACAAAGTACCTATCCTACTTTGGCCAATTTAGAAAAACTTGCAAGGTTAAACTAGCTCTCAGATTCACTAGTCATAGAATAATCCGTCTTTTATTTACAATCTTATTCTATTGTAGTCGATAACTCTGTAGTTCCCGTGTCATAACGAAATAACTGAAGGATTCATCACACCTAATGCGAATGACACATAACATAGAACAAAAATATGGGATGTAGGCATAACATATGACTGCACCTGACGGATTGAAAACTGAATCATATTTTATTATTTATCGGAGGCATTGTACTTGTTGATTACATAAGTCATGTGTGAAATGTGCAATTAAGGTGTGCGAGATAGTTGACGTGGATTTCTTTGGTTGAAGCTTAAGAGCGGGTATAGGTACCTGCTGAGCTGACAACGTTGCATTCTTGTTAGTTTTTCTCGATTATTCCTTAAAAATTGAATGAAAATTAAAAATGTTGTCTGATAGAACACTTATTAATGTATAAGCTTATGTGTCTACTCCAATAATTATTCGTAGACTTTTATTCTCTTTAAAACCGTTTTTAAAGAATATACAAGTCTATCACGAATAATTATTGGAGTAGACACATTGACTTAATTATATTAAGAAGTGTTCTATAAGACAACATTTTCAATTTTCATTCAATTTTTATGAAATAATCGAGAAAAACTAACAAAAATGCAACGTTGCCAGCTCAGCAGGTATAAACACTCTTAAGCGCAGTTTAGAGCAAGGAAAAAACGTGCAAGTTGTATTTCGAGGTCGTAAGCGAACAAGTTTGAAATAGCCAATCGAGCACCGAAATTTCATGTAATTTACATGATTTTTTGTAGGTCTATGTAAAAAAAAATGTCTCATTTAAAAACGTACAACACAAAAACGCGAACAACAAAGGTTGAAAAATAAATTACTAATCTTCATTTAAAACTATTCATAATATTTGTTCATGACATATTTACTAAAATTTTAATTAATGTACATACATTTTTCAACGTATCAATATTTTTAAGCTTATATACAATTTAAGCGTCCTTGCTTGCTTGAACTTGAACCTCATGAAACTACCGTGAGACTCACTCATGTTAAATGATATTATTACGGATAACTCACGTCTTAAACCGAGTTTAGCTCGACATGTTTCGGGCTATTTCGTAGCCCTTCTTCTCAGGAGCACGCGACTCGGCGGCTGCCGCAACACGCACACTACGCGCCACCGCTCTGCTCGCACGACTGTCCGACGAAACTAACACCGGCGCACAACTACCCGCATTTTTATCGTCATTTTTATTATCAATGTCTAATGTAGGGTAGCACAACACTAACAACATCGCTCCGTAAAGTTTTTCATTCCGCGGAAAGTGCGTGAAGCCATTGAGATTAGTCGTCATCCGAATTTTAACCGGGATTGCGGTTGGTCGGTACCCCCGTGTTGGAAAACAGTATTAAATACTCGTGCTGCGTCATCGGTTGGTGTGAACGTGCCTGTAACCACAGATATAGATTACACTAGATTACGCAAATGCATCTACATCGCGTGTCCGAACCCCGACTAAACGTCGGGGTTGGCCCCATACAAAGACTGACCGCTAACTGACTAATCATGACTAGTGACTGACTTGAGCCCCACGGCGCGGGCGGGCGACGCATTTGAATCGATTTTGCGCGGACATCGGGGAATTCACACCGCTAATTCGCTCTTGAGACGTCACAGTAGATATTAGTGTAACCTATATCTGTGCCTGAACACGAGATTGTATTTGGGATGAGATTGGGATTTAATCCCAACGTTCAAAAAATTATATGAAATGCATTCTGTTTCAATCATTTCTTTAAACTTAACACCTCAAAATCACGTGTACAATCTCGTGTGTAACTGGTAAGAATAACGAATCAGTTAACAATTTGATGGGTGATTACGTTCATGGACTGAATCGGTCTTGAACTTGAGACGTAAAATCTTAGTTGTAGGCGTCATGTCACCACCGGACCTCCTGGCAACATACAGAATCATAATTTGCAAGCTTTCCTGAGTTCAAAGCTATTCACAGAATGCGGTTCTTTAATTTTGCATACAGAACTCCCTCCAGAACCCGCTCTATAGGTACTTAGTTGTAGCAAATACCTGCAATACCAGTTTAGCCGTAAGCAGTATTAAAGTGTCCCAGAGCATTAAAATATGTTTTTTTCTACGATCATTATAACAAATCGTTGGATCATTTGCTATGTCGATTACCAAGCTCAGGCAAGCGCGGCGAAAATATATTATTGTTAACATGGTGGCTTATGTTCCATGTTGACCTTTGGTAAAATCACAGTTTAAAATTAATCGTCATCATCAGCAAACTGCAATTTTCTGCAATCAGAGTGCAGCATTAGGACAAACTGTAAACAATTTTTGAGTATCTATCATACCGGGTGTGGCCTGTAATACGAGCAGAAAATTTAAACAGAATGTCCTCGTCAAACTAAACAACATTACTTCAGCGACTTTAAAAAAATGAAAAAAAAAATAATGGTCTTTGAATTTTCCTTTTTTCCTACAAATTAAATAATGCTATCAATGTACGCCATCCTACAACACAACTGATGTCGCCTGTCACACTACAAACATCAAGCATTTTGCTTTACATTGCTTCTTCGAAGAAACTTAAAAGTGTAATAAGAATTAAAAAACAAATTATTTTTAAAAGTCGCTGAACTAATGTTGTTCAGTTTGAGGAGTATGATCTATGTTTTAATTATTTGCTCATATTAAAGGCCACACCCGGTATTATTTCAATTAAATTGTTGGAAATATAGCTCTATCGTTACCATCGATGTAAATATCATGTTATTTTGTTTGGAGAATCGGAATAAATCGATTCGAATTTACATTGTCACAACCCTTTAATTGCTTAATGACATGTATCACCGTACCCATCCTATCCGAAAAGTACTCTATATCAGCAGATATTGGCACGATTACAGTAATGATTATTAAATTGTGCCATTGATTCACTTTCAATTAGATCGTTCATCCACCATTACCTCTCATATCATATTTCGTTTTCTGGAATTTTTTTACCGTACAACGGCAAAAACTACTAGACACTGGCAAAATTGTCATCCGATGGACAGAGCCATATTTTTTTAAAGAAACAACAACAAATTGTGCCATCTCAATAATTTGTTTTCTGGCAAACTCGTAAAATATAGTATTTTCTCGTAAAAACGTCGAGATATGTAAGATATTGGAATGTTTCATATAATTAATATCAGATCAAGGAATGTCGGGCATTTTTCCTTTCCGTTCTATCCGTGGAATGGAATATCATAAATGTAACATAAATAATAAATGCTTCTTGTTATGGCTCTGATGATATAAATAAATAATAGGTATTACGACGAAGAATAGTATTACTTTTACGACAGTATAGTTACGTATTAAATTAACCGTGAAATGAGACTATATGTAAGTCGATTTTTTCGTCAATCAAATTATGGTTCAGAGTCCTTGAAGTCAAAGTCAAAATATCTTACTTAAATATCGTACTTATATTGTACCATATTCTCAGAAATAAATAAATGATTGAAATGATTGATTGAAATGATCTTTATTCAATTTAGGCTATAACAAGCACTTATGAATGTCAAAAAAAAACTACCACCGCTTCGGAAAAACCTCTGTTGAGAAAAATCCGGCAAGCTCAACGAGGTTTTTTTTTATTAGTTTTGGTAGTAACATATTTTGAAAAAAATGTTATTTTTATGAAAGAGTTATCCATACTAATATTATAAATGCGAAAGCGTGTTTGTATGTTTGTGTGTTTGTCCGTCTTTCACGCCGTAACGGAGCGACGAATCGACGTGATTTTTGAGATACAGATAGTTTATGGGCCCGAGAGTGACATAGGCTACTTTTTATCCCGGAAAAATGCTCAGTTCCCTAGGGAACAGCGCGCGATAACCGAATACCACGCGGGCGGAGCCGCGGGCAAAAGCTAGTAAGCTTATAATTCCTTGATTGATATTACCGGTTAAGTGCTAGTTAGATTCACGGATTTCACGGCTCTATAATTTTTTTAGGCAGATATAGAAAAGCGTTCATAATGCTTATGAATGTGTGTTCTCAAATCAAAATATAGTACGCTTTAAACGACTGCACCTACTGTAAACATAAGATAAGTTATTTAATTTAAAAACCATTTGTAACAACCTGTAACACCTGTTACCAATAAAAAAAATCATTTCATTTTCAATTTCATTTCATTTTAAATCATCATTCTCTTTAATTTCCACATAAATCAAAACAGGTGTTACAAAAATATCCTTAAAGCAAAAAGGACGTTGTTGTTTTTAATATCGCTCTGTCCATTGGAGGGCAGTTTTGCCGTTGTACGGTAAAAAAAACCAAGAAAACGAAAAATGAGAGGTAATGGTGGATGGACGATGACAGCGTGAAAAAAATGTTAAAATGGTGCCTTAAAAAGAGTCCATTTGCAATAGTTGAATTCCTTATTAACACTGTGATTTCCGCAAAAAAAATGACATTGATATGCCAACTCTATTTCAGTAAAATTAAAAGTTATACAGTAAACTGAGCAGATTGTTTATGTACTTTTTTCCCTAATATCCGCGGAATGACAAATAGCCTTAAAATATTATTATGTAACTATTCATCATCATCATCATCAGCCCGAAGACGTCCACTGCTGGACAAAGGCCTCCCCCTTAGAACGCCACAATGAACGACAACTCGCCACTTGCATCCACCGGTTTCCCGCTACTCTCACGATGTCGTCAGTCCACCTGGCGGGAGGCCTGCCAACGCTTCGTCTGTAACTATTACCTCTCTGTTAAATAATCTATGCTAACTTGGCTTGTATGACATGAAATGACCGCTTCTAGGATTTTCAATATTTTCCTAATTAGTACTATTATTTTTATTGATTATTTTGTAACACGTTATATGTATTGACTTTAGACCTTCAATAACGCTAGAGCTTCTTTTGGCAGCGGCCTGCATCCACCGTGAACCCGCGGCTTTAACCAGGTCATCCGTCCATCTTGTTGGTGGGCGTCCTACGCTGCGCTTGCCGATCCGCGGCCTCCACTCGAGAACTTTTCGGCCCCAACGGCCATCAGTTCTCCGTGCCCATTGCCACTTCAACTTATTCATTAGTGTAATAAAACCTTGCCAATAATATGCATTACTCACCTCTTTAACTATAGAATGCGTCTCCAGATACACAAATGAATCGCATTCTAACTCAGACGAAGAATCGAAGAGTTCCGCTGAACAGCTGTCGTTGGTCCCGGAGATATTGCTAAAGGTCCCGTAGCGGAGGCACTTGGCAAAGCTACCGTCCTCCAGACGAGGGATAGTGTGGTTCCATGATGATGGGTCGTCGCCACATTCTGGTACTGAGCATCTGGAAAAATTGAGCTGTTTAACGGTGAATTTATAGTCATTGTAGTTTTGTTTTCCGTTAAAATCCACAGATGGTTTAGTTCTTTGATAGAAAAAAAGTGTTTGGTTTATGACTAAATTATTGAAATTAAAAGTATCGTTGAGTTTTTTGCCGGATTCTTCTCAACAGAGGTTTTTCCGAACCGGTGGTAGATTTTTTTTGAGATTCATTAGTGCTTGTCATAGCCTAAATTGAATAAAGATATTTTGGCTTTGACTCTGACTTTGATATGTATGAGTAATAATTATAAAATATATAATTATTAACTTTTTCCACACAGTCCGGAGCGCGCGACCAATATGCCTCAAACCGTCCGGGTTTTTTATCGACGGACAAAACTCGCTGTGTGTCCACAATTTTTTAACTACAAGGTTTTGAATAAAGAAGAAATACTGAGACGTCAATAATACTCATTCAAATACTGTTTATAAATGTAATTTAGGATTTATTCACATTAATTGCAAATGATCAAACAAAAACATACCTAAAAAAAACATGTATAAAAATATAGAAAGGTTCTAAAATATCACTTCTTGTATTTATATTATATTATATTGTACATAAAAGATAATATGCAATCTTACCTAGACCCTATAGAGCAATATTAATACATTAAAGAAATATCAAATTCTTTTGCCTTTGTACCTAAGTAAGTAAAAAATCTTTATTGCCAAAACCTAACTCAACTTATACGAGTAGTACAAAGTAAGAAAAAAAAAATAGAACAGAATATAATAAGTACCTACCAGCACACTAGGAAAGAAACTATGCTAAACTTACTAATACTTAATACATTCACGTTTCTTGGACATCCAGCATAATAAAAAGCTAACACTCTTACCATGTCGCTTTTAACAGTTTAATAATTAAGGTTGCTTATTGAAGATTAATGTGACGAAATAATAGTGTGTACTGCGCAATTTTCCGAACAAGGTTTTCTCGACCTTCCTGGATGAAAGTATGCCAGTATAAAGTGGAAAATTTACTTTCAAATAGATTATAAATAGCGATGTAGGTACCTAGTCAATTCAAACGGTGAACGCGATTTGTAGCAATTCACGCCACTTGGTGCTTGTGACAATAGATACAAAGCAAGGTCAATGGTACTGTTTTATTTGGCGTTACTAAAGGTCACTGATTCTGAAGGACCATTATCGTAATATACACCTATGTTTTTTTTAACCCCCGACGCAAAAAGAGGGGTGTTATAAGTTTGACCGCTATGTGCGACTGTATGTCTGTGTGTCTGTGGCAACGTAGCCCTTAAACGGGTGTACTGATTTGAATGCGGTTTTTTTATTTGATTGCCGGTTTTCTAGCGATGGTTCTTAGATATGTATTATCAAAATCGGTTCAGCCGTTTGAAATGCAGTCATCGCTAGGAGACGAGTTTGATACTGAACTTTTTATACAAGAAATACAATTTAAAACCGTCCTGAAATATAGGATATGTATAAAAGAGATTACAGTGATCGTGTTCAAAAGAAAGGCTTGGGAAGAGATATGCAATTTATCTATCCCACAGTTTTCACACTGACCGAATTCAGAACGGTACGTGTATTCTCTTTGGCGCTAATGTTTTAACGGAGGCTGTTAAAATGCGGTGGATTGCGTTGCGCTCTGTCCGTCGCAGTGACGCTGTGCGAGCGCTGACAAGACGCTGACGTTCGACAAACGCTATTGACGCTGCGTCGCCGCTGCGCGGGCGTACTCGGTTACGAAATACGTCTCGATCGCGTTCGCGTTAAAATCCCAATTTGTATGCAAAAACGAACAGCGTCTCTAGCGGAACGTTTGCGATGTTCGTGTTTCCATACAAATTGAGATTTTGACGCGAACGCGATCGAGACGTATTTCGTAACTGAAAACTTACACTAAGGGCACTGGCGTCGCGGCGCCGCAACGTGAACGTTACGTCGGCACTGCGCGGGCGTTTACTAGACGACGACGCTCGAAAGACGCTAAGTGGGCCCGGGCCCTTAGACTGCGTTTTAGCCAAAGATGTGTGAGGATGTGTTGCGTGGATTGGGTGTTTTAAAAAAAGTGTACCCTTTACCTTTTTATGTTTTTTTAACCTTTTTATGATTTTTTAACCTTTTTATGATTTTTTTTAACCTTTTTATTAAAATTTTTGAAAAAATATGGTTTTTCCTACTCAGAATCAAGAGCACAATCGATTCCGATTGTTTAAAAAAATGTCCTCAGATCTTCATACACAATTTTATGAGTCAGTTTTGTCACGCCCATACTGAGTGTATGAAAAAAACGTCGCAAAAATGACGTTTTTTTAAACTTTCACAATCGATTGTGCTCTTAATTCTGAGAAAGAAAAACCATCCAAAATTTAAAAAAAAAGAAAGTGTACACTTTTTTTGAAAACGCCCGAATGTGTTTTTCATGAACCAATAGAAACGTTTCATTTCCCTATCCTCGCACAGCACATCTCTGGTAGAAACAGCTGAGCGGAGCGAGGCGAGGTAAATGAAGCGTTGAAATGGACCGATCCTCATATCTCTGGTGGAAACGTATCTAGGGTTATTTTCCAGGGGGGGGGCTGGGCCTGGATTTTTGTGTTAAGATATCAGTACTATATAGAACTTCGAATCAGTGGCCCAACATCCTGGGGTGGGCACTAGACCATACTGGGGTGGGCGTGTCCACCCGGCCCCCCCTCTATATAGTTACGCCTATCGGAGCCTTAATGTTTATTATAAATTTCCCGATAAGAGTCTCATTTGGTACTCAAATTACCAGTCCCACGAGCCCTAAAAAAATGTCCATTGAGACACCAAACTTTTTTTACTATTTTGAAAGTCGAAGTATCTTTATTTGTAAACATATTAAGGTGGATACAATATACACAAGGTGCTATAAGTAGTGCCACGAGAGTTGAAGTGAATGATTACACACACAGCCACAAAAAGAACTGATTTCACAATAGGAGAATTAATGAAATGAATGAGTAAATGTCAAAATCCTACTGTCATTACACGACATGTTATAGCTGTGTGTCTACTCAATCATTCACTTCAACTGTCGTGGCTCTACCTATTAGGGATATTCGATATACATCGATGCATCGAAAACATCGATGTTTACAATGCGATACATCGAATCAATCCGATGTTTTGAAAAGCTATCGATATACTCGATGTATCGATGTTTTTTTATAAAACATCGAATCGATAATAACCAGTTAATTTTGACAAAAACTCAAGTTTGACCACTAAAATTTGTAATAATGTACATCTCAAAACAGGTCATAATTTTCAAAGTGAATGGTTTTGTATGTACTTACAGATTATGAAAGGAGTTAGATCTATAATTTTATGAAAGATTAAAATCTATACTTTAATAAAATAATGCTTTTGGCTCTTTCATAACCGTCATATACGAAAATTTTGACTCTGAAAAAATTATCCGTTTTGAGATGTACGACTTTTCACATGACTAGATCTTTGTAATATAATGTTAGAAAAAGTACTCGATGTATACAAAACATCGATGTTTTCATCCGATACATCGAAATATATCGATGTACAGTTCCGATTTATCGAATCGAAAAAACATCGATGTTTTTTCAAAGTGGACACCCCTACTACCTATACAAAGATGTTGGTGTTGAGATTAAATACTGCTTTAAGTCCTCATGCCATTCTGAATTTAAAATATCTTATATTTCTTAAGATTATCCGAATAAGTTGAAGATATGCGTCAAAATGTCCAAAGCACGGTTTAGGCATGAAAAGAATTTCGACCCTAATAACCTTAGATGGTTTACCTACAACTTTACTTACATTCAACTTTAGAGTAGTTAAAGGAATATCTTAGTCAACTATACCTGAACGAACATAATTTACGATATAAAAGTAATTGAATGGTTTTAGTGTGATAAGGTATTATTTACTACTAGCCGTTACCCGCGACTCCGTCCGCGTATAATTCGGTTTTCACTCTCCCGCGGGAACTAAGCGATTTTACGGGATAAAAACTATCCTATGTCCTTCCCGGTTACGCAAACTATCTGTATATCAAATTTCATCGAAATCGGTTCGGCGGTTTAGACGTGATGGAGTAACGAACAAACAAACAAACGGACTTACAAACTTTCGTTATTATAATATTAGTAGGACTAGTCTGCAGGGCTACTACGAAAATCGAAACTCGAAGTTCATATCGTGCGGTCCCTCTGACACTTATACTATTTAATACGAGAGCGAGAGGGACGGTACGATACGAACTTCAAGTTTCGAATTTCGTAGTAGCCCTGCTGTTACTGTTACTAGCGACTCCGTCCGCGTAGAATTCATTTTTCGCTATCCCGCGGGAACTATTTTCCTGGATAAAAACTACCCTATGTCCTTCTCCATGACTCAAACTAACATTAGGGTATACCGAATGTTATTTAAATCGGTCCAATGGTAAAAACATGATGAACTAACAAACAAACAGACTTACAAACTTTCGCATTTATAATATTAATGAATCACAGTATTATGGGATAAAACGTGATAACGAAAGAAAAAGAAGTAATGTGTGAAACAGTATAATTGAGACACCATTAGAACTCCGCCGAGAATTACCTTAAGACAGTGGTTCCCAACCTTATTTTAAGCGGCTTTGATTTGATTATTATTAATAGGGACTGCAACGTTACCTAACCAACTTAAACAAGTTGAAAACTCCTCACATTGTCATTTTAAAGTTCATTATCTCAAAAACGCCTGAACCGATTTTTATTAAACATAGCTACAACCAACGCAAGGAAACTGGCTTTAACGTAAACCACATCGAAATCGGTCCAACCGTTTGAGAGCAACGATTACACAGACAAACATTGACGTAAAAAGAGGGGTTTTATAAGTTTGACCCCAGTGTGTGTCTGTTTTTTTGTGTCATCGTAGCTCTAAAACGGATGAACCGATTTCTGTATGTTTTTTACTACGTAAAACAAGTTTATTTTCGGTGGTTCTCAGTTATGTTTAATAAAAATTGGCTCAGCTATTTTTGAGATTGAACTTTGAAATTACAATATCAGGGGTTTTAAACTTTACTAAATTGGTTAGGTTAGCTGTTGTGGGCCATTGACGTTACGCGGGCCACTGGTTGAGGACCACTGCTTCAAGCAAATGAATGAATCGACAGTTGCATGTTGCATTCGAGCGAGGCATGCACAACAATGCACAATATCGTTGATGATGCAGGTGACTGAAGTCTGCTTTTCTATTAACCAACAAAGTGACCACTGTTCTTTGGATGAGCGGATGTTTATGGTATATCTACATAGATTGTTTCACTTCTTGTGCACTTTCAGTGTCATCATTTCTTGATTGTTTACGTTTCAGGCCTCCTCTTAAAATGAGAGAACTCGGGCTAGTGTTTACCTGTACAACTGTGTCGTCACGGTGATTTCGCCGTAAAGTTCGTGGTAACTTTGTAATTAAATTTCACGCACACATTTTGAAAAAATCTGAGACCAGTTTTGAACCCACTATCCTCTACTGGAGAGCCCAGGAGGTCTAACCACTAGGTGATCTGTCTTACTAATTTAAAAAAAATAACCTAACGTAAAATAAAATAAAGTAATGAGGTTATTTAATTTTAATCTAGTTTTAGTTTATTTAGTGTAATCTAACTTTTATATTATTTTATCAATAAATTCGTAAAATATATAAAGCAATTTTTCGGCTAGAGAAAAATTATACGAAGCGGCTCTTAGGCGAAGCTTATATTAGAACAAAGATTTTTAGACGAAGTAAAGGCTCTCACTAGCAATAGTCATTACTTTATTTTATTTGTGTTTCCTAGGGTACGTTCCCATGGAAGCGGAGCAGAGGCATGAGTAATAAATCAACCAATAACACTTTAAAAAAGTATTTTTACTATTATTTCATATATGTGACTTGTCAACAGAATCCTCTGACTATCATATAAAAGATAATTTAAGATAACATAATGCAGTACAAAAATCAACTGTTGACATAGTCACGTACAGAAATAAAGATAATCAATAAATTGATCGGATCTATTTAGTGCTCAAATAAAATTATAGCCATTATAGGTTCAAAGAGAAGTAAAAAAAAAACTGTAAAATTTGAAGAGCGAAAATTTGAAACAAAAATTAAATTAAAATCCAATAAACTAAGATTAAATTAAAATTAAATATGGTCTTTTAATATGATCAGTGGGTACAAACTATTGAACCTACTTATGTGATTACTAGCTATCCGCGTAAAATTCGTTTATGGCTATCTCGCGGGAAATAGGCAATTTTTCGGGATAAAAACTATCCTATGTCCTTCCCCGAGACTCAAACTATCCGTGTACCAAGTTTCGTCTAAACCAGTTCAGCGGTTTAGTTGTGATGAGGTAACAAACAAACACAAACAGACTAACAAACTTTCGCATTTATAATATTAGCGGAATACTTGCACAGTCATACATATAAATAACACATCCATACCAAATTTCAAGCCAATTTGATCGCTAGAAGTGGATCGAATTGGAATAGAAAGATTTAATTTAACCTTAACAAATATACAAACAAGCATTGCAAATTAAATTAAATAAATAATAGCCACTGATACGAAAATCTATATAATACGGAACCCTTTATCGGCGAGCCCGGTTCCCACTTGTTCAGTTTTTTGTGAACTCTACAAGTTTTATGTACTGTTAACGAGGTTCTTAAGAATAGAAATAAAATGCATGGTTGCTATTCGGTGGCTGCTTCAGAAAAAAAAATACCCTGTATCTAAACAAGTTAGAGTAATTCAGTTCTCGAAAATATTAATTACTCTTATAAACTCACCTTAAACTATAAACAAAGTGAAATAAAACAAAATTCTACCTGTAATCTAAATCCAACACTTCAAAATTAAACACCGACGAATACATCCCAGCCAAGAAAACCGGTATTAAAATCAAAAGATAATTATAAACATTAAAAGTTTTGAAAGGTCCCAACTCTTGTAAAATATCGTCCACTGTCACTTCGTTTTCTTTCTTTTCGGGATCCATTTTGACAAACAAAACACTGGCACTTTTAAATTACGCGTTCATTTGTTTATTAAAAAGTATTTTTTTTTCTTAATATGCGTTGGGGCACGATCACACCAGATTCTAATTTTAAAAGTACAAGGGTTCGTTCGAATTACGAACGCAGTTTAAGCTTGGTTTTTACCGCGATGCGGCCGCAGGGTCGCGCGCCGGTTTGAAAGTGCGCGCGCACCGTTTTGCTCTTAGTTTTTATTATTGTAAAATTCCGAGTTATCGATAGAGGCGGAGTTAATCGCGCTGTTAAATGTGAGATTTTGCTGTGCTCGTAAAATGGCCGGATCTAGGTTAGTTGGGCGATTAGATCTTATTAAAATTGCTGATTAATTACCGAAGAATGGAATTATAATTACAAGCAATAGGTAAAGTACCTCGCCAAATAATGCGCTCCTATCATAACACGCAAAACGTTATCTAAACAGTAGATAGGCGCTATATATATTATATAGCCTCCAATACCTTAACCAAAGCAAAGTCGGATGAGTCAAATAGTCCTATTTATGTAAAACTCATTTTGCGTGGCCGTGCGCACTAAATGTAGCAGAAATTACGCGACCGAACATACAATATTCATTATATTCATTACTAAACTTTATTATTTCACACAAATCTCACTATGTGGAAATCATCATCATCATCATGTCAGCCGAAAAACGTCCACTACACAAAACAACATAAGCCATAGGCCTCCCCCAAGGCTCTCCACTCAGACCGGTCTTGTGCTTTCCGCATCCACCGCGATCCTGCGATCTTAACCAGGTCATCGCTCCATCTTGTTGGAGGCCACAGCTCGTCTCCCGGAACGTGGATGCCATTCGAGAACCTTCTGACCTCATCGGCCATCAGTCCTGCGAGCAATGTGCCCTACCCAGTGCTACTTCAGTTTCGCAATTCTTCGGGCTATGTCGGTAACCTGTTCTACTGCGGATATAAAATCGTTGGCAACTGTCAGTTTTGATGCTTACAATCAAATTAAGATTGGTTTTTTTTTTGGAATCAGAATCAGAATTGACCATCAGTGGTGTAGCGGTATAGCACGCGGTACGGATTACCGAGGACCTGGGTTCGATTCCCAGTGATGGTCTTATTTTTCTGGTTTTTCTGCGCATCTATATTTCAGTTTGTATTTTCAGCTTACAATCAAGTTGACAGCGATTTATTTGCTTTCATTTCACCATTGTGAGCGCACCGTAAGACTCTGACGCAGTATCACCGAATTACAAAGTATCACCGATAAACGAAGGTTTGCCCTACTACAACTTCCTTTACAATCAGTAGCGCCTGTCCATATAAATCACCAAATTCAACGTTCGCTCCGCTCGGTCACGACACATTTTACATCCCGCACTAAATCTCACATGCCTGTTTATTCGCCGACAGTGTGACCGCGCGAGTGTAATTGCACATTCTACGTTCGCATGCTACAGTATACACACATTCGGTCACATTCTCGTATTAGACATGGGTAATCTCGACTCCGACAAGTGATCTGATTCACTAAATCCAGCTCTGGTATCGGTACCGAATCCATACTTATCGACTCAGACTCCTTTATTGACTCCGGTTCTTTCGAGCGATTATTAGTTTGTCTATGGCCGAACCGGCTCGGTTCGGTACCGAGGTCCTGAAGACCCATTCGTCCTAATGACTCTTTTGAATCTATGAGTTACTTCGGATACACTTACTACTGGCGAACCGGCTCCGGGAAGCGGCTTTGAAATTGGTATCATGCTATCCCTCTTCCTCTCGTAATAAAAGCTATTAAGCGATCCGATCCGACGTGATTGAACGAAAAAGTTAGTGCTGAATCGCCGATCGCGACTCGCTCGATCCAATAGGTTGGTCGGAGTCGGAGTTAGTAACACCTCGGAGTCGAGAAGATTTGAAAGGAGTCAATAAGGATTCGGATCCGCTTAAGGATCTGACTCTTTTGAATCTTCAGATCCGGATTTAACCCATCTCGCATCGAACTACTCGTATAATCGACAGAATAAGGCGTTGGTGATATATACGCGCTAAAAAATAAACTGTAAATAATATAATGTAAATCAAAGAAAAATAATGAAATGTAATATACTGTATTTGTGTATCAATGTATTGTATGATATTGAATTTACTTAAATCAGAGGGTACTGTCGTTTTCTCGCAGCGATCAGCGGTGCTTTTGACCCCGTTGTATTTTCGCTCTGGGTAAAGCAAGAAATTTGCATTTTTAATATCAGGATAACATAAGCACTATAACTGGCTATATAATCTGGCAATATAAACTGGATAGTCAAAATTATAAGGTACTTACTTCAAATAGTCTCACGAACTTCAAATTTTGAGTTTTAGTTCGCGTTTAGCCTATAAACAAACAAAAAACAGTCCCCAAATTTCATTATCAATTAAAAGAAAAATATGAAATTTCACCAAATTTGATTTTAATTTTTTTAATATTTCATGAGATATGGAGGAAAGATGGACAATAAAAAATGAGGATGCATGAGGATGAATGAGGAGCATTAAAAACATAAAATAAAAATAAATGCCAAGTCTCGCCACGCCACGCAGTTCTTCCGTTATAGCCTTTTCTATTGTTGACCTGACTGTACGCCGCAAATTCACGCACGCTAGTTTAGATTGCCAAATCGGTGAATTATCGTGGAACTTAATGACATACAAATAGGCCCTAGGCCTAGGGGGCTTAGTTTATAGTTTAGATGATTAAGCCTTAGTTTGTAGGTATAGCTTTAAGTTGTTTTCTTGTATAATGTTTTATTTTAATAGGCCCTTTACTGTGAAGTGCAAAAGTCTAACTTCGTGTCTTGCCGTCCCGCTGACGCTTATATTATTTAAAACGAGAGTGAGAGGGACGGCACGATACGAACTTCGATTTTCGAATTTCGTAGTAGCCCCTCAGAATGGTAACCACAGTCACCATGCCACATGGTACGTTGACAGGGACGGAACGCAAAGCAAAAATATGATGCCCTTTTTTAAAAAAAATATGATGGATCATCCATTAACGAACTAAAATTTTGCACAATTATTGTTGCCATGTTCAAACGTTTTATGTCAAAAATGTGACAGTTAAAAAGAAAGTGGTGCCCTCATTTCATTTGTGCTCTATATTTTTCTTTCTTTTCCATTTGCGCAAAAACTATGTCGTCTTACAAAATAAACTTTGTATTCTAAAACCAATCCTAAATATTTTAGCCAGGTATTGGGTTTGATTGAATAAATGAATAAAATAAATAAATATTATGGGACACTTTGACACCAATTGACCTAGTCCCAAACTAATCAAAGCTTGTACTATGGACGCAACGGATAAACATACTTATATAGTAAAATACATAAATTAAACATCCAAGACCCGAAAATAAACATTCGTATTATTCATACAAATATCTGCCCCGGTCGGGAATCGAACCCTGGACCTCAAGCTTTGTATTCAGGTTCTCTAACCAAGTATGAAGTTACTTGAGATTTCGTACTACGTACGTACGTACGTGCATATCCCAAGCACAGAATTGTTGCTCTCTAAATTACTTTGTTTTACCCTTTTTGTTAAAACCGCTTACAGAAATAAGATTTTATTTTTATTTTAGTACCTTATTAATTTAGATGATAGATTTGGTTTTAAAATTTCCGCAGTCTTCCATACTTCAAGCATCCGTGCCGATATCAAACTATCAAAACTGTATCAAGAAAATCTGTTTTAATGCCATCAGATACCCATTTGGCTGTAAGTTCATTGGAGCCGAGTTTTACCCTCGCCTCGGTGCAAGAAAAATATCTTGGATATTGCAATTCTGGGGAGATTGAAAAACTCAGAGTCGGAGCCCAGATGTGTATGTTGAACAATTCTGTGTTCAACTAGCTGTGTTGGCGGCTGTGCCCCAGTGAAACACTAAGGGAATATCCGACGAATTTCAAGTTATTTAGAAAATAAATAGAAATAGGTGTACAATATTTTTTAACACCTCTCCTTCAGAAAAGTAACTTTTCCTCCTTGACGAGAGGGAGCCAAGTGCAACTTTTTTGTTTTAGGCTTTTCTAAGTGTTTTATTGCAAATGTCATTTTTTGAAGTTGATAATTGTAAAGCCACGCTATTTTCTATGCTGGTTATTCTTTAATAATATTTAGATTTTTCTTTTTCAAGTTTCTTAATGCTCGGTGTGAAAAGTTGTATGAGCCACCCGGGAGCAAAATTATTTTCATCTTGGGCGTTACACTTGAATCCCTCATTACGATCAGGATTCTATTGTAGTATCCTTCGCTACATTCTGGATTCAATGTACGCCCTTGCCGTAAATACACCATTTTGCTCCCTTGAGACACAAATAACTATTTTATTCAACTGGATGGAAAACGAGTAAGTGGGTCTCAATATTTCTTATCAAAAACATAAATGTAAAATGAGAGTTCAGTTCAATATATCCCACAATGTCCCCCTAATAATTATAAATGCGAAAGTTTGTAAGTCTGTTTGTTTATTTCTTTGTTACTTCTTTACGTCTAAACCACTGAATCGATTTAGATAAAATTCGGTACAAATATTTTGAGTTCCGGGGAACGACATAGGATAGTTTTTATCCCGGAAAATGCATAGTTCCCGCGGGATAGTGATAAACGAATTCTTCGCGGACGGAGTAATGAGCAACAGCTAGTTAAGAATATGCATCGTTGTTGACTTCGCTGATAAAATAATTGAAATCTTTATAGGGCCAAGTTTTGTGTAGTAGAAAATCCTGAAATATTTGCTAAATGAACATGCATGCATCTAAAGCAAGTCCAAGAATCGGCTAGTTTTTAGCAACAAATTAAATTTTAAAAAAGTAACAGTCAAACTGTTACCTATACATACACCTGTATGTAAAATAATCGGTGAACATAAATAAAAAAAATACAAAGAGTGGAACGTAGAACCTCCTGCTTTTTTGAAGTCGGTTAAAAAAACGCTGCTAACCCGATTGCAAGCATCAAAACTGACAGCTGCCATCGATTTTATAGCTTGCTTGCTCATTCTAAGATCTGTGTCATAATAACGTAGTATCACCTTATTACTAAGGAATTTTACCAGCCTCTTGGGAAACATGTCACGGGCGTTTTTTAGATTTAATTTAGTAGGTATTAAGTTTTTAAGTTCCGTAGTTAGTTTATAGTTAAGATTTGTTTATGGTTATTTTTTTTAAATATAGGTATGTGTGTTCTCTTTAATAAATAAATGTTACTAAGTATCACCGATAATTCAATATTTGTCTTAGTTTTAAGAAAGAAAGAAAAGAAAAGAAAGATTTTTTTTAAAGAAAGAACCTACTAATATTTACCTACTAATATTCAATGGAAACTTTTCCAGCTAACCCAGCGTTTCTGAGACCGTCTCGACAATAAAACACGTTTAGAATATTACCTCAAACCGCAACGCGTTGCAAAATGCCTTATGAATACAAATAGCAGTCAAGTGCTGTAAAATGCAGTTACGTTACTTGCACTAAATATAGGACAGCTAAATGTCGACTTGTAGCATCTTATAGGCCTTTGTTTGTGGAGTCTGTGGTTTCTGTACAGTCGTCAATATAAACATATCTATAGGCGAGCAATCCTACTAATATTATAAATCCGAAAGTTTGTGAGTGAGCAGTTTGTTACTCCTTCACGTTGAAGCGGCTGACGGATTTGGATGATAAATATTTGGTATATAGATAGCTGGACATCTGGAATAAAACGTAGGCCACTTTTTATTCCGATATTCCCATGGGATAGGGATAAAATCTCGAAAAAACAACCGGTGGGCAGAGTCATGAAATTTGACATGATTGTTTTTAATGTAACGTCAAGAAAGCCACGATTTAATTTTCGTGGATTCCCGTGGGAGTTTTTACTACTACCTACTGCATGAAGCCGCGGGTGACACTAAGTTCTTAATTTATCAGACTGTTATGGCCTTCAGGCTTTGGTTCTGGCAATTAAATTGTGTCGGGAATTTTCTAAATTCCTATGAGAATTCCCAAAATGGCATCGTGTATACATCTAATATCTAAACGAGGAATTCTTGTATATACAGGGTGTAACATTCAGAACGGTCTGTATGGGAAAGTCTAAAACTATAAGACATACGAAGATCTGCTGTTAGGAACCATGTCATCGATTTTAGTAACAAGAAAAACTCCATTCAAACATTTAAGTGAAACTTGTACTCAGCTCGGGAATCGAAACCGAACGATTTGAAAAATAAAACATACATTATTCAAAGTCAAAGTCAAAGTCAAAATATCTTTATTCAATTTAGGCTATAACAAGCACTTATGAATGTCAAAAAAAAATATACCACCGGTTCGGAAAAACCTCTGCTGAGAAGAATCCGGCAAGAAACTCAACGAGGTATATATATTTTTTTTAAAACAGATTTACAATATTATTAAATGATATGTATACATCACAAGTATTTAACACAACTTTATTTTTAACACAGTAGGTTCGCTATTTGAAGGGATCGCTAATGCGGATCGGAATTATTTCCAAATATCCCTGTCCATGATATAATCTATAATTATTAAAGAATATGAAATAAAATGCATTTTATTCATTATAGATATCATGTTTCATAGTAACATTTTATCGCTTGTGATCTACACTATCGATATCCAAATAGAAATAATTAAAGTTTTATTTTTCAAAACAACCCGGTTCGATTCTCGAACTGAGCAAAAGTTTTTTTTTTTTAAATCTATGAATGCAGTTTATCGTGCAGCTTATCGTATCAGACTTTCTCATACTGACCGATCTGAATGTTAGGTACACTCTGTATATCCTCTTAAGGCCCAACGTCCTAAATTTAGGACAAAAGTCAAAGCAAATTTCAACTTTTACTGATTGACATTAAGCTACAAATTCTAATAATCGAAATTTGACTTGGGTCTTACGAGGATATATAACCCAGAAACGGCGGCGATCTCGAAAACGGCTCAAACGATTTTGATAAAATTTGGTATGTAGGGGTTTTCGGGGATGGAAAATCGATCTAGCTTGGTCTTATCTCTGGGGAAACGCTTGTTACCGAGTTTTAGCCCGAGGAAAGCTCGGTCGCCCAAGTACTTTCATATAACGTTGCACATAAACAACTGTGCCAACGTGTATGACTCTAAACCTCGTTGAGATTTCGAAATTTTATCCAGATCCCTTTCTGATATCCCAGACGTCCAACTACCCAACTAGCAAATTAAACCGTATAAGTTTCACTCTTACAACTTTAAGTCGAAAAACACTCGTGTGAAAGAAGTTAAGTTATCAAAAAGTCGTTTAAAAGCATCTCTCTGGATTGTTTAGCATTGAATGCTTTTTTGCTGCATAAACTTGTCTAGTAAACGTGCTCTCGACAAACTCATATCGCATTTACTCGATAACTGTATAAAGATATCTCTCGATCGCCATCTTTCAACCGTATGTCTTATGACGGTTGTATAAATGTAACCAAATTGCTAATTTGTTGTCAAACTAACTTTTATAGCACCATATTTCGACATTCAATTATTACAGCACAAGTGCTGAGTAAAAGTGGTTTATTCAACAAAATAGCATTTCAGTTACTTTAATAGCACTTAATGTCATATAATAGTTGTCTGCAAGATTTTCTTTCGACTTGAATATTGAAGTTGAGAAAACGCTTTAAATTAATCTATTACAGCGCCAAGGGTGCTGTAAATATTATTTAACGGCTATCACACAGCGTAATAATGGGATAAACATTCTTTGAAATCTTTTACCGGACAGTAATCGCCATTTTCTTGCGATTACGTAAATAAAAACAGCTTTGCTTTATTTTAAATTAAAATGGATTATAACAAATGGAAAAAAATTAAAAGAAGTGGTGGTTTCCGGCGGAAAGTTAATAAAATGTACACTCGTATGATTCATCATACAACTGCTACATCAGGTTCAGCTACGGGTGAAGTGCCACCAAATAATTTTAACGAGGGTTCAGTATTAGAAAATATTCACGATTCTACTGAACATGACATTTTTGAAGCATCTACTAGTTCTTGTACCGGAAATATACCCATTAATCAAGACTCCGATCCTACTATTGATAAAAGTGATAATGATAGTGAGAAATCAGAGTTTGAAAGCAAAGATGGTTCAGAGTTCGAAGATACTGAAAATTTTCGCTCCAATTTTAAAAAGTGGGTGCTCCAATTCAACATTTCCCATGATGCCGTTTTTAAATCACTTTTATTTAAGAATTTGTCCACATCCAAGTAAACTACCATTTTACTATCACCTATAAAAAATAAAATGATAATGGTTTAGCATTCACCACTAAAGACCCCTAAACTGATACAAAATGCCGCTACTAAAGTCATAAAAAAGAATTCTCAATTCTATTTTTCCACTAAAAGCCGAGTGAATGTTTTAGGATGACGAGTGAGATGATATAATGGCGAATTAATTTTAACTTTTAAATTAATATGATTTCTCACTAATTTTCTACTGGAAAATCATGCGGCCCATGAAAATATTAACGAAAATTTAAGAAATGTACACGAAAAATTTTATTCCGCACATGAAAGTGAGACCTACGATCTAGTGTCAAGAATTACCTAAAAAATCATTATGGGTAATATAAAATATAACATCATGAGCAAAATACTACCTTTTACTTTTATTTTCTTTTGCTTCAATAAATTCACTTTGCACAACCCCCAACTAGCAAATTAAACCGTATAAGTTTCACTCTTACAACTTTAAGTCGAAAAACACTCGTGTGAAAGAAGTTAAGTTATCAAAAAGTCGTTTAAAAGCATCTCTCTGGATTGTTTAGCATTGAATGCTTTTTTGCTGCATAAACTTGTCTAGTAAACGTGCTCTCGTCAAACTCATATCGCATTTACTCGATAACTGTATAAAGATATCTCTCGATCGCCATCTTTCAACCGTATGTCTTATGACGGTTGTATAAATGTAACCAAATTGCTAATTTGTTGTCAAACTAACTTTTATAGCACCATATTTCGACATTCAATTATTACAGCACAAGTGCTGAGTAAAAGTGGTTTATTCAACAAAATAGCATTTCAGTTACTTTAATAGCACTTAATGTCATATAATAGTTGTCTGCAAGATTTTCTTTCGACTTGAATATTGAAGTTGAGAAAACGCTTTAAATTAATCTATTACAGCGCCAAGGGTGCTGTAAATATTATTTAACGGCTATCACACAGCGTAATAATGGGATAAACATTCTTTGAAATCTTTTACAGGACAGTAATCGCCATTTTCTTGCGATCACGTAAATAAAAACAGCTTTGCTTTATTTTAATTTAAAATGGATTATAACAAATGGAAAAAAATTAAAAGAAGTGGTGGTTTCCGACGGAAAGTTAATAAATTGTACACTCGTATGATTCATCATACAACTGCTACATCAGGTTCAGCTACGGGTGAAGTGCCATCAAATAATTTTAACGAGGGTTCAGTATTAGAAAATATTCACGATTCTACTGAACATGACATTTTTGAAGCATCTACTAGTTCTTGTACCGGAAATATACCCATTAATCAAGACTCCGAGCCTACTATTGATAAAAGTGATAATGATAGTGAGAAATCAGAGTTTGAAAGCAAAGATGGTTCAGAGTCCGAAGATACTGAAAATTTGAATGACGAGTTTCGCTCCAATTTTAAAAAGTGGGTGCTCCATCATCCATCATTCAACATTTCCTAT
Organism: Choristoneura fumiferana; assembly: GCF_025370935.1. Classification (NCBI taxonomy): domain Eukaryota; kingdom Metazoa; phylum Arthropoda; class Insecta; order Lepidoptera; family Tortricidae; genus Choristoneura; species Choristoneura fumiferana. The sequence goes on from NC_133492.1 coordinate 3,468,033, forward strand.
GATGCCGTTAAAAAATTGTCAAACATTTGTAACAAAAGATTTCCAAATTTACTACCAAAAGATCCACGTACTATTTTGAAAACAAATACATCCAAGTTTGATTTGAACAATCGATTAATTAAAAATAGATTTCTTGTGTAGAATGTCACATTCCTAATCTGAGCCGTCTGATGGCGTCCTTACGACGCCATGTTCGCCATGTTCATGTGTGTTGTGTGAAAACCAACAGTCTTCAGAGGAACACTACCTAAAATGGCCGAGAAGAACATGGTGTCGTAAGGACGCCATCAGACGGCTCAGATACAATACATGCCACTTCTAGCAATTTTAAGTTTTAAGTTTGACAAAAACGGTACAATAGTGACAGGTTGCTAGCCTGTCGCCTGTGGTATACCTTAACCTATATACTCAGCCGCCTCTTACGACATCCATGGAAGAAATGGAGAGGCGTAACTCTAACCCGACACCACACGGGTATTATTATTTGCCTGTTATAGTTCTTTTTAAACTAAAAAATGGCCTTGTATTTTGTTTCGGCGGCTTCAGCGCCGCGTTCATTCGGAGTTTTCCCCCACTTCCTGAACTGAGTAGATGTTTCGTTTGCGTCAACATAATTTTAAAATACGTATAGGTACTTACAGCTATTGCTACTTACACTTTTATTGTTGGTAATCCTAGTTACAATAACAACATTCGTCGCTAAGATAGTGATAATAAACTGAATAATTTGAGCAATTCAGGCACCAGAAGTATGGGTTGCGCAATAATAATTTGATTTTCTTATCAGACAATACAAAGTGAAGTCGTCTTGAGACGATATGATCATCAATAACAGCGCGACATGTGTAACACTCTTGCATGATGAAAAAATGGGTCTCTTTCCAGGGCCATTTCGATTCCTTAAGCTGCTTTAAATCACTCTTATTTAAGAATTTGTCCACATCCAAGTAAACTATCATTTTACCTATAAAAAATAAAATGATAATGGTTTAGCATTCACCACTAAAGCCCCTAAACTGATACAAAATGCCGCTACTAAAGTCATAAAAAAGAATTCTCAATTCTATTTTTCCACTAAAAGCCGAGTGAATGTTTTAGGATGACGAGTGAGATGATATAATGGCGAATTAATTTTAACTTTTAAATTAATATGATTTCTCACTAATTTTCTACTGGAAAATCATGCGGCCCATGAAAATATTAACGAAAATTTAAGAAATGTACACGAAAAATTTTATTCCGCACATGAAAGTAAGACCTACGATCTAGTGTCAAGACAAGAGTTACCTAAAAAATCATTATGGGTCGTATAAAATATAACATCATGAGCAAAATACTACCTTTTACTTTTATTTTCTTTTGCTTCAATAAATTCACTTTGCACAATCCGTCACGCTATCTCAATAATAAACAAAACGCTATATAAGTGCCGTTTGTTTGCGCTCTCACGACCAAAAAGTCGAGTGATTGCATCCGCGCTGCTATTTTACGATAAATAAGTCAAATGAAAGAGATAATACCGGCTTGTATAAGGCTTATGTGTGGAATGATGGCAAACTGATGGCTATCATAGAACTAGTAGCATTCGAGTTGCGATTACTCTATATTCTTTCAATTATTTAGCTATTCATACGATACTCTTACGATATTTACAGCACTTAAGGCTGAAAGAAGTGTGCCCAAATCGCGTCGAGAGAACGTGCACAGACCTTTCTTTCAACATTTTACAGATCTATCTTACCACCAATAGCTGAAATAGAAACGTAATGCTGCCTTTTTTACGACATGATTTGCTAGTTGGGCCGTCACGCTATCTCAATAATAAACAAAACGCTATATAAGTGCCGTTTGTTTGCGCTCTCACGACCAAAAAGTCGAGTGATTGCATCCGCGCTGCTATTTTACGATAAATAAGTCAAATGAAAGAGTTATTACCGGCTTGTATAAGGCTTATGTGTGGAATGATGGCGAACTGATGGCTATCATAGAACTAGTAGCATTAGAGTTGCGATTACTCTATATTCTTTCAATTATTTAGCTATTCATACGATACTTTTACGATATTTACAGCACTTAAGGCTGAAAGAAGTGTGCCCAAATCGCGTCGAGAGAACGTGCACAGACCTTTCTTTCAACATTTTACAGATCTATCTTACCACCAATAGCTGAAATAGAAACGTAATGCTGCCTTTTTTACGATATGATTTGCTAGTTGGGTATCTACATCCAAATTTCGTTAATCCCCTCTAGCTGTTTAAGAATGAAGGAGTAGCAAATATAAATACACACAGATACACACACATACTCACAAACTTTCGCATTTGATATTAAGGATCTCGGAAACAGCTCTAAGGATTTCGATGAACGCTATAGAGGCTTTCGGGGGCGAACAATTGATCTCATTTGGTCTTGTCTCTGGGAAAACGCGTCTTTTTGAGTGTGACATGTTTTTCTGTAGCCTAAATTTTCACGTGGAATAAGATCGGTAATTTCAATACTCGCCATCATGGTTTAAGGCCAGTACAGATGGACTGTATGCCTACTGCAGCGTAGCCGCAACTGCCGACTGCTCATAGGTACATTTTTATCGCAGTCAGCGTGCAGTTGTGCCAACTGCAACGGAAATGCAGTGACAAAATAAATGTATGGGCAGTTGGCAGTTATGAACATGAAACTACCGTGAGACTCACTCATATAAGTAAGTCCACAAGATAATCTTTTTTTATAAATAAATAAATAAATATTAAATATAATGACCCGGATAACTCACGTCTTAAATCGAGTTTACATGTCGAGCTAAACTCGATTTAAGACGTGAGTTATCCGGGTCATTATATTTAATATGAGTTGGCAGTTACGTTGCAGTTGGAATGCACCGTCTGTACTGGCCCTTAGCGGTATAGTATTGGAGTAAAAGCCGGTTGTACTCGTAGGAACATCGGGACAAAAAGTAGCTTATGTGCAATACCAGACATCCAGCCAGGGGCGTACCCAGCTTCTGCCCTAGGATAGGGGCAAGTCCGCACAAAGCGTTTTCGCTCTTCCTTCATCAACCGCACAGCAAAAGAGTGGAATTCCCTGCCTTCGACTGTGTTTCCTGAACACTACAATTTGGCCGCCTTCAAGTCCAGGGTGAATGAGCATTTACTAGGCAAGCGTGCTCCATCGTAGGCCTCATTCTGGCTTTCCATCAGGCGTGATTGTGGCCAAACGCAAGCCTATACTGTATAAAAAAAAAGTTAATGCACCAGCTGCCCTCTTCCTGCCCTCCTCAGAGTAGGTACGCCCATGCTGTTTGTTCGTCCAGCTATATACATAAGTATCATCCAAATCTGTTAAGCTGTTTTAGTGTGAAGTAGTAACAAACATACACACACTCACACACTTTCGCCTACCTAATGTTTGCCCTTCATTTGTTTTTTTTAACTCACTGTACTCACTTGTGGTATTCAGCAAATAATATTAGTATTGTATTACAACATCTTGTGTTAAATCGAAGTAATAATTTAGTAACAACAGGCCTGTAACTTTTTATGTGTAGCGGAAAAAGTCCCTTGCCATCTTTAGCCTGCCTGTCCACTGGAGCGGAGCGAGGCAGCGGAGCGGTGAGCGAGATAAAAATTCACCAATAAAAATGTTTAAAATCTCCGCTCCTCTTCGAAGAGGGACTTTTTCCGTTACACATAAGAAGTTACAGACCTGTTGATACTAAATTATTACTTCGATTTATCACTAGACATTGTTACAATACTATTTAATGAATACCACAAATGAGTGCAGTGAGTTAAAAAAAAAAACAAATTATGTGCAATATTAGGTACCTAGTTGTGAGTGTGTATATACTAAAACAGCTTGATAGATTTGGATTAAATTTGATATTATTATGTAAACGACTATAATAGGTAAGACTTTTATTCCGATATTCCTACCACCGGTCCGTTACTCTAATACTATACCACTAAATACGTACGTTATTGAAATTACCGAATATTCCCTATAAAATTGGTAACTAGCTTAAAAAAAATATACCAAATCGGTAACCGGAGCGAAGAAGAGTAGCGGGGAAACGGGGCGGCGACACGAGTGTGGGCCGCTAACTCAACGAATGGAAACAGTCCGCAACTGCGCTCCGGATTACTTTCTCACTCCGCTCTGCTGTCTAGATTCGCGGCTCCGAAACTCCACTCCGCGTTAGGTACTTTCTCGCTCCGTTTTGCTATCTAGCCTAGCCTACCTAGCCTATGGACAGACCCAGTCCGCAACTCCGCTCCGTATTTACCTTCTGCCTCTGCTCCGCTACCTTACTCAGCTTCAGTGGACAGGCACCTTTTAATCCATGACAGCACTCCGTTTCACGCAATATACCGTCTCATGTAAAACTTTTCATGTATCGAAAAGATTCACGTTTCCCTTGGAATTCAAAGATTTACCTCGTCTGTTTTGAAGGAAGCGTATAGAGCTACTTTGCGGATAACAATTCTTCAGAGTCAAAAAGTTTCAATCCCACAAAGAGGTTTCTTGACTAGAGAGGGAAATGTGTCGATAGAAATTAAAATTAATGAAGACTAAATACAGCTACGGTAATACATACTCGTAAGTGAGGTACAAAGGGGTCTTTTACATGTCACTTTTTTATACTACCAGCACTTTCGGAAAGGCCGTCGTTTTTTTTGAGTCACCTTTAGGGCCAAGGTCCTTGATTTTATTTGATTTTAGTTGTTTAGGAACTAGGCAGATTTTTTTTTAAATATGTAAAAATAATAGACATATTCCACTTTAATATTATAAATGCGAAAGTTTGTAATTCTGTTTGTTTGTTACCTTTTCACGTCTAAACCGCTTAACCGATTTTGATAAAATTCAGTACACAGATAGCTATATAAAAACTATCCTATGTCCTTTTATCCCGAATAATGCATAGTTCTCGCGGGATAGCGATAAACGTACAGATTTGCGGCCAACAACTAGTAGTGGCGTTCCCCATGCTATACAAGATATTTATAAATAATGGTATTTAAAGGTTGTTTTAGGTTTTAATTTCTTTATTTTTAGTAAATAAATATAACGTAGAGATGCTGCAATAGGGAAATAAGTAAACCAATAAAGCACCAACCATGTAAACAATATAAAACAACATCGAAAAGAAACATCTTGATCTAACTATCTACATACGGACCTCAGAAAACGAATTACTGCTGTAACATTAAAAAATATTTAAATTAAAATTTAAAACTTTAAATTATCGATAAATTCTGATACCCACATCACTATAGCGCAAGTAGAGCAATATCGGATATCTCGGCAGATCGCGTCACCGGTAAAACATGGTAACATTGCTTCTGTGGTGGACAGGACACCTTACACCGCTAGTGCTGTAGTAAAAAACAGATTGCTCTATAGTTGAGAAAAATGTATAATTTAATGTAATTTATAAATTCTAACTTAGAAAAGTCATAAACCCTCGATATTGTCATTTTCAAGTTCAGTAAGTATCTCAAAATGGCTGACGATTATTGTGAAACATAGCTAAGAACTGAAACTGGTAATAACTCACGTCTTAAATCTAGTTTAGCTCGACATGTTTCGGGCTATTTCGTAGTCCTTCTTCACAGGAGCACGTTTCCCGATTGGAGTGGTCAATATACTTTGGGAGCGCAGCCAGAGAAAGCTTGCCTTTTTTTGTATTTTTGGTTCACGCAAAAAGCGCGCGCGCGAATCTACTCCCGTCGTAAGGACTTCATGCCTAAAACACTGGCTGGAATCCCTTTATTTTTCTTAATGAAGACGAATTAGTCCACAAGGGCAGCGTTGGCCAGTGACTTGTGAAATTAAGCGCGTGATACATGGAGCCGCACTTAGCCTGTGGTTTATGGGCAGGGTCTAAAGCCAGCACGTTTTAGAGGCAAGCACATACCTTAGGGCCCCTTGGTGCTATTATACTAAAATGACCTAAATAACAAAAAGTTGGAAAACCCCCGACTTTGTCACTTCAAAGTTCAATATCTCAAAAACGGCTGAACCGATTTTATTGAAACATGTCTAAGAAACATTGCTAGCAAACCTGCTTTCAAATAAAAAAATCTCATTCAAATCGGTCCATCCGTTTAAGAGCTACGGTGCTATAGACAGACAGACAGACAGACACACATAGCGGTCAAACTTATAACACCCCTGTCTGTCTGTCTGTTTGTTACCTCTTCACGTCTAAACCGTAGAACCAATTTAGATGAAATTCGGTATAAGTACAGATAATTTGAGTCCCGGAAAAGGACATAAGACAGTTTAAATCCCTGAAAATTTCATAGCTTTAGCTTGATATTTGAAAATAATTCCGATCCGCATCGGTGATCCCTTACTTCAAATAGCGAATCTACTGTGTTAAAAATGAAGTTGTGTTACTTGTGATGTATAGATATCATTTAATAATATTGTAAACCTGTTTAAAAAAATATACCTCGTTGAGTTTCTTGCAGGATTGTTCTCATCAGAGGTTTTTCCGAACCGGTACTAGATTTTTTTTGACATTCATAAGTACTTATTATAAAATAAGCTCATGCTTTTGAATAAAGATATTTTGACTTTGACTTTGAATAGCGGTAAACGAATCCTACGCGGACGGAGTCACGGGCAACAGATATTAAATAAGTCTTTTGCCGGATTCCTCTCAACAGAGGTTTATTCGAACCGGTGGTAGATTTTTTAAATGAAATGAAATAAGTAAAAATATTTTGACTTTGACTTTGAAATAAAGAGAAAAACAAACAGGACAAGCCAAATAAATAAATAAATAAAATAAATATCACGGGACAATTCACACCAATTGACCTAGTCCCAAAGTAAGCTTAGCAAAGCTTGTATTATGGGTACTAAGCAACGGATAAATATAATTATATAGATAGATACATACTTAAATACATAGTAAACACCCAAGACCCGAGAACAAACATTCGTATTTTTCATACAAGTATCTGCCCCGACACGGGAATCGAACCCGGGACCTCAAGCTAACCACTAGGCCATCTGGTCGTCTATAAATAAAAATTGTAAAAACAGCTCCAGCCTCTTCCCTAAAGCCAAGTCTTTCCTAGTCCAAATTGTCCAAACAAAGCATGTTTTAACCCACACAAGTAGACGTTTAATCTGAGCCCCGCGTAATTATTCCTTTGTGAGGTCTTTCCAGCGCCCATTTGGGTCGCTGTTTTTTGGAGTGTGAAAGCGGCCCCAAGAAGTACCGAACGTGTGCCGCGGAGGGACGAAAGGGAATATGCAGTTGTTGAAATAAAAACTGACTGTACTTCGTTTTTTTTAGCATTAGAAATAAGGGTAACAATCATGAGGAGACTTTTTATTGAAAAAGTTTTTAAAAAAGCAGTAACTATTACTTATGATAGCAAAATAATGTATTTGCAGGTAGTAGGACCTTGTGCAAGGTCCGCCCGGATTGCTACCACCATCTTGCTCGCTAATCTTGCCGTGAAGCAGCAGTGCTTGCATTGTTGTGTTTCGGCGTGGAGAGCAAGACAGCCGGTGAAATTACTGGCACTTGAGGTATCCCATCTTAGGCCTCTAGGCTGGCAACGCATCTGCAATCCCCCTGGTGTTGCAGGTGTCTATAGGCGCTGGTGATCTCTTACCATCAGCCAACCAACTTGCTCGCTTGCCATCCAGTCGAATAAAAAAAAATGATCATATGCCCTTGCTAATTGTTATTATTTGCCGTGACTTATTTTTCAAAAGTGTTTTTCAATAAAAAGACACGTCAAGATCGTTTATTTTCTCTCTTATGCTAAAAAAAAACCGGCCAAGAGCGTTTCGGACACGCCCAAAATAGGGTTCCGTAGCCATTAAGAAAAACTAAGTAATATTTTTCTAAGGATTTCGTATTTTATACGGAAACTTCCAAGTTTAGGTATATTTACTCTTAAACTACTAATAGTTCTTAGGCAAACTTAGCCGTTATAGTTTTCCTTGAAAGTTTGATATACTTACTACCATTCTGATTATTTTCAAATTTTTCCACCCACCGGTTTAGATTTTAGAGGGGGGGGGGGACGCTCGATTTTCATGAAAATTTGCACTTTAAAGTTGAATATTTTGCAAACAGATCACTTTTTTTTGAATTTTTAATTGTACCATTTTGTCGGCATAATTTACATATATATCCGTCCAAAATAACAGCTTTCTAGCATTGACATCCATGAGCAAAGCCGCGGACGGACAGGCAGACAGACAGACAGACATAGCGAAGCTATAAGGGTTCCGTTTTTGCCATTTTGGCTACGGAACCCTAAAAAACGAAGTATAGACGTAAGAGCAAAGACGTACAGTCAAGGAAACTGAATTACGTACCATGGTCGAACCTTAGAGCTACTAATGTCACGTTGACACCCTATTATGGGATTCCCATACATTTGCCAAAGAAATCATAGGGAAATTGATTATAACAAGGCTCCACCCTGGTACATGATTCTGTTTCCTCGATTGTGTACGTAGGTAGTACAGTCAAGGGCAAAGATATCGACACGCCCAAAGTTGCAAAAATATGTATACACGGCCTTAATGTTAAGTGCATAAAGTCGTGTATACATATTTTTGTAACTTTGGCCGTGTCGATATCTTTGCCCTTGACTGTACCAAGAATTCGCGCATTGAGGAGCGCAATCAAGAAGTAAAAACAAATACCTACACCGCAATATGTCAAAAAAACAAAATGACGTGTTTTTGACATAAATTTGATTTTAACTTGAATTTTGATTTTTCTTATTTAGTTTATTATATTTGTTATTTTAATGTGAACAAAATAATAAGTTATTAATTAAAACTAAAATGAAATACCTAAATCTATTTTGTTAGCATTCACAAAGTACTTACCTATACTTACTTAGCTTTTGTTTCATTTTATCAAATACAATTTTATCCAATAACTGAAAATCAGTGAATAGAAGGCCATATCAGACAACGGAGACATCTAAATCTTCTTACATCCCAACAACAGTATCGCGGATGCAGCTTGGCCCCTTTGTCCGTCGGCGCGACCGAAAATATTGCACTTCTCTAAATCGTGCGCTAGTGCCGGGAAAAGTCGATTCGAGTTTCGAAGATATAGATAAGATAATATAATAACGAAGGGGTATTATAAATTAATAATTATATCACAGTGATATTTGGAAATAATTACGATCCGCATTGGCGCTTACTTCAAATTTAATAGCGAATCTACTGTGTTAAAAATGTAGTTGTGTCGTGTGTAATACTTGTGATGTAAGGCATTTTAACAACATTGGAAATCTGTTTAAAATAATATATAGGTACCTTGTTGAGTTTCTTGCCAGATTCTTCTCAACAGAGGTTTTTCGAAACGGTGTTAGATTTTTTGACACTCATAAAGTGCTTGTTATAGCCTTAATTGAATAAAGCTATCTTGACTTTGACTTTGATACTTTCGAAGCAGATTGCGGAACTAAAGGTTAAGCCTTAGCCTCGCATTCTGTAGTGAGACAAGCGAGAAATAAAAATAATTAATTGGTTTAATTCATTAATTACATCTGACTAATTTTGTCCAGGATGTAAGTGACTGCGAGTATTTTAAGGGGCTGTTTCACCATCTATTGATTAGTGTTAACCGACGGTTAAATGTGACGCCGTCTCTGTTTGTTTGGTTCTAATAGACAGAGACGGCATCACATTTAACCGTCGGTTAACGGTAATCAATGGATGGTGAAACAGCCCCTAAATGAGCTCCCAAATAACAATTCATAATTTGATTAATAATTTAACGAATAATAATTTGATATAATAAAATAATTACTGATTGAAAATCTGAGTTGTGTTAAATTATTTAAAAGAAATTTCTATGCAGATTCCTTGTTGCCGCAATATTTTTTTTTAGTTCTCAGGCATTGGGGATACGTGTAAATTAAAAAAATATGTTTGCATGTAAACGCTTTGTTTTTCTATAATAAAGAGTTACATGTGTGTAACCAGTGATAATGAAATATGGATCCGAGACGTGGTGCTTCACTATAGGCCTTATAAATAGGCTCAGAGTTGCTCAGCGGGCTATGGAGAGAGCTTTGCTCGGGGTTTCTCTCGAGATACGTAGAAGAACAAGGGTCACCGACATGGCCAACTTAGCTTGTTGAAGTGGCTATGTGCAGGCCATGTAAAGTTCTCGAATGGAGACCGCAGATAGGACGCCTACCAACGAGATGGACGGACGACCTGGTTAAAGCCGCGGGTTCATGTTGGATGCAAACCGCTTCCAACCGAAGGAACTAGAGGTCTACGGGGGAGGCCTATATCCAACAGTGGACATCCTACGGTTGAGATGATAATGATGATACATGCATAATACATAAGACACGTAACCTACTGCGCGAGCCCGACTCTCACTCGGTCAGTTTTAAGACAAAGACAGAAATAACCGATGAGATGATCTAACCATTTTTTGCAGCATCGCAAAAGATTAATACGAACAACAATAATGCATGGAATATTCCGTTTCATTGACCTGTGCAAAGGTTCTTTAAAAAAATACAAAAAGTCACTTGATTCTTGGTAAAGACTAAAAAAGCCACATGACTTTTGAGCATTAAATCTTAACACCGAGCCCGCTCATTAATTATAATGAGGATTTTATTTTCGGGCTTATGTTTATTCAGGTTTATTAAAACGTTGAGCGTTCATACCTGCTGAGCTGGCAACGTTGCATTTTTGTTAGTTTTTCTCGATTATTCCATAAAAATTGAATGAAAATTAATAATTTTGTCTGATAGAACACTGCCTAATATATAAGTTAATGTGTCTACTCCAATAATTATTCGTTATAGACTTTTATTTTCTTTAAAAACCGGTCATAAACATTAATTCGTTTTTAAGGAATATAAAAGTTTATCTCGAATAATTATTGGAGTAGACACATTAACTTATATATTAAGAAGTGTTCTATCAGAAAACATTTTTAATTTTCATTCAATTTTTATGAAATAATCGGGAAAAACTAACAAAAATGCAACGTTGCCAGCTCAGCAGGTATAAACGCCCTAACTCGATGCGTAAGACTTTAAAGATGTTTAATTTACCGCTAAGGTTCAGGTAGAGACTGTCTAAGTATCGATTCTCTGTTTTATGTGTATTTATTTGCATTACAGTTATATAACTAATGCGCTGTAAAATTCAGTTATACATACTCGTATATAAGGACACACAAAAATGACATGTAAAAAACACAATTTTTAAATTTACTTAGGTATTTTTTAATGTCGTCTTTGTCGTTACCCTAAAACGACGTACACCACACCCTCCGGCCAGAAGTCAGAGCGCAGGAACATCTGCTGGTGCTTGACAGGCTTGATATGAACACACATTAAGGGGCTGTTTCACCACCCATTGATTAATTTTAACCGACGGATAAATGTGATGCCGTCTCCGTCTATTCGAACAAAACAAACAGAGACGGCATCGCATTTAACCGTCCAATAAATTTAATAAATGGATGGTGAAATAGGGGGTAAATCTCCGCCAGTGCTAGGGCTAACCTTGGCTTATCGGTGATACTTAGTAATTCGGTGATACTGCGTTATTATCTTTGAGCTCACAATAGTGAAATGCAAGCAATTAAATCGCTGCCAACCGGATTGCAATCATGATAACCTAACCAACAAAAAGTTGAAAACCCCCGACTTTGTCACTTCAAAGTTCAATATCTCAAAAATGGCTGAACCGATTTTAATGAACCCTGCTTTCAAATAAAAAAACTAAATTCGAATCGGTCCACCCGTTTGAGAGCTACGGTGTCACAGACAGACACACATAACGGTCAAACTTATAACACCCCTCTTTTTGCGTCGGGGATTAAAAACTGATAACTTCCATGCTTTTTATAGTTTGCATTTCGTGGTAGTGAAGTGATCTGTGTGAGATAATAAAGCAGTATCACCTAATTACCAAGTATCACCGATAAGCCAAGGTTTACCCTACTAATGGCTTCAAATTATAAGTGCTAAAAATCTGTAAATCAATTGATATCTTGATATTTGACTTCACATATTAAATCAGTCTGACATGTCAATCCATACTAATATTATTAATGCGAAAGTGTGTGTGTTTGTGTGTATGTTTATCAGTCCTTCACGCCGTAACGGAGCGACGGATCGTCGTGATTTTTGGCATAGATTTAGTTTATGGGCCCGAGAGTGACATAGGCTACTTTTATCCCGGAAAAATGCACAGTTCCCGAGGGAACAGCGCGCGATAATCGAATTCCATGCGGGTGAAGCCGCGGGCAAAAGCTAGTTGTTTATAAAAAATAACGGTGCAAAACATGTCATCCTAGTGAGGTTTTTTGCCATGTTTACACTGTCGCCATCCATTGACCTTCACGCGCTTGCGAACATATTAAACTACGGACGCTAAATAAATGCTTGAAAACAATAAAAAAACTCTTCCGAAGCTCAAATTATTTATTAATTACAAAAGTAGTAACTTCACCGTTTCACAGGTGACCATAGGACTAGCTCTTGCCTCGGTAAAAGTACTGCATTGCTCAACAAGGATACACAGCCAGCCTTATGGGCGCCTTGTCCAATAGTAACTAATTAGGAATTAGTAATAGTAACTAATATGTAAATAGGAATAGATTTTTGGTTTAGAATAAGTAAGTAAGCTTTAGATCTATTTTTTTCTCTATTTTTTAACCGACCGACGCAAAAAGAGGGGTGTTATAAGTCCTTTTAATTGAAAGTGTTTTTAATTGAAAGCCGGTTTTCTAGCGATGGTTCTTAGACATGTTTTATCAAAATCGGTTCAGCCATTTTTGAGATATTGAAGTTTGAAGTGACGAAGTTGGGGGTTTTCCAACGTTTTGTTAGTTAGGTTAGGTTATTTGTAATAATGTATTTAAACACATAACACTATCGGGAGACTCACACACAGTGAAATAAAAGTGTAGTGTTGTTAGTCCTACTCTACATTTGAAGGTACTAACAAAAATGATGATAAAAACGTGGGTAGATGTGTGCCAGTATTAGTTCATTAAGCAATCGCGCGAGCAGAGCGGTGTCGCGCAGGGCGCGATTTGTAGCAGCCGCCGTGGCATGTGGTCCGAGAGGAAGGGCTTAGCCCAAAACATGTCAAGCTAAACTCGATTTAAGACGTGAGTTATTCGGTTTTATACCATTGTAGGTATACATGTCATCTAAAACCTATGTACTTAATGCCATATCATATTACTTAGAGGCGGTTGCGCCGCCTAGTAAGTACAGTCGCAAATATAGCTTAATACCAGTAATACGTCTTTCCATTTAATAATCGAATATCCTTACTTAGGCAGTTGTCTCACCGCCGGCGAGGAAACGATTGGCTATCGACTATTTTCTCGCTCAAGAAACGATCAAAAGATATAAGATCCTGTGTGAGTAAAAGAGACATATATATTAATAGTTGATCGCTGGCGGTTCACACTGCCGGCGAGAACTCGCTTTACATCTTTTGTCGCAGCGACAAGGGCTATAAAACTCAGCGCTCAGCGCTGTTAGCTTGGCGGCCGCCCGGCTCGAGCGAGTGGAGCGAGTAATCGCCCGTCGTGTTCGAACACTCGCTTTTCACTGCTCGCCCACTCGTTTGTAGTTACTCGCTCTGCTCGCTTCTCGCTCATCGTCGGCGGTGGGACAAGTGCCTTATACTTACCTTGTACAAATAAAGTTAGGCAGTGCGCAGATAAATACCTACAACTATGAATAACGTATTTGTTATTTACTTTATATTGCGGAACTAAAAGTGAAACATAGTTATTTCCCATCACTACAAGTTGACACTGCAGGGGGCTCTTTGTGTGATTGAAAGTCAACGGTTAAGGATTGCACTACTCTATAATGTCACTCAGCTTAATAGTGGGGGGTGAGAAAATATCCCAAGACTAAAAGAACTCTCAAAGTCAGAGGGCTATGGAGAGGGCTATGCTCGGGGTTTCTCTGCGGGATAGAATTTGAAATGATGATATCCGCAGTAGAACTAAGGTTACCGACATAGCCCGAAGAATTGCGAAACTAAAGTGGCAGTGGGCGGGGCACATTGCTCGCAGGACTGATGGACGATGGGGCCAGAAGGTTCCCGAATGGCGTCCGCGGACCGGGCGACGAGCTGTCGGTAGGCCTCCAACAAGATGGAGCGATGACTTGGTTAAGATCGCGGGATCGCGGTGGATGCGGAAAGCACAAGACCGGTCTGAGTGGAGAGCCTTGGGGGAGGCCTATGTCCAGCAGTGGACGTCTTTCGGCTGACATGATGATGATGAAAAAAACTCTGTCTACATTTACCCGAAAGTGCTTACGATTGTTTTTTTTTCCAGTATTAATCAGTAGGTAAGAATGTTTTTACAAGCTTTTCTTTAACTTGCCCTGTTTATTTGTTTATTTGGGTCAAATGTGGAAAGCTAAATTTGACCCACTTCTAGAGGTCAAATCAAAAGAGGTGTAAATCTGGTGACAATACAATAATATGGTAGTGAAATCCTGGTAGACCAGCCAGGGCCGTCTCCGCAGAACGAAACTATTCAACGGATAATGGCATCGACATGAAATTTGGTACGGAAATGTAGCTTGGATGATAATGCAAGTACAGTCAACAAAAAGTACAGTCAGCAAAAAAGCTTGTATTAAAATGTAGTTTTTAACAAAAACTTATTTTGATATTTAACTGTTTTTTTTAATGTTTTTTTTTATTGTTCAAACGTAATAAACACATAGACATAGGTACTCACTTCTCTTAAATATACTCGTAGATCGTAGACGTAATTTATATAAATAAACTTTGTATTTTCTTGAATTCTATCGCAACTATAAACATATCATAAATGCATTAATTTGTAATTATAAGTAAGCTTTTTTTGAAGTTTTTTTTAATTATTAATATCCCCTGTTTGACCATCCATTGATTAAATTTATTTGACGGATAAATGTGATGCCGCCTCTGTTTGTTTTGTTCGAATAGACGGAGACGGCATCACATTTATCCGTCAAATAAAATAAATCAATGGGTGGTGAAACAGCCCCTTAGATTATAGTAAATTATTCCACAATCCTACGAGTCAGTCAGTCAGTCCCAAGATTAAGATTAGGATTAGGATAATCCTAGATATGCCTTAATAATAAAATATTTAAAATTAAAAAAAAAACATCATCATTAGGAATGACAGTATCACCTGACCACATTTGTTTAGAACAGGGTTTCTTAAACTTCTTGCAGTCACGGACCACTTTCACAGTTTAAGCAATTTCGCACGGACCCCTGTTAATAAGTATTTTTGGCAATCGACAACGACAATGCGTCTCGTCGAGTTGATACACAATTTCCTAATAAATAATGTTTATTAAGTACAAACTGACCTACTGCGGACCCCTGATAACCCCGAACCCCACTTTAAAAAACCCTGGTTCTCTCAATACATTCACTAGACTTTTACTAGAAGTGCATGAAAGACTTGCAACATTTGACTTAAACAAACAATGAAACATTGAAAATTATATTAAGGCTTATAAAAAACTCTTTGAACGTAAAATACCTACTATAGCAACAAAGGCTTCACTCCACAATATTACCAACTCCAACGATAAATGATTTAAGAGACAGAAACACAGAAAACTCAGCCACAAAAACTTGAAACAATGCTGCGAGTTAGCGAAAAAAGAACGAAGTTGAACGTAGTGCTATAACTATAGTATTATAGTCTAGAATAGTTCTGAGAGGACGAGGAAACACACTTTACCCGGAGTAAGTTATCCGCACTTTTTGTTGTGGTTTCAAAGATTCCGTTTGCGCTGAGTTCTTGCAGATTAGGGTATATGAGCAGATCATCATCCTCATTAGCCGGAAGACGTCCACTGTTCATCGGCCCCTCCCCCTTAGAACACCACATTCAACGAGAACTCACCACTTTCATCCACCGGTTGCCTGCAGCTCTCGGGATGTCGTCAGTCCATCTAGTGGGAGGCCTGGCCTACCAACGCCTTGCCTTTCGGTTCGTGGTCGTCACTCGAAGACTTTCCTCCCTCAACGGTTATCTGTTCTTCGAGCGATGCTACCCGCCCATTGCTTGCATATTTTTTGAGCTATGTCGGTAACTTTGATCGAATTTCCGTATTCCGGAATTATGGCTTAACGTGTATTAATACAGTCTAAAATACAAGTCCTGGCACAAGCCATACAAAGTAATCCTTGTTTCGGCAACCTTCGAAATCAACCCTGCAAGTAGCAATGGAAGTCAAATATTGTGGCATGTAAAGCTGAGAAGGTATTCTTATTCGCACGAATATGCGAATCAACAGCACATTTAAGAAGACATTTTCAAACGATCTATGTCGACGTTTCATGTACATCATACATACATACATACATAAAATCACGCCTCTTTCCCAACGGAGTAGGCAGAGACTACATCCTTCCACTTGCTACGTACGTGTTTTCATGTACCTCAAAACGCAAGAATTTCGAAACTTCGACACATTGTATCGTCGATTGGATCCGATTGCGCGCAAAAAATGCTCAATGTTTACGTTAGGCAGCTGCCCCTCCCTGCCCCCCCTTGGCGACGCCCTTGCGGACAGGCCGAAACCACAGAATAGATAATAGTACAAGTACCGAAACTATAATGGTTCGTTGTAGGATTACGGCACCCTGAACAAGATATGCCCATTGTTATTTATCTACACTTTTCTCTTATTGAATTATGTAAAATCGTAATCTAAATTCATTTACCTACCGATTAAAATGTATGTATGTATGTTGTGTGTGTGTGTATTTTGATTTATATTGCTTTTTTATGTTAGTAGTATATGTATTGTATAAGTATTGTATGTATGTATTTATATAATAATAAATAATAAATAAATATCACGGGACAATTCACACCAATTGACCTAGTCCCAAAGTAAGCTTAGCAAAGCTTGTGTTATGGGTACTAAGCAACGGATAAATATAATTATATAGATAGATACATACTTAAATACATAGTAAACACCCAAGACCCGAGAACAAACATTCGTATTTTTCATACAAATATCTGCCCCGACACGGGAATCGAACCCGGGACCTCAAGCTTCGTAGTCAGGTTCTCTAACCACTAGTCCATCTGGTCGTCGAATATAATTATCATTTGTATTTATTTTAATATTATTGTTTTTTTTTGTTCTTGTTTTCTGTTTCTGTTTCCGCCACCTATTTTTGTTTGACATAACCATAAGTTCTTGTACCCAAATGGTTGTCTGGAAGAGATCGCTTAAGCGATGACCGCCTCTTGTCTACCCTGAATCTAAGTGTTTATATTATAAGTTTCTTGTACTGATTTATGGTGTGCAATAAAGAATATTTGTATCGTATTGTATGTATAAGGTAAACGTCCTAGTGCGCGACACGCTAATGAGGGTTTTCACAGAGGCGAAATATCGCTAGATGGCGTTAGTATCGTGAAGTTTATTTGACGTTTGCTTGCGATTGGCTCATTTAGTTTTTTAACCAATCACGAGCTAACGTCAAACGGACCTTAGGTACGATACTAACGCCATCTAGCGATATTTCGCCTCTGTGAAAACCCTTATTGATAACACCTTGCTGTCACCTGTATTGCTAATGGCATAAAATTACAGATGACCACTATTGGGGCAGTGACGAGCATTGGCTCATTTACCTTGAGTTTTAGGGTAAGAAAAATACTTAAACTTATTTATAAAAGTTTATTGTAAAAATTGTGAGTTTCCATAATGCGTTGGTTTGTACTGCATAACTAATAGAGAATAAGGAAGAAGCTTCAGGGTAGCTCTGAACATGGAGTAAATAACACGATATACAATGCTGGGGTAAATTGATTAAACTAAGCTACTCAGTTCCATAAAATTATAAAAATTACGAATCTTAAAATAAAATAAAATATTATTGCAGGCAGAGACTGAGATATGGTATAACTTAACCAAAACATACACATTAATTATTACACAAAATTAAAAACATTCAGCACGTTTATTACCATTATTTTTTATTTATTGATTTATTTAATAACTGTAGTGTTAAAGATTTAATCAGTTCCATCTATGGTTTGATAGGGTTGTGTTGTTATGGATTTACCTCATTTTACAAATTACCCCAAACTTCCATATTATGTTCCTGTTCAGTTTCTGATCGAAAATGCAAACAAATTCTTTCTTAAAAGTTTCATTGGTCCCTTTAAAATCTTATTGCTAATTCTACACAAAAACATGTAAGAAGTTTACAAAACTAAAATACTGACAATCGCATTGCGATGTTATAGTTTAAGTAAGTATTTAGGTCACAATGAAGGCTTGGTCTTAAATTACACAGATATAACCAATATGTAAATTTACGTAAACAATGTACATGAAGTGCAAATCTTTTAACTGTTTTCAAATCGAAGATTAACCACGTAACATGTTGAATTATTTGATTTAACTTGAAATGTAATAATATTATACCTGTACCTAGTCAAATGTTTGAACATAATATGTCTGATTGAATAGTATTTTTTTTCAGCTGTTTTAACGTTTTTGATCATTACTGTTTGTTGATTGACACAGGTAAAAGTAAGATAATATGATTATTATAAATAATATTTTTTGAGTTCTATCATAAAAAATACGATAAAGGAAAATGAAAATGCTCTTGATTTTACAAAACAACTTCAAGGTTACGTTATTTTGTTTTTTTTTTGTTTAAAATTATATTTATGCTAAGCGTCAGGTATCAAAATTGGTAATAAATAGTAATTTAATAACTGTGCGAGTACAAACTATAAATAATTTTCAAAAAAATGCGGTAGAATAGAGCGTACTTACTCAAAACATTGTAAGCACCAATACTAACAGTATTTTTGTTTTCCCTTTTTTTGTTATGTTTTGTTGCCCTCATTGTGCCTATATTAATACAAGAGAAAGTGCATAAATAAGTAGGCAAAAGTGACTCAAACACTAAAATAAACTGGTAAATTAAGTGTCAGTGCAATAAATAAGTACGTGTATTTAAAAATATAATAGAGCATAAGTAATCGAGTTATTCTCAAGTCACGTTACACTTAGTAATAATTGAATCAAATAAACTTTAAAATTTAAGAGTTTTCAGCAAATCATAATAAAATTTTGGGATGTATGTTATAATTATAAATATAATATACTTACCTACATCCATTTTAGCTCCGATAAAATTTAAAAGATGCATTCCCATCCGAATATAATTTAAGTACTTCGGTAACAAAAATAGCCAATAACTAAGTATGCTACCTTAAGTAATTGGGTATCCAATATTACATTTGGTATTTTTCGAAATAGTTACAAGGACGTAACCATCAGTGTAACAAAATGTCTACTTCAACTTAAATATCAATACTATGTAAATATACCTCTATACCTGAAGGTATAAAATACTAAGTAAAATTAAGTATCCTATCTACCAAAGTTTAAACATTTTTATAGCAGTTGATAAACAAAGTTGAATTTGGCATAACTTAATTCACGGAAAATTTTATCATTTAATATGGAAAATTAAGTATAATCATTATCACGTATTATGCGACGTCAATCAGTTTCTACAAAAGAAGCTTAAGTGACACGAATATTCTTTTTATTTTAAGGCTGAAAAGTTGTTTTTTAAGAAACAACATTTGTAGGTACGCAAGGTACAGCATTTGGAAATTTCTAAGCCATCTATTATGACAGCTACTTAAGCAACAATGTTAGAAAACAAGACACCGTACAATGTATGTTCAATAGCGTATTGTGAAGATTCAGCCAAGTGAAGTGATGAAGCTATAAAAAACTTCTCAATGCCTATTTACGGTTTACGATTGGAGGAAAACTTTTACTGTAATGCCCTATTCATACAAATTGGCTGAATAGTCCTTTCTTTTGTACCGTACTCGTAAAGTGGATGATTGAACATTCGAAGCCCGGTTAAAGAAGAACTACTATTTTTACAGATGAATAGAGAACCTTTTCAATACCAACGCTAAAAGTCACTGCAAATTAAGAGACTTTTTTATTTTAGATCAAAATCGATCGACGTGAACTGGTAAGTATAAAAGATAAAAAATAGCAGATATTTTTTGAAGTCAAAGGATTCGTGTCTAAAAATTCAATACTTCTGCAAAACGAACAAATATTTCACAAAACTAAGTAAAAAATCAGTATGTTTCAATACAAGTAGCTCAAACTTTGGAAAAATTTGACCTTTACCTTAGATTTGAAACATCTTTACTATTCGATTATTTTTGTGCTATGCCGTTGAATTTTTTACTAAGTGTGTCACAAGCACCATGACTGGCGCTTACACTATTTTTTTACTTTCCAACTAAGATAAAAGGTGTACGTGCCTGTATGATGCCTTAATCTGTTCACAATTTACAGACACAGACAAAGCTCCCACATGTCAATTTATCTACTAAGAATTAGTGATATCACTTTTTCTCTTTGTTCCAGAGAGTGCTTCTGCTTCCTCAATTGTGTCAGGTAGGCGCACATTCCTCGTCTCTGGCAGCATGAGGACCAGCAGGCTAGAGACTATGCACATTGCGCCAAATATCACCGTCGGCATGCATTTGTGGTACAACGACTGGAAAAAAAGGAAAATAAAATTGGACACAAATTCAATTAAATGTACGGTAAACTAGGCGGAATAAAATTACAGTCAAAACTGTTCATAGTGACAGTTGTAAAGACATCAGATGTAACGACCAAGAAAAAGTATCACGATCAAACCAAAATAACATTGGTTATATCGGCGACCAAATATGGCTAGCCCTTAGATGTCATTATAAACGGTTTTGCCTTCAACTATTAAAGAAAGAAAATAAAGTTCTCAGGGTAATGAGTTTTTTCTTGTAGCAGCGCGTAGATACCCTATTTTGATCGATGAAAAAATAAAAAAAGAGTAAAAAACCTTGTTCTAATGACAACAAACGAGACCTCTTGTAACAATGACATCTCTAGGGATACTTGCACATTAAGTTATTGACATAGGCAAGCTTCATGGTAAGCTAATGTTTAACAGAACCCCTAGGGGGCAAATGTAATGACACCTTAGGGAAATTACGTGCTTGGACATAATTAACACGAGATCGTCATTTTTATTTCATGATTCATGTTTTCGTCGAAAAGGTTGGACTGGTAGACGTTTATGCAATGTTTGAATTTTTTGACAGCATAATTAAAAATTATGACTAATTAGAGCCTGGCTCAAGTACGAATAGGTAAACAAGAAAATCATGTTTATGATTAATTAATGTACACAATAAGAGGAAAACAGCTGTTGTGCACAAAAAATCGATTGCTTCCCATAACCAGGTTCATATCCTGGTCAACCATAATGCTGTATAATTAATGTATCTTAAGACAAGAAAATAAGGAATAACGAACGGTTTTATTTAGGGGGTTGCAACCAAGTTAGTCTGCATGTTAAACACTGTTTTTAGGGTTCCGGAGCCAAAATGGCAAAACGAAACCCTTATAGTTTCGTCAAGTCCGTCTGACTGTCTGTCTGTCCGTCCGTATGTCGCAAGCATTTTACTCGAAAACTACAAGATTATATCAATGAAATTTGGAGTACAGATGTCTTGTCAAAGCCGCTATTTAATTTTGTAGTTAAATTACAATAATAAATATTTATAGGGGGGCACTCCATACACGTAACAGAAATTGTTTTTTTTTAACTCGCATCAACGTGTGGCACATAGTTCGACAGCTCTTTTGAAAAGTTAATAAGGTTTCTCAAAAACTTTCTTTGATTAAGTGAAGATTTCCGGAAATAATCGCTCCCAAAGTAGCAAAAATTGTGTCCCGCCCTCTATCTTGTAAACCGTTTGTCCAAAAAATATGCAAAAAATATGGAAAGGTAACGCTTAATAAATACTTTCAACGAAAATTGGTATTAACATGAACGGATTACCGTTTTTGAGTTATTGCCGACAAACTGCGCTTCTTAACAAAAAGACGAAGTTAGTGCCGTGAAGATACGCTTTTTCTGGTAATAGATTTTAAGACTGTAGTAAGTGTTTTAATTGTGTTATAACGCACATACTTGATTTTTTTCGTAATGGCTACGTTACCCTATCATGGGCGTGTCCGACACGCTCATGGCCGGTTTTTTTTATTTAATAGCAGACAAACGAGACATCAACACATCTTACCAGTAAAGGCGTCAGTGGCGCGATCAGCGAGCCGATCCTCCCCGCAGTGGAGCACACACTGATCAGTGTCTGCCTCATATTCGTCGGGAACACTTCCGACACGTAGATGTAGACGGAGCTATACGCCAGCGTGACACTCCACTTGCCGACGAGATACAGCCCCGTAGACCACCAGTCCGCTGTACAACGAATCTGCTATGAAATATAGTTTATGCGGTTTGCGCCTACTGTCAGGCTATGTGTATTAAGATGGTGGTAAACAATAGATGGATGCTTGTGATATAAAAAAATATTATATAACATTCAGTTTTTGCCAGATTCTTCTCAACAAAGGTTTTATCAAACCAGAGCTCTGTATTTTTTGACATTCATAGTTCATGTTATGGCAAAAATAGAATAAACATATTTTGACTTTGACGGTCGTCGTCGAAAATTTATTTTTCAATAGGAGATAGCATTGTCAACGACTAATCCATTGATATAATTAAGGTAATGTCCTAGTGTTTGACAACTAATGCAATAGATGTCACTGTGCTGCCACGTCAAAGCAAATGTCATTTATAGTGTTGACGGCCACCAGCCCACTGCACAACGAATTTGCTATGAAATATAGTTTATGCTGTTTGCGCCTTCTGTGAGGCTATGTGTATTAAGATTTTTTTTTTTATTTGACTGGATGGCAAACGAGCAAATGGGTCTCCTGATGGTAAGAGATCACCACCGCCCATAAACAACCTAGAGGCCTAAGATGGGATACCTCACGTGCCAGTAATTTCACCGGCTGTCTTACTCTCCACGCCGAAACACAACAGTGCAAGCACTGCTGCTTCACGGCAGGATGAGCAAGCAAGATGGTAGCAAAAGACGGACACACTACTATACATCGCTAAATAGGATTCTTTATTCTACTCGTACATTAGTGACAGATACACACACATACATAAATGTTAGCAGATTGTAGAATATACCTACTTTATGACTGTGTTCACTGTTAGATATTTTAGCACTTATTTCGTGACATTGTTAACAGACAGATTAGGTTAGCGAAGTTTGAAATCTCATTAGGAATAATAAGATGACTTGGATTTTTTTCCCGAATGTACCTACTTATAAGTATGTTTATCGATTCATTGGACGATTTGCAAAAAGATTGCCCTATTTTAATTCCATTTACATTTGAAGTTTTTTAAGGATTCAAACATAAAGTCGTTACAAAGTCAAGTACAAATAAATATTCACATTTTTGTACCTATAAGGTAAAAATATATAAATATAGCTTTGTACTCTACTGATACTCTCACACTAGACAAAAAGTAAACATAACATGTTTATAATAACGATTAGGTAACATATAATAAGCACGGGAAACAATATTTTGATCTTTACTCTCGATAAGCTAAATACAACTTCAACCCGTGTAGGTACACAATGTAAATATAGGCTAATTGCTTTTATCTACATCTGCTAGTAATCATAATCAACGTCAACGCAGTTAATCTGTCTGTTTTATAGCAGGGAGAATTTTTCAAAATTATTTGTTTACGTCACATCAGCGGTTTAAAAATAATTAAAGTACCTATAAGCTGATCTTATCCAAATTTACTAATAATCACATACTTACTTTAAAATATTTAAAAAATACCCATCGAAATGATGCTAAAATTAAGTTTCAAAAATTGAACCAGTAAGGTAAATGTCCCAGTGCTTGACATGCTAATGCCCAATAGATGACACCTTGCTGTCATCTCTATTGCTAATACCATAGGTAACATTAAAAATGGCAACTTTTGGCACAGTGACGTGCACTCGTACATACGTTTACCTTACCTGATCAAGGGTTTTTTTTAACTTAAAATTATTTTAGGTACAGTCAAGTACAAAGATATCGACACGGCTAAGGTTACAAAAATATGTATACACGTCTTTATGTACTTAATATTAAGGTCGTGTAGGTATACATATTGTTGTAACTTTGGCCGTGTCGATATCTATGCCCTTGACTGTAGTCTTATCAACTAGTAGGTATGTTTTTACATACGTTCATCTTGATTACAACTTTTTTGCTGTCTAATTTTTGATGACTTTATCTATGTAATCCAAGCTACCATATCCGTACTTAATTTCCAGATTTTCTAGTTCGTGTGAATTTAGCATGTATCTAATTCATCCTTATTTATTTTTTCTTTGTACTAATCTAATTACGACAAACAAGCATGTAGTTCCCCTGATGGTAGTGATCGCCGCCGCCCATTGCCACTTACAGCACTATTACGACTGCTGGTCGGTTGCCGGCCTTGTAGGAATAAACATGTATATTTCAAATAATTGATTGAATCAGGCGCTACGTAGGTTTAGGCTTTCTTAGCGTTGCGTTGGGCGTTAGGGTGTAGTCTAACACGGCACGGTGTACGGTTGTGTTGCTCTGAAGATGAGCTCTGGTCGAGTTCGAAACGCGTCAGTGTAGTGTGGTGGTGGTGATAGGTGGGTTTGTGTATTTTGTGTGTGTTCTTACAGTGTGAGTGGAAACACTGCATGAACAAGCATATTTTGCATAAACTTAGCTATCATAAGGTCGCGGGTGAGCAAAGAAATTCTTTTAATTCATATGTATATTTCAGTTTTTAAAGATTTAAACGTCTTTAAAGATTAAAGAAGCAGATACACATGATCATCATGATCGAAAATCGGTTTTTCAGTGAAAAAGTTACAAATACGACTATGTGGATTTTTATTCTGTAGTAAATTTTATTTATTGGCAATTTGGATAAGCTAATCATAGTTAAGTCACGGTATAAAACATACAATACTCATGGCCATAGTTAAATGCCTCACTATATAATGGTAAAGGTTAAAATGACGTATATACTTATGTAAAGTTTAAATTATGTTTTATTTCAAAATGATTTGTTAGGTCGTAAATATAAACGAGATTTTAACATATACAATGTTCCATCCTCACCAAGGCCTCTTTGCTGTTGTATGCCGGTAATCATCACCATCATATCAGCCATAGGACGGCCACTGTTGGACATAGGCCAGTTGCGAGATAATTTAAATTTTTCACTAAGTTTGTCTCTTATGATATTTTCGGAATGAATTAATTTATCGAGTTGAAATAAAAATACAAAAAGACTCCAAAAAAAACAATCATTCATTAATTTAACCACCCAAGTTAACTTGAGGCTCGCGCTCTGTATCAGAATGCATTCGTATTCACAACTTCTTTTTTTTAAGTCGGTTAAAATAGGCTCAAAACTATTTTTTTTTAAATTACCGAAGTGAAGAGAGTGAAGAAAAGAGACAGGTATAAAGGTATAAGTGTAGATTATTTGGTACATAGAAAAATCCCAATAAATCCAATTTTCCACCGATTTAAGTTTTCTCTTCGTTAAGCCAGTGCATTTGTATATCTATAGTTTCATAATAAATATATATCAGACATGGCAAATTCAGGAGTGGTCAAATACCGTACTATTAAAATTCTTTCTGCTTATTGCTTAATTTAAATTGAGTTCTGAACTGAACCTTAATGTCTAACACACTTGGTATCCTAATCGTTTTCGCTGCTTCTTTCTGTCGCACGGGATAAGACGAGGGTAGAAAGAGATGGCGAATGCAATCACGAACGTCAGCGCATTTGCATTCGGATGCAGCACGCACCTTGCTCATAAAGTCTAAATCAAGTTTTAATCTAAAGCTAAGTTTAGACTTGCAATAAAAATCGTGCAAGTTGCATTACATTGCGGGGCTCGACTGACCACTACAAACTCGTTGGCTTTACGGCCCAGCAATATAATGCAACTTCCACGATTTTTCTTGCAAGTCTAAACTTGGCTTAATGATAATAAAACCTTTTAAAAAGTGACTGTTATCCTTATTGATGTAGACCAAAAAAACTAACAGGAAAACAACGTGAAAAATAATCTAAGGTGTTTTTGCAAATTTAAACTTGAAACAGAAATCCCCAAATCAAATTGGAATCGTAATTCAATTTTGACAAGGATAAAATATGGTTATTATTCTTCTATTTTGTATATTTTTCTCTGTAACACTTTGTTTATGAAGAAATAAAAAGCCTGCTAGATCTAATGGTTTACGCGAGCGAAGCCGCGGGTAAAAGCTAGTGTTCTGTAAAAAGTGTGATAAAAAACTATCGTCTTTATGAATATTATTAAGCCGATTTAACGTTATTGTTAGAACTACTTCTAGCTAACAGATACTTAATTTAGAAGGATAAGACAACCTATTTTTTTAACCCCCGACGCAAAAAGAGGGGGTGTTTTTAGTTTGACCACTATGTGTGTCTGGGTGTCTGTATGTCTGTGTGTCTGTCTGTCTGTCTGTGGCACCGTAGCTCTTAAACGGGTGGACCGATTTGAATGCGTTTTTTTATTGAAAGCAGATTTTCTAGCGATGGTTCTTAGACATGTTTCATCAAAATCGGTTCAGCCGTTTTTAGGATATTGTACTTTGAAGTGAAAAAGTCGGGGGTTTTCCAGCTTTTTGTTGGTTAGGTTAGGTTATAAATTTAAACAAGAAAATATCACGTGGGTTTTTCAAAATTACATCAAGTAATTTATCTGCGGTATGTTAATCCGTTGCATAGTGCCCTTAAAACAAGTTTTGTTAACTTTAAGACTACGTTAATTGGTCTCAAGTGTCCCATGATATTTGTTTATTATCTCAAAGATGGTGGATATGATTACAAGCTTTTATTTTTATTATTATTATTTAACTTGCAATGTTTTTATATTATGTGCGGGTCAAATCTTGCAAACAGCGGTTACTATACACGGCACAATTTCCCTATGTGTTCGAGCCATTTTTTCCACAGATAGAAAAACATGTTTACTCCCATGTTTTTACACGCGTGACAGCACAGTGTGTGAGCTAAGTAGATAGATTTACCCTCTAATTATCAGGAGACCCTATTAGTCATACATGAAACTATGACAAAAATAAGTTCTGTTGCATAATGTAAAATCGTAATCTGAATCACCTCTGTTAATGACCGCTTTATTATTGGTAATTGGAGATCACGTGTCCACCAGCATTGTGTGAACACAATTATGTTTGTAGCAATACTGACACGTTGTACCTATTTAATATTGACACACACCTTTTGTGTGTAAAAACTATTGTTGCCAGGCGTGAATGGAATTACATTTGTGGAACAAATTATTTTGTACAAATGGGGCCGTAGAAATAGTGCATATTTTATTGTTGAATTTATGGAACGCCGTCAAGTTAATTTCTCTGTTGAAATTGAATTTGAAAATGTTTGGAACCCTTAAAGTTTTCTTTTTAACTAAAAAAATGGCAACGTGCATAGTTTCACAGTTTCAAATTACTCATGAAAGCTTAGGTAAGTAAGATATTATCGAGCAACTTGTGTAATATTGAGGGTAGATTTGAATCAAATAGCATTAAATTCAGATGGTACAGAATGGGATGTACTACCCACGACAAAGGATAGGCCGAAGCCAAGCGAGCGTGTAATCTTAATCGCGGAACTTATTTTTTATTTAAAAAGTCCTATTTTGCGTCAACATTTTTTCATTGTTGTCATCATAAAGATCTATTGTATGATTTCAATTAATTTAACGCGATTTACAACTTTAAAAAAGTAAAAAAAAAAACAATTATACTTACATCTTGGCAAGAAAGCGAACAGCAAGCTAGTCACGGCACACGTCGTATAATTCACCACTAAGGTCTTCTTCCTCCCATATTTGTCCAACACAATTGCCACCACAATATACGCCGGTATCTCCACTAACGTCACCAACATAAAACTCAAATACTTATTAGAACTCAACGACACAGAGTTGATCGACAGTCCGTAATACACTAGCGAGCATGTCATCCACAAAAACGAGCAGATCAAAAGTCGCTTCCATATTATACTCGAACGTATCGCTTTCGAGAACTGCGACATTTTATCCACGGTTTGATTCTCTGGCTTCAAAAGTGGATCACCAAGGTTATCTAATTCTAGTTTTCTAGGGTCTAATCTGTTGATTTTAGCTGCTGATTTCAGTATTTTGACTGCTTCTTCTCTCCGCCCTTTGCTGAGGAGCCAGCGGGCGCTCTCGTTCATGAACCATACATAGAACGCGACGATGATAGCCGGTGAGTACAGGATGAAAACATAAGTCCTCCAGTTGTCTACGAACCAGGCTAGGATGGCTAGTAAGACAACTCCGACGACAAACGCCATATTGCACATAGCCGAGACGATGACCCGCTGTTTAAGGCCAACCAGCTCCACAACTGCGAACAAATTTGAATTGAATAGGCGCTTATGGTACAGCGATTACTCAGTCACAGTATAATTAGATTTATTTACAGACTGAATGTATTTTATTATCGTTTGCTCGCATGAGTTCAATTAGCAGTATCGTTCGTTTTCAAGTTTCTTTCAAGAGTAACGTTACTAGTTACAATTTATTATGTGAAATTATTTCGCAGTAGAAAAAATTGTACAATGAAACATTTACGGTTTGAATAACGTTTTACGAACAGTTACGTTAACGTTTCTGAGTATTTACTTTTCTCATTTTCTATGGAAACCACGAAACAAAAGAAAGAGGCTGGTGGGACTCTCACGCCCTCCTACCCCATTTGTAACAAAACATGTCGTTGCTCGTTAGAACATAATGTCAGTGTATGGGTATATTTATATCGGCAATGCGGTAAAGCATTACACATGTAGCTACATTAGAACGACATTTTAAATAACCGTTTATTTTTAATTACGAAAACGTACATCTTCTTTTAAGTGAGCAGTCACATCTACGAGGCCTTCCCAACATCTTTTTTTTATTCCGCATTCACATCTGTTTCGTCACGCTAAGGAAATTTATAAAAACCTTTACAATCTCAATATAGCAACAAATTATATGTACCGATGGCAAAATGGTCGCTTGTAGCAAAAAACAGCTATATCGCCGGCTGACAAGCAAAACTCACTAAAATTTCTCTCACTGCTCTTCAAAAAGTCTTATCTAGTTAGTAATTTCATACTGAGATACCAGCTTTGTTGTACGTAGGTATTTGGTACTCAGTGACTTTTTGCTTGTCACCCGACGATATGACGTTTATAAAGATCTTTAATGAATTACCTGACACAATAAAAGACAAAACATTCAGTAGATTAAGGATATTGTTAAAAAAGTGACTGGTTGAAAAGTGCTTTTATAGTGTACAGGATTTTCTGAACTATTATTATATTTAAGTTTTTATTTTGTTAAATTTCGCATGCCTTATCCTACAATGCAATTTAAGTAATCTTTTTGTACCTGAAATCAAGTGTAATTTAATTTTGTTTGAAACGGAGCCTCAACAAGCAATTGTACGATAGTGTACAGGATTTTCTAAACTATTATTAGATTTAAGTTTTTATTTTGTTAAATTTCGCATGCCTTATCCGGTAGATTTTAGTGAAACTCAATGCAATTTATGTAATCTTTTTGTACCTGAAATCAAGTGAAATAAATTAATTTGTATTTGAATTCAAAATGAAATAACTTCACGTTCCTTCCACTTTTTCTGCGCTCCCATCCTCGTCTCTCATCAGGTCTATAAAAATGTTAATAAAGTATACTCACTCAAAACATAGGCCGAAGGGTACAGTCCACCGCCAAAGCCAGCTTCAAAGAAGTGCATGATGACGTACATGGTGTAGTTCGGCGAAAAGGCCCGAAGCATTCCGAAGACGAACGAAGCAATCGAGGCGAGACCGACGGCGATTTTCCTCCCGTAACGGTCAGAGATGGCGCCCATGAAGAGCATGGCCGCAAACATGCCAGAATTGTGGATCGTGCCAACTAAGGCACGCTTCCACTCCTGGCAGCCTAGGTCAAACTGAAGTAAAAACCAATTAAATATGATAGCTCCCTTGAAGTTTTTGCCAAAGTCGCTGTAGTAAAGATGGTTAAAATAATTATGATTTACTGTTAATTTTATAACCCGGCTTTGCTGATGTCATGTAACAATTTTCTTAAATAACTTTTGCCTAGTTTCTTGCGGTGCTTTATTCTTGGCAATCATGGTCATTCCAAAAGCGCTGGTACTACCTACTTATATAAAAAAAACGTTAAACTTTTTGAATTTGTTTTTTTTAGTACAAATGCTAGCTGCTAACCATAATCCTTCCCTTGTGCATGCCTCTATATTGTTTGTCTGGAGGTTAGGGACGAAGTCCAGAGAGACCTTTTGGATCTTGGGGTCAAAGGCTGGCAAGACCTGGCCCAAGATCGAAAAGCAGGCGTAGTCTGGTGTTGGAGACCAAGAGCCACTTTAGGTATCTGCGTCCGGTTAGTAATAGTAGGATGTAATGTTAAGAAAAGTCGTTCGTACATACCTCTTGTACAAGAGACTTGTCAATTTCATAGACGTATTTGTCGCACTCAATCGTCTTGTTGCTGGAGAACTCTGCAGCAGAACACTCGAGCGTTTCACCAATAGGAGCGTAGCGTCTGCAGGACTCTGATTTGTTCTTCTCATGGTCTATTGGGATGGCATAAGTCATCCAGGAGGTGTCGTTGAACCTTTGCTCGCAGCCTGGTACTTCACATCTGCGGTGGAAAATAGGATGCATGATACAAGCTAGGACTCTTCAAATAGCTAGAGTGAAGGCTGTTACTGGACCAGTGAGATACACTTTTGGCCTCATCTGCACTTTTCGTCAGGTGACATAGGGGTCCATTACGGGTCAGTTTTATGTAAATCATCATCATCATCATCATCCCAGCCTATAAGCGTCCCACTGCTCGGCACAGGCGTCGTTATGTAAATAACGTAAGCCTAATGAAGTAAGGATAAAGCATTTTTTTTATACAAACCTGAACGATACCTATACACTTAGATTTAAAAACAGTAATTGAAAAAGCGTTTCTAGCTTCTGCCAAGCCAGCAATCTCAAAGTTCGAAGGACCTTAAATTGCCCTTAAATTTTACATATGAGATTTGCTGAACTATGGAAAGAAGAAAGAAAAGCTGGTACTGAAAGCAAAAATAATTAAGTATGTATTGTATGAAATGGCTAAAAGTAACAGTGCACGTGTGTGTAAATAAACCAGTCAAAAAATATCGGTCAAATTGGAGATTTTGATGCACACTTATCTCTTTTAATGTTTATGTGATATGATTAGATAGCGACGGATAAGGCTTATTATCGTTTTTAGGCACGAGTGGTCGTTTTTAGTGTTCATACCTGTGTGTCATTGACGCGTTGTATTAAAAATAACCATGCCTAATTTTATGGCTCTAAAACCCAGTTTGAATTTCGAGATATTATCCCTGTCCCATGGAAATATCGAGATAAACCTACATAATCGAATTTCATCCAAATCCGTCCAGCCGTTTTAGCTTGAAGAAGTAACAAACAGACACACATACTCACAAACTTTTGCATATTCATATACAATATAATATTAGTAGGATAAAATTAACACAGTGTAGAAAATCACAGTCACGTAACAAAATAACATTCCAATCGACCTACATGCCTTTGCTTGAAGGCGCCAACCCATATAAGGCCATGCACTATAGCAGTGCCAAAGGAGTTACTATTACGACATAAATATTAACCAAACGACTCCATTCTGAGAACAACCATTTAAATTATAAACACGTAGGTTTAAGGATAATCAAACAGTGGAATTTTCGATTAAAAACCGACTAAGTCCCACACAGTGTATTGTTTGCAATTAACACGTAGCAAATAGGTATTTATTTATGTGTTTCTTACGTGTTATAAGACATTTACATACTAAGAAACCCCAAAAATGTTTTTTAAACTTTATAACCACTTGACGGTTCGACGATAGCATTTTAACTAAAACCAAAATGCTTCAACCCGTCCGTGGATACTTTAGTGTTTAAATTTTATGACACTGATTTTGTGCACAAATCTTGCATTATAAGCTATTATTATAGAAATAGTATTTGAATGAGTAAAAATTAATTTACGTCACAGTATTTTTTCTTTATACCTTGTAGTTATAAAATTATGGCCGCGCCGCGCGGTGCGTGCGTGCGGATTAAAAACCCGGAGGCCGCTTGTAGACGTCTGTTGTTTTCATCGGAAAACGAAGCCATACAACACTGCGAGTCCGGAAAAAAAACAACCGGACAACGGACCGTTATTTTGCCGGACTTGCGGTGTTGTATGGCTAAGTCACCGGACACAGTCACCGTGTCATTATAAGCCATAAAACGCCGCAAGTCCGGCAAAAAAACGCTCCGTTGTCCGTTGCAAACAACGGGCGTCTGTAAGCTGCCTAATTCACTCACAATTTTTACCACAACAGAAAGACAAGTTTAGTCAAATTTTTCTCACTCGGCAGTCTTTTGTTTTCTTAACCTATTTAACTAACGGGTCAACCGACTTTTATCAAACATAACTAAGAACCACCGGAAAGAAACTCGTTTTCACGTAAAAAACTGAATCAAAATTGTTCCATTCGTTTGAGAGCTACGATGCCACAGACAGACGGTGCGGCGGTTGGTGTTTTCAAACTTATAATACCCGTCTTTTTGTGTCACGGGTTAATAAAAATTCAACTCGAAGCATCTGTATTAAAAATAATTACTAAAATACCGAAAAACGTCGAAATAGACTCTGGTACATTTAAAGGGATCGCTTTTCTCGCAGCAGAAACCCCGCCTTATGCCAACTTAACCTACAAAACCAAGTAAATTACAAAACCACTTAAGCTTCTAACTCACCTGTAAAATTGCTGCTGTGCTTCAAAAATGAATCCGCATTCGAAGAACGCGCTCAGCAAAATCGGGAAGAGTAGTAACACAAAATTGAGTATATTGTATCGTCCATAAGGGCCCAGGCTCTCCAAGACGGAATCCAAGTTGATTTCTTTCTGCACCTCCATGTTTGATTTTGTCCAAGAGTTTTCAAATGATCTGGAAAATAGTAACTACATTCATATTCGAGGGCATGGGTCGAAAAAACTTAACTTGAAAAAAGGGAATGAAATTTACAATCTTTAACGGATTTGAGTATTTGTGTACCCTATTATTTAATGGTTGTATTGTATAATTGTGCCGTTTTTGTCAAACTTAAAACCTAAAATTGCTAAAAGTGGTTTCGAAGCGGTAACGTTTCGTGTGCTCTGCCTACCCCATTTGGAAATACAGGCGTGATGTTTGTGTGTGTGTGTGTAGTCCATAAAATATGGATATCTGCAAATGTTGCCTAATTATGACCCACTTTTTTTGACAATAAGCTCGCCAAAAACTAACAGTCTTTCTAGTTTAGTCTTGAAAAGCCATAAGTGCATTTTTAGAAAAAGTGCCCTAAACGGGAAAATATGTATTTTGTGGAAAGTGAATTTTTAGAGGAAGTGCACAATTTTAGAGGTTTTTCCCTGCGACTCCTTAAAAGGCACAATTAAAAAAGTATCTTTATTAAAATATTTTAATGAAGTAAACTTATTGTACATGCGAATTCGACTCGCTTTTCTCGGTTTTTAGGTGTCACTCTGTTCTGTGCTAAAGAACAAAAAAGTGTTACAATATCCTCAGAATAATTATGCAAATTAGTTTAAACTGTACCGCAAATGATTTCTACGATGTGTGCCGTCTGTGGCACAAATATTTAGATACGTTTACATTAAAAATGTTTTGTTCTCGAAACAGATTATGAACACACGTTTTCCATTTCTTCAGATTTTTTTATGGATTTTAAAACGACGCCAGAACAAACATAGATAACGTTACCTATATCTAGAATATTTAAAAAAAAAGGCAGGGCAGCGTTGAAGGCACGATGCCACGTGGTCGCTCACCAAACCGACGGACAGACACCAAGCGGCGCCAAGCGGTCACCAAGCGAGACCAGTGGAGAAGGATCGCGAAGGCAGCGACCACAATGATGGGTATGCCCATGGCTTATGACCACGATCACTAAGTATCAAGACTGTCCGATTTAGAAGAGTGACATCGTTAGTATAATAGTGATGTGACAAAAGGGTTGATTACCATTTCAAAGCGGTTATTTAATGGGAGAAAAGCTACTGGTTGCGGTCTATTCACTGGCTTGTGGCTTCTCAGTTCTTAAGTGGATAATTGAATAAGTCGAAGGGGTTAATTCGAGATATGCTCGATTAGCGAACAGTCGGTTTCTTAATTGACCATTTGATCCTTCGCTATATTTCATACAGATGTAAAGTCTAAGGACTAAAGTACTCAGGTATTGATGATCTCATTCTTAAAAACGCTTGCTGGTACGTAGAGTTCGAATCATATGTAAGCGACGTATATTTTTCAGAAGCATGATAAACTACAAAAAACAAGTTTAATTTGAGGAACAATATGACTTATAGCCTGAAGACCAGAGCCTTCGACCAGTGTGTGTTGCCAGTGATGACTTATGGCGCTGAGACATGGTCCTTGCCTGTTGGCCTTTTAGAAAGGCTCAGAGTCAGGCAACGAGCTATGGAGAGAGCTATGCTTGGAGTTTTTTTGCGCGATAGAATCCGGAATACGGAAATTCGTCGAAGATACTGACAAAAGTCACTGACATAGCTGGACAGATATGCATATTGAAGTGGCAATGGGCAGGCCTTATCGCTCGAAGTGTAGATAACCGTTGGGGGAGAAAAGTCCTCGAGTGGCGACACGAACCGGAAGACGAAGCATTGGCAGGCCTCCCACCAGGTGGACTGACGACATCGTGAGAGTTGCGGGAAACCGATGGATGCAAGTGGCGAGTTGTCGTTCATAATGGCGTTCTAAGGGGGAGGCCTTTGTCCAGCAGTGGACGTCTTCCGGCTGATGATGATGATGATGATGATGACTTATAGACTGCGACTTCATCTAGAAATAATTCGTCTATCGCACACCCACGGGAAAAATCTTCCGGGATATAACTATACTATGTCCTTCTTACATGGTCGCAAACTATCCCCTTACCAAACAGCTGTTGGCGCTTTCATCTGGCAAGAATTTGTGTATCGCATTCCCGTAGGAACCTATCGTTATCCTTTCTAGGATTTCAAACTATCTCTATACCAAATTTCGTCTAAATCGGATCAGCGCTTTCGTGAAATAAACCATTATGCCAAACATTAAATTATGACTTTCAAGAATTATGCGAGTCGATATGGACCCGAAGTTATCTGATTCGAATTCACACCACATGATGATATGAATACATTTTTATGATGCAATTTTTTTTATTATTGCGACAGCTTAACGTCATAAAATCGACGCGATAATTTTAAACGGAAAATCTGTATGTCTTTCTATGTCAAAGAGTAAGTGACAACGCATGTAGTACTCGTATAAGCGTCAGCATAATGGGCTAGCATGAGCAAAGTCGATTTACTTAGTTTTAAGCAATCGTAAACACGTTTAAAAATAGGTTCTCTATCGTTTGCCCGAATTTCATATGCAATAATCTATCGTTTTCCATAATTTTAATTTGCCATAAAGTAATTTATATCTGAAATAGTATTTTCTTTAGAGTTGATAGTAAACTATTAACATAACCTACTACATTCTATAAGATGTCATTTAAAAAAATCCTGTAAACAGCACGGTTCTATATATTTTATGGCAAACGTTGGTATGGCAAGTGAATTTCGGGCAAGTAAAGGTATACGGTAAAAATACTATGTGATTTAATGATTTTTCGAGTATTGGTGTATTGGTACTTCGTTGGGCTACCAGAATAAGTGAAGATATTTCCCGATAATTTCATCAGATTTTCAGTAAATTGCCTGACATTTTGTCGGAATCTTGGATGTGGTAAGGTCGACCCCGGGTTTACTATTATTTTTTTACGGTTTAAAACATTAAACGATATTTAACCTACAATTTACCAAAAAAAAACAATCTGCCAGTAAAATAATTAATTTGTTTTTTGTATGCTTCCGTTTCTACCGGTTGTCTGGCAGAGATTGCACTGTAGTGTATTTTTTATGTGTCCAATAATGAGTAATTGTATTTTATTGTAAAGCAATTGGGTCGACCTGTTGTAACTAAATAATAATACTAATTTATTTCATCAGACAACATGGATTCATTTATTTGTTAGTACACAACATACAAACTAAAGTTAGTTCGGTTCAAAATTAAATTTTAAAAATAATATAAAACTCGTCAATATAAAAAAAAAACTAGAAAATACTAAAAATACGCCGTACGCTCTGAAAATCCTGACCACTTCAGTGTTTCTAGTTCTCTGGCAGGTTGCCAAAATTTCCTACAAGTCCGGGTAATTTGTGACGGCTGGTAACACTAGACAGCACGCAGACACATAGTGCTGTCGTGAGTGTGACGTCATCTCGACCAATGGTTGCTCCACATCGCGCCTTATGTGCAATTTACAAGGCTGTGCCGTCATTTTAGAATTAAGCTCTGATACAATTGGCAAGATTTATATTGCATTTTCAATAAAAATATTGTGGAAGGAGTATGTCATCGGTTTGCAGACTCGTGCACTGAGGGTTCCACGGATCTCTAAACATCAAACTAACTACTTTAATTGCCGCTGACAGAGAAAATTAAGAAAGATTTAAACTTTTCCTTATATTTGCCCAATTTTATTATTTGTTGATTATGTAGTATATTTTAACTCGATTATCGTTCCGAATTTGTAGTTTGTATATTTAAACGATATACAAAAACAATGAAAACGAAAATAATAAGTGTCTTGCATGCAAACTTAGCGTACTGTACGAGTGCAACGTCACGTAACGTAACGTAAAATTGTTCCTTGATACGCGATTCAAATTCCACGACTGCACATACAAGTAACATACACGTGAAGTTAAATAAAAGCTTGTAATAATTTCATTTCAATCCTTTTGCCCGATGTGCTTCAGTGTTGCCAGAACATTCGTATCAAAACAAGCATTTAAAGTGTCATCACTCGAGACATTGTTGGCGGGCAGTGGAGCGCGCTTCCGAGATACCGTGGTCGCCCAAGGTCGGTGTCGGGTTGTGGGATTGATTTCATTGTGGACGGATAAACATAACATACTGTGCCTGTACTCCTCAACCGCGAAATCAAAGCGAAACCGCTGAGATTCCGCCACGGTTTGACTGTTCTACTATCTTAAAACACAATGGAACCAGTTGGAATCAATGCGACACAGCGCTGACTGGATCAAATCATTTACTATCCAGCTATCATCATAGTGTGATCTCGTATTCTCCGCTATTTCGGACATGTGATTTGACGTAGGGAGCACTCTGTAGAGCGACTTATGGTGCAGGGAAGGCTCAATGGCAAAAGAAAGGAAGTTCTCATCTGCGTTGGACACATGCGCCAGAGAAGCGGTGGCCAGGGGATAATTTGTGTAGACGAAGAAGAGTCCAGCTGTACCCACGTCGCAGCTTCATGTGCCCCGATTCCCCCCGATATTCTAGGAGATCGTAAATTTATGAACTAGTCAAGACTGGATACACTCTAAAAGTCTAGCGGTAGGAACAGCACCGTAAAACAGTATTGCAGATGTAATTACGCTGAAATTTGATCACGTGATTTCGGCAAAATGTGAGCGATAGTCGGTTCTGAAGTTACATTACGATCGGGTTTGCTGGTAATTTCACTCAATGGTACTATGAAAAGTGATTTTGGACCTTTTCTTCGTACTTTTTGGTCGTACATTTAACATCTGCGACAATATCAGAGTCCCGCGGCCAGAGTGTAATTGAAAAACCTTTGTTTGATAGATCGTCATTTACTAGGTGACCACGGCTTTCCAAGTAAAGGTTCAACCTAGCAACTGCCGTCGCATGACACTGTCGAAATTTCGTAAAATTTACATCGATGATGAAATGACCTTCGTATTGTTGATCATGGTTGAAGACAGAAGCCAGTCGTGATAAGTTAATTTGTATCATTTAATGGTGGAATCTAAATTGCTTTGGGAGTCATAAGGTGAGAGACTGTCGCATATTCATTGGACATTTGGAAGGTAACACGTGTTAGGCCAGTGGTTACTAATTAACTACTTTTGACCCTTGAAATACTGGAGAATATCGGTACAATGATTTCCTCATAGATAAAAAACTTTTCTTTAACAATTTGTCTTGCTCTCTAGTCAGATTACCATTTTTTTTTCAATAATTAACATTCAGTATTCTATACATCCCCGTACCCAATATTGAACCAGCTAATAGCGATACTAATACCTATAACTTAAACAGTAGTCGCCAGAATTTGCCTGCGTAGAAAATAGTTCTTTGAAGTCAAATTTTGAAGTTGTACTTGTGAAGAAGTACACCATTATTTCTTTCTTCACTTTCTTTTGTCACTTCCTTTCTTTTCATTCTTTTAAACCCGGAAAATTGTAGGTAGTTGTCGTTATCTCTTTAAATAAGTGCAGTGTGATCCTTCCATTTTGTTCGTTACCCCTCACGAAAGATGGCATCACCCCTTTTCAGGGTGCATTACCCGCAACTTCGGGAGCCAATGTACTAATTCAACCAAAGAGTGCCCTTATGCCTGGTACTACTTTATATTTTATATCTGCGACAGAACTAAATATGCATTTTACACCCACAGAGATCACGTGACGCAGTTGAAATGCTGAACCTTTATTTATTAGTTCAGGTACAAGTCTGACGAATTAGCTTGGCAATAGAGCGCTAAGTGATCTAAAGGACAATATACGTTCGTGTGCCATTGTACTCGGGACGCTCATTGTGACGATGCGGAAGCTTATTATTAGTATGTTAATCAGAGCTTAATAAATTCGGACGAGAACGTGATCCTAATATCAAGAGTTCAAAAGTATTAATATTTACTATAAAAATCATTATACTATATCGAATTGGCAGTCTCAATTGGCATTAAAAATAAACTGACAATGTGCATTGGATGTTACAAATGAAGGTTAGAACGGACATGTTCAAAAATTATGACCTAACTAGAGTAAGCAACTTTTAAAATGAATCCTCTTCTTACTATTTAACTAGGTATCTGAAACGTGTATCGTAATAACACTAATCGTTGAATCTAAGCACCAATTGCTTATTATAATTATAATAACGAGGACAAAGAAACTTTGTGTGCTGTTATCAAATTAAACAACTATTTCGCGAATGCTTCCTTTATGAGTAATTCCAGTAAATTTTCCTTCATGTCTTGTGACAAATCTTAAGCATGTGCAGTGCATAACGGAATTTGTTCATTGGTGCCTTTATTTCTGTAATTCATTAAACGTATTTTTAAGTTTCCGAGACCAATTTGTGTGTCGCCTAAAAACGAGTCGTCTAACATTCACCATTACTAATGGATACTTTTTATCTCAAAGACTATCAGCTTTACAAATATAGTCATCATCATCATCATCATCATCATCAGCCCGAAGACGTCCACTGCTGGACAAAGGCCTCCCCCTTAGAACGCCACAATGAACGACAACTCGCCAAACATACAAACACAAACAAACACACACAAACAAACACATACAAACTTAGTAAAAAGTACAAATGTTATCAAACAATATATACATGGCACCATCCTCAGATTAGAGATAAGCTGACGGATGGCACTTTTAAATATCATTTCGACGTCATATTCATGTCTGGGTCGACACGCTTGTTTAATATGAGTCATCTTCACAAATTCAACACGCGATTTTTTGCATACCCTAAGAGAGGAAAAACTCAAACAACAATGGTCATCGTATACCGTATCGTAGGATCGTAGGTATATTCTACTTCCGCAGTTTGTATCTGTTCACTCTTTTTTAATATCATATAGCTAAAAAACTATTGAAAAACTTCGTAAACAAGAGGAAAATCCGAAGGTTCATTCGGCAAAAAGTTTTAAAATTCGAATAAAAACCGACTCGTTTTAAGCCGAATTAATCTGTACTAAATCCAAGCATGGGAACCACTGGCCAGAACTAAAAAGCATATTTATACGCCGGAATGCAAGACCAATCGTTTAGATTTTCATTATCAAGGCATTTTCATAGTTTATTCGGATTAGTTTCAGGAAATAAAACTGGTTTGCCGTCACGTTCAAATTGATCCATATGAATTGGTTACATCTAACGATTTGTCATTGAAAATTTGTTATTATTTTTTCTTGGGAACTACGGCCCAAGTCCTCTCATTCTGAGAGGAGACCTGTACCCAGCAGTGGGACGTACTTAGGCTGTGATGATGATGAATGATGATAGTGATGATTTTTTCTGATGGAAATTAATGAATAAGAGAGCGCTTCTGTTGCCGCTGAGTGGAATTCGATTACTAAGCTATATAAATTATGTGATTTGAAGCGAATTTAAAAAGTTATCTCTTACGCATCAACCAAAGTAGTGTTTGACACATCTGTAATAGAATTGATGATGATGCTGTTATTGTAGGTCATAGTTTAAACATGAATGTAGATGACTACTGACAGCCAGATATAGAAAAATTAATTAGAAAAGATGGAACCGTGCAAAAGATGATGAACGGTAGAGGAGTAAAAGAAAACGTAGAATTCATTGTTTACTCAACTAAACACGAATTTGATTTGATCAATCTTTGTTTTTCTTCGATTGACGCCAGGAAAACAAGTATCATGACTTTGACGTTACAGGTCATTGTAAATTTGTTTGTTAATATGTTTGGGTTGATTCTGGAATTATATACAAAGTCAGAATCATCTTGAATTGACCCATTTTATGTATTCGTATATTCTTCTTCTTCTCACGGTGCCTTTCCAAATAGTACAAGTTGGCGATCAGCTCAGAATATGTCTTTTTGTTCTTGGCTAGGCGTATTAGAGATAACATCTTCAAATGAGTTTGAATTTTCTTCAAGTTAAGTTATTTATCATTTCTATTCAACAAAAGCAGGTATTTAAATTTCGTTTAGAATTTTCCTTTTGATTTGTCTCGCTTGGCTAAGTATATTATCAATTCTCCATAACAACTGTTTAACAGTGCCGTCAAACCGGTCGTCAATATCACACGTAGAGCTAATAAGATTTGAATAACAAAAGGGATTGTTACTCATATTTCTATTTTTAATGCCTCGATATTTATGACTTCCAAATATGACATCCACATAGGGTGCCGCAAGAAACTAATTGTTTGCGTTCTTAATTGATTCAGAGCAAAGATTTTGGCATCAATATGTTAAAGAAAATGTTTTAAGTATAGTAGAGTAATTGTTTTGTTATACCTAAGATGCTTTAGATGGCTAGATAAATAACTCTAAGTAACAACAATTTTGTATTAATCAAAGATACACACTACAATTTAGTTATTGCATTAATTCTCCACGATATTATAATAATAATCTCAAAACATTATTCAATTACTTGGTAATCATCGCTACAGAAGTAAAATGGGTTTCATCAGTACTTCATTAAAGTCTGCCGATGCTATTAGCAATTATAATATAGGTACAGTTATCTTAATGACAATAACCTCACATAAAAGTACCGTCGAAACTGTTTCAAGGCTGTCAAGTTTATTAACCTGAGTGTAAAAATAGAACTTCAAACGCTTCGATTCAGACAACCTATAATAACAGACTTTGGTTTGAATATTGGCTACGTTGGACAGTTATATACTCGTAGATACGAGTAGATTGACTGCGGTTTCTACTCCTACGTACGTACGTATGTACAATTTGAATATTGCAGCCGAGACTTGCTCAAGCAAAATTTTGGCAATATTACCGATGTAATTGGCTTCCTCTTTATTTGCTGTAGAATTTTTAAATGTTTCTGTTTTCTTCCTTCAGGTTTCAACCTTTGTTGATGACATTTTAGCATTTAAAAAGTACGTTTTTTATCTGAGATATTTGTATAAACTTAAAACTTAAACTTTAAACTGTTTATTTCAATAAAAAATTGCATAATTAGTTGATTAACCTTAGCTTCTAAACTTAAATTAAAAAGATTTTTTGAGTTAAGGAGTCTCTAAAATTTGTTTGTACAATGTGATCCTAATATAATCATTCTCATATTGCTATACCTACTCAATTTATCTTGACATTCGGATTTCACGGTGAAATTTGCACACGCTTTTAAACGAAGCAACGAAACTATTAAAAACTGTGTTAATTTTTACAATAAAAACATAACAAATGCCGCTAATAAATACTCTTACCTAATATCTTCGAAAGTTTGTTCTTTAGTTTTGGTCGTTAAATATGCCTCAGTAAATTAATTCTATAATCTTTAAAAAATAATCCGGAATATTTCTGCACATGAAAAAAAGTGTTA
This sequence comes from Choristoneura fumiferana, assembly GCF_025370935.1. Classification (NCBI taxonomy): domain Eukaryota; kingdom Metazoa; phylum Arthropoda; class Insecta; order Lepidoptera; family Tortricidae; genus Choristoneura; species Choristoneura fumiferana. The sequence continues at coordinate 3,510,422 of NC_133492.1, forward strand.
AAACTAAAGCCCTGTATATTATTGGTTACATGTCCTTAAATAGATGATAAATACCATATTCCTGTATCTTAAGCCAGCTAACAAATCAATGTCAATCATTAAAAAGCTAAGGTTTGCACGCAAACAGCATCGATCATTATCTGTGACATAATAAAGTATTTATAGTTTAATTGGCTATGGTCAAAGGATCTTTTAAAGTGTGGATTTTTTTCCCCACGCAATTTGAATCCCATCTTCTAATTATGAAACTTGGCGTACAGATCGACAAAGATCTGAATTAACATATAAGATACATCGTTAATGCGTTCCCGCGGGATAACCATGTTTAACTTTTAACAAAAATAGAGGGCGCTGGCCAAAAGGGGAAGTAGGATAGGATAAGTGACGTTTGTGGCAACTGTACCGTTTGTGGCCATTTATTGTTTAAAAATACTTTTGAAATAAATTTATAGTAATAAATCATTATAACCTTTATTCGTTTCAGTATAAAATTTTGAAAACTCACTCAACATATTATTTTAATACTATAACTTTTTTATACCTATGACTAAAAATGACAACTGGCCAAAAATGGACTTATGGTGGCCAAAACCGGTACTTCTGCCCTACCTCGGTTTTGTCGTTTAACTCTCAATCAACAGATGGCGTTATTCCAAGATACTTTGTGTTATAAAAATGTTACTACCTACCGTCGTCAATTTTCTACGCAGCTAAAGCCGCGGATTAAAGTTAGTAGCCTATGTCCACGAGTCGATGAAAGGACCTACTAAGGATACGGGGGCTGTTACGAGATTCGAAAATCGAAGTTCGTATAGTACCGTCCCTCTTACTTTCGTATTTAATAATATAAGCGTCAGCGGGATGGCACGATACGAACTTCGAATTTTGTACTTCGTAGTATGGGGCCAGCAGGGCTACTACGAAGTTCGTGTCGTGCGGTCCCTCTGATACTTATACTATTTAATACGAGAGCGAGAGGGACTGTACGATACGAACTTCGAGTTTCGAGTTTCGTAGTAGCCCTGCTTATTCGTTTTCCCACGTGAATCGAACCCTCAGGTGCCATTAGGCTTATTAACAAAGGCATACGAGCTGGTATGGAGTGAGACGAATTTTATCGAGGTAATATTTAATTTTGTAAGAATTAGGGGCTGTTTCACCATCCATTGATTAGTGTTAACTGACAGTTTAATGTGATGTCGTCTCTATTTGTTTTGTTCGAATAGAGGGAGACGTCATCACATTTAACCGTCAGTTAACACTAATAAATGGATGTTGAAACAGCCTCTTAAAGTAACAAAAAATAGACTATTCTTTATTTTTAGAATCAAACATTACTTCAGGAAGGAAGTTACTGAAACACATTGTATTTGAAATAAATTATCGCTCATTTTAAACTTATCATAATCATTGTACCTACCTAAGTTATGAAAGAGGAGCTACTTATGGTCAAAGGTCGAATGTGAACAACTTAATTGTTAAAACTTCAGTCACGATGGTGACTCTACCATCATTGAAATGCCCTTTATTTGGAACATAACTAAACTAATTGTAAGTACCTATACTATCAAAATTTGCAGTAACCCCAACCCCATGGGACGCAAAGTTCTATTGTTATTTACGACGATACCATTCTAACAATAGATAACAGCTATTGTCAAATAAGTCTTTGATGTATACATCCGCAAAAATGCCGAGTTAGCGAAGAAAGTTAAGTTCAACGACCTCCGGCTAACGAGATGAAGTTAATTATAATTAACTCGTCGTTTCACTCACACATTAGTCATTAAAATAAACATCAAGTGTTATTACACTTAAATCAAAACATAAACTGACTTTCGAGCACTTTATATTTAATAAACGTAAAATAAATTGCAAGTGAGGCATATTTATAATAATTTGCTAGGTATAAGAATTAAAGTTATAATTGACTTAGAAGACTTACAAAACGGACTTAAATATGCGTCCATGACCGAGCTCCGACAGCGCAACTCAATCACTAATACTGAATTTTATTAAGCGCCGTCTAAGGATGAAATTAACCTAGCGTTAAAACGACTATATTAAAACATAACCTAAAATTAAAACCTACGTTAATCTTATAAAATAAAGTTATATTCAAACAATACTTACAGCACAATGCAACACTAATTCATCATTTTATGCCATGACCTATTTCATGGAATCACTCATATCAGTCCAAAGAAGAATTCAATTTCTAACCACAATTATTTACACGTGCTCACTTATTAACGGTTGATAGATTCTCAGTCAATATTCGTAAGGATACGAGTTCGATTTACGAATGTTCGTAGTTTTTTAAATGGGTTATTCGCGTGGTAGACGGCCGGCCGGTGTTCGGTCTCTGCGCGTATGAGCGCACCGGATTGGCTCTCGACCACGATGTAGCGCGCAGTGAAATGTCATATTTTATCACGCCATCGTGCGACTGCGTACACGCCGCTTTCCAAACGAATTGAGGTTATAAAGCGCACGATGTACGCTACTGCTTACGAATCAACTGCTATTGTAGCTCCTCTGTTCGAAAGAGCTTTGGATTGCGAATATTAATTATGACAGTTTTGCATGATGAACGGTAAAGGAATGCACCACATGTGCGAGTAATTTTTTGAGATAAACTGGAGGTTTTTTATTTATTTAGGAAGCTGATGCGTTGAAGTTTCACACGGTGTTGTGTTGCTTTTTTAATAATTGAAATGCGTCATGCGTATCGTAATGGACACAATAAACAGCTGTTTATTGTTATATAAATAAGCACTAAGTAAGTTTCTGAAAAGTAGAGCAATTAATATTAACTCTACTGTAATAAAATCATTTAGTAACAAAACAAAATGCTTAGGTAGGTAACTTACTTAGTTATTTAAGTATTACGTACAATTGGGGGCACGAATAATTATGCAACCATAGAGTCAAATATACGTAAGTATACATTAAATTTTGAAATCTTGGTTATTACTTAAGTTTCATAATTTTGTGCTTGACTGCACTATATAAAAATATTTTTAGTTTGCACAATATATTTATTTATAGTACAATGTACGTATATTTAGTTAATGTATCTTAGGTTACTTCTTTTGTCTTATTTTTTAACTATTAATTTCATGTGTTTCATGCTATTTAATTTGTAGTTGTTAAATTGTACATCCATTCTAGAGAGATTCATTCTTACATACAATATAAATATTGTTTTTGCTATGAATTTTTAGTTTCGGTGTAATAAATAAATGTAGGTGCAAAAATAACATAATTATGGATATTTTCCTCGTTGGTATGTAAATCACGTCGGTTATTCAACTAACCAATGTTTTATAAATAGCACACTAATGAAAAGCTTTATGGAAATTAACTTATTTTTGTATATAGTCTTATAAAAAGATATAAAAAATAGTGACAAAGTCCCAACTTCTCAACAATATCACAAAATATCTTATGAAAAGGTTTTTTTTTGTATAAGAAGAGGCAAACGAGCATACAAATCACCAGATGGGAAGCAATCACCGCAATCAATGAAGAATAGATGACTGGATAGATCTATGTAAGATGCCTATATTGAAGTGTTCAAAACTGTCAAGGAAAAAATACCTACCCCTAGGCACTTTTGATGAGTGTATTTGATTAGATAAATAAAAAATAAAAAATCAAAGTAAAATTAGTAGGTATATTATGTTATATAATAGTTTGAGTCCTGAGGCAGGACATAATAGTTTTTATCTCGGAAAATTGCATAGTTCCCGAGGGATAGCAATAAACGAATTCTATGCAGACGGAGTCACGGGTAACGGCTAGCGTTGAGTAAATCTAAATTTTTCGTCGGCTTGGAATTAGACAAATGCAAATATTAATAATATATGGCTGACTGAACCAAGGCGTGTCGGTAATCAATGCACATTCAAGGTATTTTGACCCATGATAATCAAGTGAAGTAGTAGCCAACTGAACTTGCCAAAATGTAAACAGTTTTGTAGTTTCATTTTCATTTGTTGAATTTAACACGGTTTTTTTGTTAGCTTCACTTGTTACTAAAGTCGCTCGCTACCTTTAGTCAACTAACGTTGCACGCGACTCTGCTTGCGAAAAATTCATTTTATCGCGTGCCCGCGGAAAGTACAACCTTCCGAGATAAAAATATTCTATGTCCTTTTCAGGGTCTGACACTTTCTCCATATAATTTTTTATCACAATCGATTAAGTATTTTAGGCGTAAAAGCGTAACCAACAAACACAAAATACATTTGCTGTTATAATACCTATTAGTTTTAGTATAGTCTACCATTGAGTAAAGACAGACTGTAGAACTGAGTCATAACCTCGTATCTCTTACATGTATCAGAGGTTTTATCTTATTAGGGTCAAAGCGGTTAATGATAAAGAGTTTTAGTTTATTTTTAACGTGTTTATAACATTTCATTATAAAAAAAATATATCCGTCTCGTTAAAAGAAGTGTACACACGTCGACTTTAAAAAAAAATCGCAATTTTATTTAACGTCCCGTATCATAATCAGACCGGCCAAGTGCGAGTTGCGCACGAGCGCAGAGGGTTCTGTACAAATATGTAGATATATCAAAACATTTGTGATAAACAGCTGTCTATCTATTACACTTCTTGAGATACAGCCCGAGGACAGACGGACAGACCGTGTAGCCACATCAATAGGGTGCTTGTTACCCTTCAGATACGGAACTCTGTCAAAAACTAATTTCTTCACATTTCTTTCGCATTTCTTGCATGAACGTAGCTGTCATAAGGTCGCGGGTGGGCAAAGTAATTGTTTTAGTTCATTAAAAAAACCCGGGTTTAGTACCGATCCCTCCCACTTATATTATAAATGCGAAAGTTTTTGTTCGTTTGTTTGTTTGTTACTTCATCATGTCTAAACTGCTGATACGATTTAAATGAAATTCGGTATACAGATAGTTTGCGTCACTGCGAACGACATTGGATAGTTTTTATTCCGGAAAATAGTAGTTTCCGCGTGATAGTGAAAACCGAACTCTACGCGGACGGAGTCACGGGTAACAGGCTAGCCTTTCATAATAATGCGCTTACAATTAATTGCATAATACAAGGGGTCACTTTGCCTGTTTGAAAAACATTTCTTTATGCCCCAGTGCCCTTAGTGTAAGTTTTCGGTTACAAAATACGTCTCGATCGCGTTCGCGTTAAAATCTCAATTTGTATGCAAACACGAACAGCGCCTCTAGCGGAACGTTTGCGATGCTCGTGTTTCCATACAAATTGAGATTTTAACGCGAACGCGATCGACACGTATTTTGTACCGAAAACTTACTAAGGGCACGTCCCTCTGGAATCACGCTACGATCCCTAAGGCGGTACACCCGAAATTTAAGAACCCATGATGATAGCAAAGGTACAGTCGAACAAATTGTTACATGACCCAGGATGGAACCTTTGCGCTACAACTAATGTCATGTTGCCATATCATACATTTGACAAGGAAATTATAGTGAGATTTTGACTATTAAAAGCTTCCACCAGGGATCATGATTTGTTGATGGTATCTTAGACCCCTAGCTGTTTTTGATTTAAAGCGCCCCTACTTACCAAATATTAAGTATTTTTTGCATGTATCTTTTATGCAATGTATTTATTCGACTTCAAATATTTTTTTAGGGTATGTCGAGCTCTCCCAGTCACCCTACCTAGATCATGAACAGAACTGGGAGGGCTCTATAAAGCAGTCTTTATTGACTAATAAAGACTGCTTTACAGATTCACTTCGCTATCCATCATTCCGTCGATACTTTTAAGTTGAATGTCAAACGCGACAATCGCATGCTCTACGCGCATTTGCATCACCGTAAAAGTCGTCGTGTGGTGGGGCTCTAACGTAAGTGTTTGAATGTCAAAGAAGTCGTACAAAGATCAATGTAAGTTTGTCTATAAACTAATAATGGATCGGTAACTATTGACATTGATCGAATCGGGTATTACAGAAACCTCATAAGTAATATCTGTCCTAAATTGATTTTTACGATTTTATGTTTTAGGGTTCCGTACCCAAAGGGTAAAAACGGAAACCCTATTACTAAGACTTCGCTGTCCGCCCGTCTGTCCGTCTGAAACCAGGCTGTATCTCATGAACCGTGATAGTTAGACAGTTGAAATTTTCACAGATTATGTACCTACTAGCTTTTGCCCGCGGCTTCACCCGCGTAGAATTCGATTATCGCGCGCTGTTCCCTCGGGAACTCTTTATTTTTCCGGATAAAAAGAAGCCTATGTCACTCTCTGGCCCACAAACTATCTCTGCGCCAAAAATCACGTCGATCCGTCGCTCCGTTTAGACGTGAAAGACGGACAAACATACAAATACACAAACACACACACTTTCGCATTTATAATATTAAGTACCTATGGATAACTATGAAAATTTTACCGCTAAAAAACAAATACTAAAAACAGAATAAAATAAATATTTAAGGGCTCCCATATACAACCAGCATGATTTTATGACGTTTTTTTGCTAATAATGTCTAATGAATGCTGTATAGATGGAACGGATCTCTTCGTGCGCGAGTCCGACTCGCACTTGGCATTTATTCAAAAATGTGTTTTACTTCTGGAAAATTTACTTCGCTTGGTGTGATTCTATTTGAAATACCCGACTTTAAAACATTTCTTTTGAAGTTACCTTTTTGCCACATTACATACTATATGTTTTTCTTTAAGTTTGGTACGAATTACAGTAAGCCTTTTTATTTGTGTGTTTCTTTGTTTGTTTAATTTAAGGTTTCCCGAAAGTTATATTTCGTAGTATTCCACATAGTAATTTACGTAAATAAAAGTGTTATTTTAGAATAATCTCCATTACTTGTGCTGTGCAAATAAATATTTTTATCTTTATCTTTATCTTTGTGACATCATACCACACACACACACAAATATCACGCCAGTACCCTTAGTGTAAGTTTTCGGTTACAAAATACGTCTCGATCGCGTTCGCATTAAAATCTCAATTGGTATGGAAACACGAACAGCGCCTCTAGCGGAACGTTTGCGATGTTCGTATTTCCATACAAGTTGAGGTTTTAACGCGAACGCGATCGAAACGTATTTTGAAACCGAAAACTTACACTAAGGGTACTGTATTCCCAGCTTCGGAGCCACTTTTTAATAGCAATATTAGGTTTTAAGTTTGACAAAAACGGCTCAATAGTGACAGGTTGCAGACCTGTCGCCTACGCTATACTATCTTACTATACTATCGCCTCTTACGACATCCAGGGAAGAAATGGAGAGGTGTAACTCCAACCCGACACCACACGGGGATAATCACGGGGAAATCATACTAACTTCTTAAAAAAAGACAATTGGAAATACTCGGATTTTGATTAGCATAGTATTTGTTTCAAAACTCATTTAAAAATTTGTAGGTATCTTCTGTAGACAATAGTATACTTATTAGGTACTGCAGAGGGTGAGAAAAGTCATTTCGTGGATTCGTATACCATACTCACTCATCCACGAAATTACATTCCTGCCGAGGCCTGTATACTGCTTGTCTCCAAATATGCGAGGAAATAAAATGAAAACATTATAATTTATTCGACACAATATGTTTATATAACAATCTACCTACAATCTAAACAAAATTAACACTTTAATATTAATAGAAATAAACCTTACTGATAAAAGATGCTGCGCTACGAATTAAGAGTTTGTGGTGTATAAAACGACAGAAAATCTTTGAAAAAATGAAATTCACTTTCCCGCCTCAATTTCGATATTAAAGATTTGGGTCCGAATCCTATATTTGGTTCCACATAAAATATAGTAATCAAAATAAATTAAAAGAAAACTTAGCCATTCGGGTGTCAAGCGACCGGCTCCCGGCGTCCCGCGAAAAGCCCGCGAAGTACCGAAGCACCGGCTCCCGGGTCTATCTCAAAATACCGTTGAGTGTCATGGCCGCCCGCGAATTAATTTGGCGAATTCCCGGATTTCATAAAAAATATCACGAAAAAAAAACTATTTCAATGTTTTATAATAATATAAGTTTTACACTGATAGTTAAGCATAAAATAGCATATCTGATGAAATAAATATGAATGAAATTCAATATCTGTGAATTTAATTAGTAATTATCAAATATCTGATAACCAAATTTTTCTCGTCACATACTAAAATAATTATAACTACGAAATAAAACAATTAATTCTATAAAACACTAATTTATTGCGTAAAATATTAATTTATTTATGAAACTGGCTGGCTGTTTGGTGAATTTTCGGTCTTGGAATTAAAAGTAAAAAACCTGCACAATAATAATCATTTCCCTGACATGTCCGGGAGGTAATGCTACTTTTTTTTAAATTTATTATCGCATCAACGCATATAACGATGGACTTCCCGATCGATTTTTCCAACATTAATGAGAACATTTCCGAGCAAGTTGGAGAAAGCCTCCATCTACGTCCTTTCTAAACGTGTTGTCGCTTCTAATCATCTTAACTCGGTGAGTTACTTGTACTTTACATATATACAGTGATTGATAAAGAAGCGATCATAACGACCCTAATTTTAAACCACTAGTACCACTAGGAGTACTGGCAGAACCGGAATCACCTCACTAATTATTACCTTGTTTATGTTGAAGTTATCGGCTGTTTTTTTTCGTTTTGTTTTTTCTTTTTTCGCTCATTCCATAAAATAGTAATGTATTAAATAACTTTAAGTTCTCATGTAAGTGAATTGTTAAATTCTTAATGGGAATAAAGAATCTTAAACCTAAAAAAAAAAACTTATTTTTATCACGATTGCAAGGGACCGCAGACTCCACGCAACCCTCAGTGTACTCGCCTGTTTTTTTTTTCTTTAGGACCGTAAACTGCTTTAACTTTGCCCTCTTGCCCCAACCCAACATTGCCTGATTTGATTTATAGTTAGCACCCGTATAGGTTTCTAAACTTTTATCCCCCCCGTAATAATAATTCCCGTATAGATAAAAGTTTAAAAACCGATACACGGGTGCTAAGTTATCGACTCTAAATCAAATCAAGCAATGTTGGGTTGGGGCCAGAGGGCAAAGTTGAAGCAGCTTACGGGACCTTCTTTCTTTTTCAATATTTTTATCTAAAAACTGACCAGTGTTATAAATTTTGAGCTGGAAGGCATCCTTATCTCTATCGCTCACGCCTTGCCATCAAGGTGGTATCGGACAAGCATTGGCAGGGTCAACGATCGATAGCACCCAGAGGACAGGTTTTGCTCAACGATATATTGTTATTCGGCCAAATTTCGGCGTACCCGCCGATCGCCTTTTGTTTTTATACCGAACAAGTAGAGATGAGACTTACTTAATGGAATATTTTGGAACAGGTTTTATCATGGACGCTAAAGTACGCGTTCATGGACGCTAAAGTACGCGTTCCCGCCCGGGCGTCTTTTGCGTATGAGTATTTAGAAGTACGGCGACTTATTGTTGAGCATTGTATTTTGTTTGATGTTAATCCTACTTAAGTATATAATATTATAAATGTGAAAGTTTGTGAGTGAGTGAGTGAGTATGTTTGTTACTTCTTCACGCTGAAACGGCTTAACGGATTTGGATGACATTTGGTAAAAAGTTAGTTTAAAGCCTGGATTAAAACAAAGGATACTTTTTATCCCGATATTCTCACGGGATAGGCATAAAGTCTTGAAATAACAACAGCTGGGCTAAAGGTCATGAAATTTGGTATGTGGTATGTGGATAGCTGGACATCTGAAATAACACATAGGCTAATTTTTATCCCAATAATCTCACGGGATAAGGATAAAATCTCGAAATAATAACTGCTGCGCTAGAGTCATGAAATTTGGTAAGTACGTATATAGCTGGACATCTGGAATAACACATAGGTTACTTTTTATCCCGATATTCCCACGGGATAGGGATAAAATCTCGAAATAACAAACGCTGGGCTTAGAATCATGAAATTTGGTACGTATATAGCTGGACTTCTGGAATAGCACATAGGCAACTTTTTATCCCCATATTCCCACGGGGTAGGGATAAAGTCTCGAAATAATAATAATAAATTCATTTATTTCGGGCAACTTGGCCCATACAATAAATACCTTACAGACTAACATACATATTTATAATCAATAATATTTAAAACTAATTTGGTGACAAAACGGCGTGACCCCGTTGAGTCACCGTCCCCGACGTCGCTGTCATCTGCGCCATGGTGCCCCTGAACCGCGGAACACGACGTCTTTCGGCCAGATAGCAGCACTTTTTCGTGCGGTGAGTGGGAGACCGGAGGCCCAACTCCCCTCCAGCATAGCGAGACTATAAGCTAAGACTATAAGGTAAACAAAGCTTTTTCTTGTTTCTTTGTGATTTTATAGGCTCTTCTATAACTATCATATGGCGATGATAAATCCATATTTCAAAATATCACAAACGGGACTTACCACGCTAACACACACGAGTAAAATTTATCTCGACGTTTCGACCACATTAAAGTGGCCGTGGTCAAGAGTAGACTGAAATGTGGGGTGTCAAGTCTGCCTAGCAGCGCGAGTCCTTCGACCGCACATGTTCATTTTTATTTGTCACCCCACTCAATACTCAAGAATGGTACGTGAAGCGGTTGAAATAAAAAAGCATAAAAATTTCAACCGGGACGATGAATATAAGCTTTCATCTTCGTGGAATCCTGTTATAAATAAGTGTCGGCGTCGGGGTGAATGTTCGAAGGGACGATCGGACGTTGTTAGTGTTGGGTGTCGGTGATGGAACTTCTTAAAAGTGCTCAGAACGCCACAATGAATGACAACTCTCCACTTGCATCCATCGGCCTGCAACTTTCACTATGTCGTCAATCTACCTAGTTAGAGACTTACTAACGCTTCGTCTTTCGGTTCGAGGTAGCCACTTGACTGTTCTCCCCCAAACGATTATCTGTTCTTCGAGCGATGTGGCTCGCCCGTTGCCACTTCAACTTGCATACTTTTCCATCTATGTCACATCATGTACAAAGCGGAAATTTCTGACGAAAATGTTACCAAAAGTTCTCAATACATCAATAATTTCGATTGTTAATTCAATTCGGATTCTCAACGCGACCTTATGCAAATCCGGTTGTTTTTATCCGGCTGGTTGTTTTTAACGTGTGTTTGCGGACAGTGATTGATTAGTCCGGCTGTCGGTCGTACCTATTTGTCCGACAACATTCATTTCTCTTTAACCGGGTCTATGTTAACCGTGGTGATTTGAGATGTTGAGATATATATTCTCAACAAAATATCATACACTTGACACCAACTGAGCTAATCATATAAACAAACTTAATAAGAATAAACATACTTAAATACATATTAAACACTCAAAGCTCCAATTCCAGAAGAGCTGCAGAATTGAGGAAGCCCAAACGGCATCCTGAAAATGTTATTGTACTGAATACGCAGGGTATTATCTGTCTTCAGCCTGAAACTAGCCCACAGGCCACACGTATAGAAGCTCTGACAGTATACGCTCTAAATAGAGGCCAGGAGGAGCTATGCGGTCGTTAAATATATAAGTAACATCATCGTCAGTTGGAAGATGTCCGCTTTTGAAAAAAGATCACTTAGATCGCCACTATGAATGCATGACAACTTGGTACTTGAACATACTAGTATCCCGTCACTTTCACGATGTCGATCCTACCAAAACTGCGTCTTCCAGTTTGTGGTCGTCACTTGAGATACTTTCTCTCCAACGGTTATCTGTTCTTCGAGAGATGTGGCTTACCCATTGTCATTTCCACTTAGATATTCCTCACTAAATTTTTACATTCCAGATTCTATCACGCAAAAAAAACCGTGTGCATGTCTCTCCATCTTTTTTTTATTTAATAATTTTGCTTGAAGCCTTCCTTGCAGCCTATAAATACATACGTTAAGCTAAGTCCGTACAGACTCCACTCTGTTCACAGAGGAAGGTAGGCAATATAGATAGTTCTTCAAAGTAAAGTCTAATTCGATTAACTTCACCAGGTTTATCAATGCTTTGGTGCAAGCAGTGCTCGAGTGCTTGCGATTAAGAGCATGAGATTTAATTAATTGTTTGATGACTTTGGCGAACCTGTCTGGTCGGTGTGGACCCGGCTTTCAGCAACTGTAGGAGATTACTGGCTCGGATTTGAATTCGGAATAAAGGTCAAATTGGAGTGGTGTTACAGAGGATTGTGATTAACATTATTATTGGATTGTTTATTTGCTCAATTTTTGTAGTACTCTTTTTATTGAGTGATTGGAGGATGTTAGAATATTGGTCAAACAGAAGCCCGTTGTTTGTTACCTAAGCTCGTGCTGTGCCATGTTTAAAAGCAGGGAGGATTAATTTCTTCCCGAGAATGTCATAAAAGGCGATCTAGGGCCCTACACGGAAGTGGGCCGAAACATTATAATTTTTCGGGACTTATTTTGCAATCAAGCCTGGATAAAATGCTATTCGTAAATAATTAAAATTTAAGCCCGATTTCAAATACAAATTTAAATTGGCGTTAGAATCAATGCATTAAACAGGAACTAGCAAGTAAATCAAATTATTTACATTCAACAGCTAAGCTAATTTTTTGTCAGAAGAAGCTTTCAGCTGTACCTACCTTCCTTTTTAACGTCGACTTACCTCTTTACTATTTTCCTATGAAGCCTTAGAGCCTTTAGTACGGAGAACAGAACAGCTTCAGCCATTTAGTACGGACAACAGATGGCCATTATGGCACATAAGATCTCGATTGGAGACCACAGCAAGTGTAGCGCAGGACATTCACCGACGAGAAACGGATGACCTGGCCCTACACTTCGAAGTACAAAATTCGTAATTCGTATCTTGTTGTCCCGCTGACGCTATCATTTAATACGAGAGTGAGAGGGACGGGTTTACTAATGTTTCGGCGAATAACGTTTGGCGGTTGGCAACTTTTCATTTCCCAACTGTTTAATATTTCTGAAACTGTAAATATTTCAGGATTTTTATAAAACTAACCTAATCTAACCTAAGGGGTTCTACACGATGGCCCTGAAATAAATCATGAAATATTTACAGTTTAAGAGTTTGCGAAATGAAACAGGATGCCAAACGTTACGTTGCGGAAAGGCAGTACTCGAGGGACGGTACGATACGAACTTCGATTTTCGAATATCATAGTAGCCCCTCTGGTTAAAGCCGCGGGTTCAAGTTCACGGTGAATGCAAGCTTCCTAACCGAAGCAACTGGAGGTATGAAGGGAGCCTAGGTCCAGTGGATGACCTGCTGACTGAATATGGCTGATATGAGGATGTTAATGATGATGTATTGTTTTAGAGGCGTAGAAATTAATGTGTTAGAGAAAGTACGTGATAAACAAAAGATTACACTGCTCAATGAACTAAAATAATTTATTTGCCCACCCGCGACCTTATGATAGCTTAGTTTATGCAAGTTACGTTAATAGAAGAAGCTAAGCTAAGTTTATAGAAGAAGAGAGTGTTCATGCATTTCCTCCACCATCACAATACGCTGACGCGTTTCTAACTCAACCAGAGCTCATCTTCAGAGCAACACAACCGTACATCATACTACCAGATGTTAGACCCTAACATCTGGTAAAATGAGTCTAACATCTGGTAGTATGGTGTACGGTTGTGTTGCTCTGTAAATGAGCTCTGGTTGAGTTCGAAACGCGTCAGTTTATTGTGGTGGTGGTGATAGATGGGTTTATGTGATTTATGTGTGTTCTTACAGTGTGGAGGTGGTGGAACTGCATGAACACGCATATCTTGCATAAACTTAGCTATCATAAGGTCGCGGGTGAGCAAATAAATTATTTTAGTTCATTGATAATGGACCTCCCCAAAGTAACGCCTGATTCAATAAATTATTGCACTGCTCCTCTTAAAACTGTATAATTTTATTTATTTAATTTATACGCAGACGTTGCACATCAAAGAACCAATAAAAGTGTCTGGCACTCTTGATTAGCAATTCCTGGGATCAAGATGCTTGCTTTGTAGTTGTTCAAAGGCGGTGTAAAGAAACGAGCACGTCTATGCATATCGACGACGAGGGTGATTTTGTAATCATTGCGTGCGTTACCAATATACTATTGTTTGATAGGCATTTTGACCGTGCAATGAACAGAAAAATTTATGTCGTGGCGATAGTTGTGCGAGATCGTGGTGAATTTTTGCATGGTGTTTAAATTGCAACCGTTTATCGAAAACCTTGTGTTGAAATTCGTTGATGAGTAGGTAGGTAAGAGTTTCGTTTATATAAGTAGGTACCTAGACTAAATAGTCATAGTCAATCTTGTAAATAAAATTGCGAGGGGCATTTTTTAAAATAAGTAATTGTCAAGAGAAATGCTCTGCAAGAAACTTGGTTGTAAGTAATTTTCGTTTCCAATCGAATTTCTAAATCTTCTTTTGCAATTTGGAGAAATTAAATCAAACAGAGAAATTTTACGGACAAAATCTTATGCATTTTTATTGTCAAAGGAAAAGGACACTGCTGTCTGTAGACAGTTCTGTAGATTATTAGCACCGTTATAAGCAATGAGTTATTGCGTGTCTATAGTTCTTTATAAAAGTAATTTACATTATATTTATTATTTAGGAATAACTCACTCTCTTAAATATTTCTGCTATAAAATTTCACTAGGCGTCTCTACAGCGGTTTCACAAAGTTATAGGTATACTTAGTTTTTTTTTAGCATCAGACAAAGGGTAAACAATCTTGACGAGTCTTTTTGTAGAAAAACGTTTTTAAAAAAACGGTAACTATTATTTATGATACCAAAAGCATGCAAATGATCATATATCCTTGCTTATTGTTACCATATTTGCTGTGACTTCTTTTGCAAAGTGTTTTTCAATAAAAACACGTCAAGATCGCTACCTTCTTTCTAATGTTAATTAAAAACGAAGTATAGGGTGCGCTTTCATAAATGCGAAACAATAGTTGAACTCCATGATGCATTGCCATAGCGCAGGGGGTTGAGGGACGGGGTGGGGATTTCAATTAAATTGGTCAAATTTCGATCGTATATGCTTTGATTATAACATGAAAACACCCCATAAATTTTATAGAAGTACAATATACTTAGTACAATTAATGAATCATTTATTGCAAGGATGAGTAAGTGCAAAGATATTAAACCTAAGACACTAGTATCTCATTACAACTGCCAAGATCTGGCATACAATATAGGTAATACTATAATACCTAACCCTCAAAACGGTTACCTAATGATTCGCCGACCATTTTTACGCAGATTATTGATTGGCAGACCACGTTTCGCCGAGTAATGGTACGCCGATGAATTTGTACGCAGATGTATTGTTTCGCAGACTAACGTTTCGTAACTCAACTTTTAGTAGACTATTCAGTTGGCTTGTAAGTCAGTAAGCCGAACAACTATTAACAGATATTCGTTTAGCTGATTAATCACTACACATTTTCAACGTTTGCTCGAACAACTTTTCGCTTTCGAATTCGTGTTTTTTTTATATTGAAGTCAAAACAAACTAAATCACAACGCCAGCAGTTCGGTTCTGTTGGTCACAATTCTACCTAACACTCCTCCTCGCTATCGCTCGTTGTCGCCTAACTACACTACACATTTTGATGCAATGTGATAACTCTGCTTATCGTGTTTCGGCGAACAGTTGTTCGGTTAACTGAAACAATTACGAAGCGAACAATCGGCTAAAAGTAAATCTGCATATCGCTATTTTTCCTATCGACTACTCGGCGAAACGAATAATAGGCGTAACGAAATTATATCAAACGTCGCTCGGCTAAAAGAAAAATCTGCCAATAGTTGTCTGCGAAACGAAAATCTGCGTAATTAAACTCGGCAAAACGACAGGTCACCCCTCAAACACAATCACAATATTTTAACAAGTCACATTTCGTTAAATAACTATAAATAACCTCTAATTGCATGTTAGTTGCATTTTTGCACGTATAAAACTTTTTTGATGTTATTTAATTTATATTTAATGGTAACAAAATAACATGATATTAAAATATGAAAATATTTATTAAATTAAAAATATAATAATAACCTAAAACTAAAACAAATTGCTTAAAGTACCACCCTTAGACAAGGTCCCGAAGATGCTGGCAGTGTTTCCTCTTTGAATTTATAATTGAATCAAAACAATAAAACTAATACTATTTTGTACATACTAAATATTTTATAACTTAACAATTAACAAAAAAAGGGAAAGCAGTAGTATGTTGTGTGTCTGTATATTGTTCTCCCAAGTCTTGTGTGTGTGGTGATTTTAGGCGTGCGTGCTGCCGCGCTGTGTTTGTGAATAAGTAAGTACTTATAATTATGTGATAGTGCACTTGATATGATAGCTTTTAATTTACACAATGTATTAGTGCTTAAAAAGTTCTAATTTAATAATAGTTTTCAACAACTTCATAACTTAGAGTTTTTAACCACTTTATTAAAGCTTTTTACAAGGTAGCATTAAAGAAATATGTTTTTTAACTTTATTATTTTATTATAAAGGCGTGCTGCAATATCTAAATTGGGTTCTAGCAAAACGGATTTACAGGGTGGACACTGACAAATTGTGCTTTCTTCTACCAGTTATAACTGTGGCTTAAATGCCAAACGATTGTGTACTTAGAGCAGTTAACAGAAAAAATAATTTCTCAGAAAGAAGTCCCGAAATATTGTAAAGTTCATTGGTCGAAATACTATACGGTTTAAAGTACATGACCTTAATTAAATCTTTGACCTCTCTCTACCTCCAGGAACTTAGTCTTTGTAGCTCCGCCCAGACAGTAATACAATAAGTCATTATAGGTTGAGCTAATACTGTGTATAGTGATTTAACAGTGATTTGTGTGATATGTCGTAACTTTTTGAATAACAACGTGAGCTGATTCTGTTGTTAACATACTCTAATATGTATGCCACGAAAGTCTTTGTCAACATGATGCCAAGGTATTTATTGATGTCACTTTTGCAATTTGGATACAGTTACAGTGGTTATTCATGCTACAGGTATGCATTTTTAAATCGAAATTACTGTCTGGTTGAGTGCTTATATTTTTAGTAAAACATATATATTAGTTGGTTTTTGCAAGGTATGATATTACTAAGTACCTACTACTTTTATATCTTTGACTACTTACATAAATTAAAAAAGAATAATAATAAATAAACCTAAAACTAAAACAAAATGCTTAAAGTACCACCCTTAGGCAAGGTCCCGAAGATGCTGGCAGTGTTTCCTCTTTGAATTTATAATTGAATCAAATTCCATCAAACAATGCACTTACCTAATTACTTTATTACTTATAATTCAATCACTGAAAAAGTAGCACTTGATGTGCTTGTCGTCACTTTTTATATAGGGCAGAAGTACCGTTTATGGCCATTTATTGTTTAAATATACGTTTGAAATAAATTTATATTAATAAATCATTATAAACTTTATTCGTTTCAGTATACACTTTTGAAAACTCACTAAACATATTATTTTAATATTATAACTTTTTATAAATGACTGCAAATGTCAACTGGCCAAAAACGGGCTTAAGGAGGCCAAAACCGGTACTTCTGTTCTAAAAAAATTCTTATCGTAGCTATCAACCACGACACGTGGTTGCAAAGAAATAGTGTAGGTACATGACCTGCATAAATATCTGCCACGGCGGAGCGTGCAAAAATATCTGACACGTCCTACTGGTCCTACAACAATTTTGCAGATTTTGTTGTGACAGATATTGGTGCTGGTGTCTGTACCTAAAAGGTTTTTGTCGACCTCCGCAAAGTAACCATCAACTCCTGGTTGCCAACTGTTCGGCTGCTTCAATGGTGTCAGGCAGCGGCATGTTGATGGTCTCTGGCAGAATGAGGACCATGCCACTGGCCACTAGGGCCAGTGTGCCGAAAAGTATTGCTGGCAGGTTGTTAGAGTACAAGGCCTGAAAAAAAAAAGAAATGTAGCTGAGGTGTCGAAACCAGTTATAGAATCTACGGGGCTCCGCAAGTCGCAAATGCACGGCTTGGCTTGGTGCGGCGTGCTATTTTTAACCCCCGATGCAAAAAAGGGTGTTATAAGTTTGATCGCTATGTCTGTCTGTCTGTGTTTGTCTGTGGCACCGTAGCTCTTTAACGGGTGGACCGATATTAATGCGGTTTTTTATTTGTAATCAAGTTTTCCAGCGATGCAGCAATGGTTCTTAGACATGTCTCATCAAAATCGGTTTAGCTGTTTTTGAGATATTGAACTTTTAAGTGAAGTGACAAAGTCGGGGTTTTGTTGGTTAGGTTGAGGACGTATCTGAATATCGAAAATAAATATATCTAAAGTTAAAAAGTCGACGGTCAAAATATCTAAAGTACATAGGTTAGGTTAGGTTCGATATTTTGAATGTTTTTACCGATATAAACAAAAATTTCAAGTAATCGACACATTGGAAGTCCATTCCCCAACGAAATGGCAATATAAAGTCGCGTTAGCTAACTCAACGGGTCACGCGTTTGACAAGAACTGAATGCCTGGTACCACAAAACTAGGCTCACGTGGTGATAAGCGACGCCCGTCGTACAGTTTGCAATATTTTAAGGGCAGACGAACAGACATGACGAAAATATTCTATAAATATAAGGGTTCTTTGTTAGGACTGCGGGCCCCTACTAAAGAAGTTAGTTCCATTCCACTTTTGACTACGTTTAACCTAACACGAGCACTAATTAGGTCGTTTCAAATCGGTTTTTTACTCGACGTCGAGTTTCCTTTATTTTGCACTGCACTTAGGTAACTAGGTATTACTGTGTTGAAAATCTAGGTGTGCATGACAATTTTTTTTTTTTTTATAAATAAAATGCTTATTGTGGTTTTGATAAGGTTCATCATCATCATCATCATCCCAGCCTATATACGTCCCACTGCTGGGCACAGGCCTCCTCTCAGAACAAGAGGGTTTATTTTACTTAGTACTCACCAGTAAAGGTGTAAGCGGGGCTAGAGTAGAGCCAACTCTGCCCAGCGATGAACACGTCGCCAGCAAAGACTGACGGACGCTGGTCGGGAACACTTCAGATACGTAGATGTACAGAGAGCTGTAGGCTACGACAATACATAGCTTTCCAGACAGATAAAGGGCGAGAGACAGCCATTTTGGATCTGTGGAGACAGGGTAAGTAATTATAATATGTGACAAATTATAATACAGTATTGGCAGCAAGGTTTTTTTTAAGGGAGGTTAAAGTAACGTTTTTCTAAACTAAAATTCCGACTTTGTTGACTTTCTAACAAAATTATAATTGCCAGCAATGAAGAGCAAAGTAAATTGACAATAACAATCAAAGTATTTGTCGGCTGTCATTTCATTTACACCTCCTTGTTAATTTACTTTGCTGTACATACTGGCAAATATAATTTTGTTAGAAAGTCAACAAAGTATATTACTCACCTTCCGGTACAAACGACTGGCAGATACACAAGCAAGCACTCATTATATAAAATATGGACAAAATCTTCTTTCTCCCAAATCTATCTAACACTATCAAACACAAAATACTACCCGGTATATCCATAAAGGATACCAGCATAAAGTTCATGTACTTATTACCCCCTAGAGACACTGAGTTTATAGAAAGACCGTAATAAACAAATGTACATGTAATCCACAGGAATGAACACATACACACTCTAGTTCTTATCACTCTTGATCTGATCACTTGCTTAAACGTTGACACTTTTGCTTTGTCATCATCGATTTCTTCTTTTTTTACTTCTTGAGTATCGCTTTTAACTTCAAGTTTGTAAAGGGGATTAAGCTCTTCACTTATATCAACATTGTTCATCTTAGCTGCTTTTAGAAGTATTTCTGCAGCTTCTACATTTCTTCCTTTACTTAGGAGCCACCTAACGCTTTCGTTGAGCAACCAAAGGTAAGAAAAAACTAGAATTGCTGGCGTATATATGATTCTCAGAAGTTTTCTCCAATCTTGGAACCACCAAGAGAATGCAGGTAGAGACATCATGCCCAGAGTCGATATCAAATTGAGTACGGTAGTACCAAGCACCCGGCCCTTTGGTGCGACTAGTTCGACAGCTGAAAAAAATGTAATGTAATGTATGGTTATTCCAACAAAAAAGCGTTCAATCATCATTATCAGGCCTTTTTATAGAGCTCGGAGTTCCCACGCGGGTCCAATGTGGATTGGGAACTTCACATACACCATTGAACTGCTTAGGTGCGAGTGTACTGTAGGGACTAGGCTGTATACCGCCAGGTGGTCAGTTTCTCCACCTGCCTACGTTATCCTCGCAACGTTTTTCTTCACCGTGGTAAATTTCGAATATTGTATCATACATGAATTAAAAAAAACGGAGAATGCGAGCCTGGTTTTGAACCCACGATCCTCTGCTTGAGAGGCCTTAGTCAAACCACTAAGCTTTTATGGATGTATGGATGTACTTGTATTATCGTGAACTAAGAATTCTGTCCCTCCCTTAAACGTAAAAGTTTTTGATAAAAATGTAGACACCAGTTGAACATGTGTTTCGCACATAATGAATTAAAAATATTTATACTATATTTAGGCATGTAAAGGAGGTAGTTTTTCTAGAAAGAACCTTACGCTCTATGTAAGTGGATCATGATGACATGAAAAAGAGTTAAATGATTATACATTAGTTTTCAGTATCCGGATAAAAAAAAATGCATGGCCTGGTAACATACCCAATACGAAAGATGTGCTATTGATACCACCCCCTAAAGCAGATTCAAAGAACTCCAATATGAGCATCATCACGTAACTGACAGAAAATGATCTGGCTAAACCAAAGATGCCACTCATAAGAGCAGCCATGACCAGAGCTCGTTTTCTTCCAAACCTGTCAGATATAATTCCAGTTAGTGGCAAGGAGATAAATAGTCCTGAATTTCGAACAGTCCCAATTAAAGTTCTCTTCCAATCTTGGCATCCTAGATTGAACTGAAACCAAAAAAGATGTCAAACAAATTCATGCTCAATTTCTCTAACCGATATCTTCTCTATAATAGTTACATTAAATTACTACTTGAAGCAGACAACAAAGAAAACAATTTAGGTCTTGTTTGTCACCATAAGGATTGCCAATAGCCTAGAGACAATTATTTCGATTGGTCTGTTATCTGACACTTAAAAAGGCTCTTGATACAATATTGCTGTTACAGGTTTTGAGTTATTAATGAATAAGATATTTATTGAAACATTACTGTTTAGTTTGATTTAGAATATATCAAGTATTGTAATATTCGTGAAGTCTTTTATTGTGAATTATGACTTCTTCGCCGCTTTGTACTAGTAATTAAAACATATTTTTACTTACGTCTCTGACAGCTGAATCTTCATCACTGTACACTAACTCATCACATTTCAATTGATTTGTTCTATCAAATGCATCTGCATTGCACGATTCATCACTGCTTGCATTATCTTTTAGAGAATATCTACTACACTTTGCCAATTCATCATTTTTAACCGGAATGGCATTGACTAGCCATTCGCTGTTGTTAAGACCTTCACATTCTTTTATTTTACATCTGGAACACATTTTTCATTAAGTTAGTAACCGTTGATTTTTGAAAAGATCTAAAGAATTTTCAGTTTTCTTTTGTTTTGTTATTAAGTATCTACTTATTTTCACTTTTAACGTATTTAAGTGCTTTAATTCAACCATAACACACAACATTAATTATTACTTTTACAAAACTTCTTTCAACTGTGGGATCACTCTTACTATTCTCATAGTAACACCGGTACCTGTAATTTATATCAGTTGCCTCGAAGACGAATACAGATCCATACATTCCCGCCAAAAAAATTGGAATTAGCATTAACCCATAATTGATTATATTAAATTTTCCAAAAGCTCCAAGCTGCTTTAGTATCACGTCTAATTCAATGGGAGGCCCTTCTTTTGTCATTTTGAATCAAACATTTAACGTGAACCCATTTAAAAAAACACCACTGCTACCACATTGACACAATTAACACTGCAGTTATATAATATACACGAAACAAATTTAAAACACCGTTTATAAAAGACAACTACAGCGGTAATATATGTAATATTAGTTGTGGTAGTAATAGTAGCCAATGCTACTGAGGATAAAACTGAAGACAACAGTAGCGAATAGCGATACTAAAACTGTCCCGTAAGAACTATCAACAATGTAAGTCATAGCACTTCACTTCACACATAATAATGTTGTTTTTACAGGATGAGCGTTATTGTTGTTGATGATAAGTCATTGCCACGTCAGTGGCTAACGTGGCGATATGGACATGATAGTTAAATAAAAATTCGGTCAAATGGGAGTGCGAGCGACTCGCGCATGAAGGGTTCCGCACCTCCGTACAATATTTTAAAAACAAATAGTTCCGTAATAGTTTTTTTTAATTCTAATACAAGCTTTTTTGCTGGCGGTACTATTTGCCCCTGGTTACCTAAGTAGGTAGTCGTCAAGACGAATCAAATGAGACCAAAATCGATGCAGTCGTGTCGTTTTATTACAGAGTTCCTATGGCCAACATCTAACTTCATCATCAGATCAGCTCTACGTCATAATAATATTGCATTGTCATCGGATTTATACATGTATGCAAAATTTCAGCTCAATCGGTTGAAGATATCCACTTCAACTTTAAGTTAAAATATTAATTCCACCCGAACAAACATAACTATACATTACAAGTTAATACAAACATATCACCAAAATGTAAGCACTAGGTGCAAGTATTTTGAATAAAAAATAATTTTAAAATCTCATCTTTGGCTGTCGCCCTCTCGGAGGCTGAATAGCTATAGAATAGGTAAACATAGTGATTACACGGTGTGGATTTGGCGAGCGCGTTATCAAAGTTGGCTTCATTGAGTTTTGTGGTTCATAAATTGCTTTATTAATTTTGCACAAAAACGAATGAACTACACTATCAGATAGTCACTATATTATATTATCGAAGCTTTTATAAAACATCATTAAAATCGCAAACTTAAAAGGTAAATATTCAACCGAAATAGCTAGTCGTTGCTAGGCGACTCGGTCGCCTTAGCAACGGCTAATAACGTCTAGCAACCAAAAAACGCTGAAAAAAACACGTTTCTTGTATAACGACCCCCTTTAATTTGTAACTTTACTTTATTTTTAGTATTTGTTGTTATAGCGGCCACAGTAATACATAATCTGTGAAAATTTCAAGTGTCTAACTTTTAAGGCTTAAGAGATAGAGCCCTGTGACAGACGGACAGACAGACCGACAGCGGAGTCTCAGTAATAGGGTCCCGTTGGCACCCTTTGGGTACGGAACCCTAAAAATGATTTATGAAGAGATAAGCTATGTTGTATTTATTGCAAAAGTCGATCGATCCGATATAAATAACTGGTTGCTTCCCATGACTTTGTTTGCACTGTTTTACCCAAATTAGTGAATACTCGTACAGGCCTTCATTTACGTTATCTACACCCAATATAGTAAATCCTCCATATATAATACTATTATCTACACCCATATAGTAAATCCTCCATTATGCGTTCAAAAACCATATATAATGACCAGCATTACGACATTGCATTCTGTTATGAACACGGCTGTATCGTAGAAATCTGTATCGTAATGAGATTTCATACATCATTACAGCACCGGGGCGCGCCGTGCCGCGCGCACGAGCAGCAGCACGTCGTCGCGCGCGCAGCGGGCGCAGCTCGTGGAGCAGACGTACCCATCTAGTTCTCGTTCTTCTTCTTCTTAGTCGTTCACTCTTGACAGAGTGGTCGTGGTCATGCTTTGGTCGATCGATTCCTGTGCCACTGCTGCTCTCGCGACGCGTCGCCAAGTAGCCCGATGTCTGGCAGAGTGGGAGCAATCGTTTATATTAGAGTGCGTCACAGATTTGATGAGGTCTGTCCACCGTGTCGGAGAGCGTCCGCGAGATCTTTTGCCCTCGACTTTCCCCTGCACCACAAGCCGTTCCATGGAGTCCTCATTACGGGTCAGTTCTCGTTAATGCAGGTCATTCTCAATGGTTCGCGGAACACATGATAGAGAATTTAATATATGGATGTAGCCCTTTCGAACCCAATCGATACGATCGTGCGGTTTAAATACATTTGAATTTAAATTTGACATTGGTAGTACATAAGGTCCACTGTCATAACTCTTAATTCAATTCCAATTTTTTTGTTACTTTTACGGTCATCCCGTAAAACCTATATCGAAAACACAAACTGAAATATAGATGCACAGAAAAACCAGAAAAATAAGACCAGCGCTGGGAATCGAACCCAGGTCCTCGGCATTCCGTGCCGTGTGCTATACCGCTACACCACCGCTGGACAACCCAGCGCTGGTCTTATTTTTCTGGTTATTCTGTGCATCTATATTTCAGTTTGTGTTTTTTTTTTTTAATTTTTTTTTTTTATTTATCTCTGGGAAAACTGGGCCCTCACTCAGATGTAGATGTAAGTAATAGGTAATTTTGTATGTAAAACGGGCCAAATTTTGTGCCGCAAGAGTCTATCTAGGCTATCAAATTTTCATTGCTAACTTGTGTATGCGTCCATGATACATACCTTAAGTCCTCTACATCGGTTTCGATGACGGCGACCCTGACTAAATATATTTATTGTATTAATTGATATTGTAACGGATAACTCACGTCTTAAATCTAGTTTAGCTCGACATGTTCCGGGCTATTTCGTAGCCCTTCGCATGCGTGCGTGTTGCGGCAGCCGCCGAGTCGCGTGCTCCTGAGAAGAAGGGCTACGAAATAGCCCGAAACATGTCGAGCTAAACTCGAGTTAAGACGTGAGTTATCCGTTACAATATCATTTAATGAATAAGTCTCACGATAGTTTCATATATTTATTGTATAAAATTTTATAAAAAATTATAAGAACAAAGAAAAAGCTTATTTTCTAGCGTGCGCTCTAATATGGCTAGACCGAACTTAGTTTTGAAAGCACAATAGAGTTGGCCTTGTGAATCATACATTTATGTATAGGAGGGCTTGGGTCTGTCTTTTAAAATTTGGCGTTCGAGATCGAGTGCTGTCAAGCGGTTCTTTTTAAAAGTGCCAATCGATCTGAAGATGGTAGAGTGCCACGAAGACTTGTGCCCTTAGTGTAAGTTTTCGGTTACAAAATACGTCTCGATCGGGTTCGCGTTAAAATCTCAATTTGTATGGAAACACGAACAGCGCCTCTAGCGGAACGTTTGCGATGTTCGTGTTTCCATACAAATTGAGATTTTAACGCGAACGCGATCGAGACGTATTTTGTAACCGAAAACTTACACTAAGGGTACTGTTCGAAGCAAGCCTCCCAATGTGGTCAATTCCCAACGTTAGGGTGCGTCTTGAGCACGTCCTTGTAGCGTAGATGCTGACCGCCGTGCTTTCGTTTACCCTGAGCCATTTCTGAATAAAAGACTGCTTTGGGTAACCGGCGACACCGACCGGATACATTGATATTATAATACAGCGTTATTAATATTGTTTCAAATTACGTTTCAGAAGTCAGCTTCTACTTTAATACTGCTCAAGTACAACATATTAAATTTTGGCATTTGTTTTTCACACGATTTTCATACCTATCGTGTATTCATTTAACTCTAAATATTTTGTGGACCACCTTTTGAAAGGATAACGAAGGCTTGCTATCTTTTTCTCGCAAAGAAAAATCACTATGTGCGTGAAAAGGATGGCCGACCTCAAATTGTTACGAATGTTGACAGTAAGTATCCTCCTTTACATTAAATAATAAGATTTATGATATTTAGCTTAAAGATAATCACAATCATCGGTAACCACAGAAGGTTTTTTTTTTATACAAGACGTGCCATTGCTATGGGACAAAGAGGGGAAAGCTTATTAATTATATAATGATTTTAGTTTATTTCTAAATACCTAAGTTTAGTTCATCATCCCAGCCTATATACGTCCCACTGCAGGGCACAGGCCTCCCCTCAGAATGAGAGCTTGGGCAGTAGTTCCCACGCGGACTCAGTGCGGATTGGGAACTTCACACACACCATTGAATTGCTTCGCAGGCTTGTGCAGGTTTCCTCACGTTTTCCTTCACCGTAAAGCTCGTGGTAATTTCAAATGTTTCCGCACATGAATTTCGAAAAACTCAGAGGTGCGAGCCGGGGTTTGAACCACGATCCTCTGCTTGAGAGGCCATAGGTCAAACCACTCGGCCACCACGGCTTCTAGTTTAGTTAAAAATTAAAATTGTAACCAGATGTTTTGACAGAAACCGTTTGATAACATTGTTGCGAACTGAATCGATTCTATCGATTTAATAACCTAACCATAAAATTTTCGTTTTTAATACAACATTTTTTGCTGACTGTACTTTTTGTTGACTGTACTTGCATTGTCACCCAAACTACAGTTGCATACCAAATTTCAAGTCGATGCTATTAACCGTTGAAGAGTTCCGTCCTGCGGAGAAGATCCTGGCTGGACTACCAGGATGTCACTACTAGATTATTGTATTGTCACCAGATTTACATATATTCCAAATTTCAAGTCGATCTGACTACTGAAAGTTGGTCAAATTTAACTTGCAAGATTGATATGCAGACAGACAGACAAACAGACAGACAACGGGACAAGTGAAACTAAATAAAAGCTTGTAATATAATGTTGGGACAAATTACACCAATTGACCCAGCCCCAAACTAAGCAAAGCTTGTAATAATTGCAACATAAGATTAAAAATCGATATTTATATATTTGGCAACATTTTTTCCTTTTTCCGTGCGTGCTCATAATCATAATAAATACACGGCTGCAATTAGTTTTCTATTTGTTTGATTCTTATCTTCTGTTTCACCAACTTCAGTGCCTTAAAAGTTAATTAAAACGGTTCAGTGTTCAAACAAAAGGTACTTGTTGTTGATGATTTAAAGCAAAATACCCTACTTATGGTATTTTTCCTCTGTCTCATTGAGTTGGAACGCCTTGGGCATTCTATGAATACTAAAATAATTATTAACTTAACATTATAAGAATATAACATACGCTAGAATGCATACAAGTTCAAACAGTTCCTCTTTACATTATGTACTTAATTGACTTAGAGTAAATACTCTTAATTTTTAGTGAGCAAACATCGGAATGTACTATTGACATTTACAATAACATGATGGAAGAAAGAAAACAATTTATCTCGATAAAAACCAAGTCTTTTTTAAACACACAAACTGTTTTTTTTGCATTAAAGAAAAATAATCAAAAATCGACATCTATGTTGTTGTTGTCAATGACCTCAATGAAGATTTCTGTGATGGGTCAGTTGACGCTAAGACCTTGTCCAGAAGGGGCGAATTGTCGCGATCGCGCGAATTCATACAAGCGCGAGTCGAGAGTGGCGTAGTGCACGCGACGCGCTCGCGCGCTTGTGGACGCGACGCGACGTCTAGTTCGACAACTTCGCCCCTTCGCCCCTTCTGGACAAGGTCTAAGTAAAGTGAGCTCCGTTTGACAACCTTTGACTTTGTGTTACGTTTGGCATTGATTTTCTAAAGCCGGCTACTCACACACCTGCCGCAGGGGCAATATTGGAATTGGACCCTTAATTGCTTCCTTAATTGTGATGTGTGTAGATAGGTAAGCAGGGGCAATTATTTCATTGGGCCTACGGCAGGGCGGCAGGGGCGCAAGACCTTCCTAGCTCCCAACCTAGGGAGGTTGTATCTACCGCCCTGCTAGGTTGCCGCATGTGTAGTAATTGGGGCAATTCCAGTGAGTTCATTGGATACAACTGAGCGGAGCGCACGTGTCACAATGGACAATAAACAGCGTGAAGTTTGGACACGGGTAATAGACGTGTACAAAGATCGGCCTCACATGTGGGATAAAAAAACAATCAATATTTAACAGAGACATGCGAAATCAAACTTTCCAATTAATGTTCGAAATATATCGCGAACACGCAAACGATATCAACATTACAAATTGTGTTTCGACAATACTGGGGCCATTCTCATGGACGTGCGTTCAGCGGGACTATCACTTACACACTGAACGGCAGGCTTGTGTGTAGAGAACAGCTGAAACTGCCCGCCGTGCAGGTGTGTGAGTAGCCGGCTTAACTTATTGAACCAATCGCCAGCAAGACCGTAACGTCAAACCGACCTGATAATACTAACGCCATCTAGCGATATTCTAGTTAGATACAGACATGGTTTTTATACTAAGAGGCTGTTTCACCACCCATTGATTAATTTTAACGGAATTTAATCAATGGATGGTGAAACAGGCGGTAAGTCTTTATAGTCTACGCTTCTTCGTTCTTTTTTCTCCTTGTTAGTTGCTCGGCCTCTTCAATGGTGTCAGGTAGAGGCACGTTCAAAGTCTCTGGTAGAATGAGGACCACGCCACTGGCTATCAGTGCTAGGGTGCCGAAGAAAATGGCTGGCAGGTTGTGGTAGTATAGCGCCTGAAACAAATGCAGTGTATGTAAATTTACATCATCATCATCATCATCAGCTCGTCAATTGCATCCACCGGTTGCCCGCAACTCTCACGATGTCGCCAGCCTATCTCGTGGGAGGCCTGCCAACTTTTCGTCTTCCGGTTACGTGTAAGAACACTTACCAGCAAAGGTGTAAGCGGGGCCAGAGTAGAGCCAACTCTGCCCAAAGAAGAGCATATGGCGAGTAAAGACTGACGGACGTTGGTCGGGAACACCTCCGAAACGTAGATGTACACAGAACTGTAGGCTACTGTGATCGAGAATTTTCCAGACAGGTACAGGATGAGCGGTAGCCATTTTAAATCTGCGGGAAAATAATTCATTGAAAAAAATAAACAGTAAAATAATCCATATTTATGAATGAGAAACGTGACTGACTAACAGACGACGTATATTTAAAACAATAAAAAAGAAATTTTGGGGCTGGGAATCGAACCCGGGTCCTTATAGCCAACCTAGGACGCGAATTTCTAACACAAAAACGTTTTTAACGTGTGGCTGCTCCAGCTTTCAGTGTTTTGATATAATTTAATTATCATCCTAGCCTACATACGTCCCACTGCTGGGCACAGGCCTCCTCTCAGAATGAATCTGCTTGGGCCGTAGTTCCCAATTTAATATAATACTAGCTGTTGCCCGCGACTCCGTCCGCGTAGAGTATGAAAAATAGTTTACGCCCTATTCTCAGACCTGCCGAATATGCACAAAAAAATCATTAAAATCGGTCAAGCCGTTTCGGAGGAGTTTGGTCACAAACACTGACACGAGAATTTTAAATCAGATTTTCATTTCTTTTTGATGGATGAGGAAAGCACTATGTATATTCACCTCGTCCGCAAGAGCAAATGCTGGATTTGCTTGTATTATTCGAAACACTCGCTAACTCGTCTGTTTAGTTAAACCAATATTCAGCCAACAATTGCCTACTTCAAGATATGGGCCATAATGTACGTATTTATTAATTAAGAACAGCAACATTCCTCTTCATTAAGTCCGCGAAATATGACTTTAATACTGTACAATCTCAAAGCACACATCTTCGCCCGATCCCTCATTCATTTATTCATCCAATGTTTATTAAACAAGCTTGAATTCCTACAGAAGCAAGTTCGAAAAGCCACTTAAATTATTTATGTGTTATCTATTGCTCGTCCAAGCCACATCCAAACAGATATGCGGGGGTTCCCAAACAGTGCGTCGTGGCACCCTCGGGTGCCGTAGTAGAACCCAAGGGCGCCACGTAGTGCTGTGTTAACCCAGAAACTTAGGCCATCTGGTGGTATCAAGTTGAGTAGAGGTGAGATGTATTTACTGGAACAGGTTATTTGAGTAGGTTTTATCATGGACACCAAAGGACGCGTTCCCGGCGATTGTACGGTGATTCGAAATGTTAACGGGCAACTCAAGTCTCGTAACTTGGTGACTTCTATATACACCAGTTACATTAATTAATATACATATTATAATACATATTTTTTTACTCTTGATCAAAGAGGTGACAGTCCTAAACCTTTATAGAGTATGAAGGGATGATTTTAATTACACCTAACTAAAATACAATACTCCTAGGTACTTATTACAAGTTCCTAAACATTCAATACGCTTTCTTACGAAAATACGAATTTATCTATTGGGTAGAGTGCTCGGAAATACTCGTAGACCTAGTCTTTGGATCTAGTTTTTTTGTGGACGCATACTCGGAAGATTTGGTTATGCATTTGGCCTAGTACGTCTCATCTCTTAGTAGCTACGGTGGCACGTTAATGCTAGCTATTGCACCCTATTTCACTTAGCTAGGCTCCCTAGCTGTAATGGTGCCATGACAGAAGATTAAACCTGTAGGTGCGTCGCAACCTGAAAAAGTTTGAGAACCCCTGCTATGGGGTTGCAAATCGGCTTAACTTGAATATTCCATTAATTCAGGCTGTTGTACAAACAGCGATCGCTAAGTAAACTGAGCAAAATTCCCCGTCACGACGTCTTCTACCTTCTACTGCTTTAGTATGAGCGATATGGAAACACAAACTAGTAAAGTTCTAAACAAACTTGAAATGTGCTTAAGGGTAATTTGTTATTTGTTGCTGAACTCACAGATGCTGCGTAGGACTTATATTGAGAAATGATATTAATTATTATTTATTTAAAAAACCGGTCAAGAGTCAAGGCTCGGTACGGATCGGAATACGGTATTTGACTATTTTGTATATGTTTTATAAATTAAAACTACACAATGCCTGTTATCGAATAGAAAAAATAATTAAGCTACCTTTACAAATAACAAAGTTATAAAGGTTTGAAAATCAAGATTAGACAGAGAAAGACATACTGGCATGTGACGTCACACGCCAGTACCGCCATACTTACTGCATAGAGAAAAGCGTTTGAGAAAGAGACAGGTATATAGATTTTTCAAAAAATCACTATAAGTCCAATTTTCAACCGATTTAAATTTTCTCTTCGGTAAACACTATCTGTATATCTATATTTTCATAATATATATTTTTTTTATTCGACTGGATGGCACACGAGTAAGTGGGTCTCCTGATGGTAAGAGATCACCACCGCCCATAAACATCTGCAACACCAGGGGTATTGCAGATGCGTTGCCAACCTAGAGGCCTAAGATGGGATACCTCAAGTGCCAGTGATTTCACCGGCTGTCTTACTCTCTACGCCGAAACACAACAGTGCAAGCACTGCTGCTTCACGCCAGGATCAGCGAGCAAGATGGTATAATATTAAGATATAGCAAAATCAGGAGTTGTCAAATACCGTATTATTTCCAAACATGTCCATGATGTAATCAAACCGAAACCATCACACTATTTTCCAAAGGAAGTCGTCATGAAACTTCACTATTAAGCTGCGCGTCCACTGCAGCGGAATCGGAGGGTATAGTTAAAGTGAGAAAAGTTTTTCCATGTTAGTCTTTATGACATTGGCATAGGATTGATTTTGACTTGGCCTGTGTATAAACTTTTTTCACTACATCTATACGCACCGTACGAAGCGGACGGATTTGTTGCTATGGCGCAGAAATGCCGATTCAGTGCACGCAGTACTATAGAAATCCATACAAAGCAACAAATCCGTCCGCTTCGTAGGTACGCTCCGATTCCGATGCAGTGGACGCCCAGCTTTAACCCTCATCCAACAACCACGACGTCTATTAAGAGTTTAGCGATTTATGTTTAAAATGTTGTGTTTTTCTGTTGTGGTACTAGAGATACAGTCCTGTAATAGACAGATGGACAGATGGACTGACGAACAAAATATATTATTTGGGTACAATTCTAACCAGTAATTTAGTCAACCATGTTGCTCTTTAATAACAATATAATATAATAACATAGCTAGATAGCTTAGACAATAGATAAATGCACTCAAATAACTCACCTTTCGGCAAAAACGACAGGCTGATGCACAGACAGGCACTCAAGATATAAGTTACAACGAGAATCTTCTTCCTTCCAAATCTGTCTAAGACCATGAAACACACAAAATTCGCTGGGATTTCCACAAACCCAACTAGCATGAAATTAACATACTTATTACCCCCTAGCGAGACTGAATTTATGGAAAGTCCGTAGTAAACAAAAGTACAAGTGATCCATAGAAACGAACACACGCACACTCTAGTTCTTATTATACTCGACTTGAGCACTTGTTTAAAGACTGACGTTTTTTCAATTTTTACTTTCTCTTCAACTTTCGTCTCTTGACCTCTTTTTTCTTCTTCTACACTTTTACTTCTTACTTGTAGATCATAGAGCGGATTAAGTTCCTCAGTGATATCGACTTTGTTCATTTTGGCTGCTTTTTTGAGAATTTTTATTGCTTCATGTGTCCTTCCTTTGCTTAGGAGCCATCTTATACTCTCATCCAAGAGCCAGATGTAGGAGAATACCAGCATTGCTGGTATGTACATGATTCTCAACTGTTTCCGCCAGTCCTGGAGCCACCATGACAGACCAGGCAGGCTCATGAGGCCAGTGGTATAGACGAAATTTATTAAAGTGTTTCCAAACACCCTGCCCTTTGGCCTCACTAATTCAACCGCTAGAAAGAAAAACAAGTATGAATATATATTAATATAAATACATGAATGAAATAAAGAAATACATTTTTTTTTCAAAATTATGTCGTCTACAAAGAGTATTTTACATTGCTACTTGATTGCACAAGTACATGTTTGCATTATTGCTAATGTAAGAAAAAAATATTAAACTGGCTTTTGTAATAATCTTTCAAACAAAATTATGCAGTGCTTGATTTAAAAAATTATAATAAGACATATTTAGAGAGTTTTTATTTCGGTCTAATATACTCATACGCCCCCCTTGCATAGAAAAAAAGTTGTTAGAAACGATGCATAGTGGGCATAGACTTGTCAAAAATAAGAGGGATTTGCCTGAAGTTTCCATGCGAGCCAAGTGTGCCAAGTGGGAACTACACATACGCCATAGATTTGCTTAGCAGGTTCAGGTTTCCTCACCCAGTTTCCCTCATCGTAAAGCTCGTTTCAAATGAAGAAGAAGAAAGTGGCCTTACCTATCACAAAAGCGGTTGTATATGCTCCAGCACCTAAAGCAGCTTCAAGGAACTCCAATACCACCATCATCACGTAACTGACTGAGAAGGATCTGGCAAAACCGAATATGCCGTTCATGAGTGATGCTACAGCTAAGGCCTTCTTCCTCCCAAATCTGTCTGATATTATCCCTGTCAGAGGCAGCGATACGAACAAACCCGAGTTGTGTATCGTGCCTATTAGGGTTCGCTTCCAGTTCTCGCATCCTAAATCGAACTGAAACAAAAAAAAACTGTTGTATTATACTGGATGTGTTTCTCGATAACTTCCCTCTGACTGCTTTGGATCAGGAGGAATGGAGGACATGGGGGGAGGCCTTTGCCCAGCAGTGGGACACCAACCCAGGCAAGATAATAATAAAATGTATTATTCTGTCAAGTTAATGAGTTGTCTGACTTTGTGGTTTAACGAACAAAACCGACCAACTGCGTGTCGGACTATTTGTAGCTATCTATAAAAATCTAGTATCAGACAGAAGAACCCTGCTTATCAACAAAATGACGCAGTGTTGGGTCATTTTATATTGGTTGTCTAACGACGCAAAAGTCGGGTGTTTGGCCGCTATCTGTGTGTTTATTGTATGGGCCAAGTTGCCCGAAATAAATGAATTTATTATTATTATAGCTTCGAAACGGATGAACCGATTTTGATGCAGTTTTTTTAAATAGATTGATTAAGGCGCTATTATTCGGAGGTCATATCAATAAATATGTTGACTATGGTCCTCCGGTACACATGTGCACGTTAGGTACGTTTGTTTGACTCATATATCATTTCATTTTCATAACTGTTTAAGAATTTATTCAAGCAATACAAGAGCAAGGCCAAAACGTGACTCATTAAAAACTGCAGATTGTCTTACACTTAAATAGAAGTAGGAGGTACGCGAACTCGCGATATGTAAATAATACACTTCTTCTCAATCGCTCCCTCATTGCTGAGTATCGTGACTCCGTTTCAGCTTGTCAACAGCAATTCTCCATCGGTTACGATCAGCTGCCTGGTGCCGGAGTGCAGCGCTGATCGGTAGGTTGATCTGCTCTGAGATCTACTCAAACCACCGTCTTGGGCTCCGTCTTTTACCCTCAACGCGCTGCAGGCAAGTGGTAGACAGACGCTGAGCACTCTCTATTTTTAGTTGCTCCAGGATCGATATGTTAATGCGGTGGGCTGTCCATGGAATCCTTAACAGGCGGCGCCAGCACCACATTTCAAAAATAATACTAGCCCGACCAAATAACTAGAAAAACCACATTCTTGTAGTGTAATGATACCTCGATGACCTTCTGCGGTAACCATACAATACTTTATAAAGTTCTAGCTTTTGCCCGCGGCTCCGCCCGCGTGTTATTCGGTTATGGCGCGCGGGAACTGTGCATTTTTCCGGGATAAAAAGTTGCCTATGTCACTCTCGCGCCCATAAACTATCTCTATGCCAAAAATCATCTCCATCGCTCCGTTACGGCGTGAAAGACGGACAAATACACAAACACACTTTCGCATTTATAATATTAGTATGGATTCTAAACTTTATTCCATTATTCCAAATCCATCCATTAAATCCGGCAGTTTCGGAATTACGGTGTAATTTTTGATAATTAACGTTACACGTAAAACAACAGTTTTATCCCGATCCCGTGGTAATATTGGGGTAAAAAGTAGCCTATGTATAATTCCAGATATTTAGCAATTTACATACCAAACTTTATCCAAATCTGTAACGCCGATTTAGCTTGAAGGAGTAACAAACATACACATACAATACTCAAAAACTTTCGTATTCACATAATATTATACCTCTGCATAGAAGGTGACTTGATGTTAATTATTTTGTGGATCCCAGTTGGCATGCAATACAGAATCAAGTGACCTTTTATCGATAAAAATAACTATATAACTGGTTGAACTGGGAATAAATTTAACATAAGAAATAAATGAATAAAAATAAAAGCTCTTGTGCTTGTTTTCATCATCATCAGTTTATTACATTACTTATGCGTTATTTTGCGGAGATCCACATTAATAAACTTTATGATAGCTACGTTTATGCAAGAAATGTGTGTTCATGCAGTTCCTCCACCTCCACACTGTAAGAACAGACACAAATCACACAAACCCATCTATCACCATGAAAGGTTCATAAGTTCACCTCTATACAGGTATTTTCATGTTTTTCGATTATATTTGTGTATTTTTTGTAGTAAGTAGGTATAAAGAGTTAACACCAGTAAAGTTCTGCGAGCAATGAACAATGAAAATGAAAAAATGATTTATTCGTTCACTTAGTAGGTACTAATTTTACAATGTGCTGGTGTCCCCTTTTTAAACAAGTATGTAAGCAATATGTCTCAGCTTATGCCTATATATTATGTTTGTATTTAGACAACTGTAAACTTTAGCAGCTGTTAATTATTACGAGTATAAAGTAGAACATGGGCAAACAAAGACTTAATTTAAAGTATTAGTAAATATAAATAGGCAACAAAATAAACTCGATCTCAAGACATAAAAAAGGCCAGGAGAAATAAGATTATAATCTTGTTCTTATTACATAATGTTAACATTTATTATTTATATTAATATCATGATGAATATCGTACATCAAGTGAAAATTGGAACTGTATTTACTAATTTAAACTAAAATCCGAAATTACTTGGATTAAGATTTCAAGACGGTATAAATTTTAATGAATGGTCAAATTTTGAAATACATAATATATTACAAAGACTCTTTATTGAACAGCTGGACAGATTTCCATAAAATTTGGTATGTAGAGTAGCTGGACATCTGGTAAAACACATATTATTATAGGCTACTGCCTCTCCCCTATACATACGTGATCGGGAAAAAATCTCAAAAATTCTACAATTAATTCTCGACAATTCCCACAATATCAATTAAACTGCATGTTTTAATGTACTACGCGTGCGTAGACGCGGGTAAGCACTATACTCTGTTTATTCGGCAGGCGAAAAACGGAACATTGAATAAGTATATCTCTGCAGGTGGTAGGACCTTGTGCAAGGTCCGCCCGGATTGCTCCCACCATCTTGCTCGCTAATCCTGCCGTGAAGCAGCGGTGCTTGCACTGTTGTGTTTCGGCGTGGAGAGTAAGACAGCCGGTGAAATTACTAGCACTTGAGGTATCCCATCTCAGCCCTCTAGGTTGGCAACGCATCTGCAAAACCCCTGGTGTTGTAGATGTTTATGGGCGGTGGTGATCTCTTACCATCTGGAGACCCACTTGCTCGTTTGCCATTCAGTCGAATAAAAAAAAAAGTATATATTTTGTCCGATGCACTTTTTATCATTTGCTCTTAGTACAAATTTTCAAAGCGCGAGCTGTTAGTGATCACCCAAGACAGTAAAACTTGTAAAATATTTCAGAATGACATTGAGAGCATATATGCGAAAATACCCATAGTACGTTGTTTCGCCTGCCGTAGAAACAGAGTAGGTACAATACAGTCGCCATGAGATATTTCGGAGCTGCCAAGATGGTCAAAAATATCGGAACATGCAGTATATTCTCAAGGCATCAGAGTTCATGTCTCGATATTTTTGATCACCTTGGTTGCTCCGTAGTATCTGATAGCGACCGTACTACATATTGCGCTCTGATTTAATTTCATTATTAGGAATCCAAAGGGCAAAGTTCCTTTCATTCATATTCGTATTGAATTATCGCTCCAGTGATGACTTGTTGAGAAATAGCGTGATTTACATTGGAGTCATCGGCTTCATATCTAATTGATCCTTGACCTGCATGTACTCTTTGTTAAGCCCTTATTGGTCATTGGTATCCTCACGTGCCCACTGTGTGCGCGTACCTTCCTGAGGAAGATTGGCTACGTGAGCCACATGAGGGCGCATGAACGGAGGTGAAGCAGTCGCCGTGGCCGGAATCGGCTAGGAGCGAATATATATAAAATAAAATAAATATTGTAAATGGATTCTCCATTTCGTTATTACACATTTTAATTACAGATTGATGATTTTTGAAAAAATGTAATTTTAAACACTAGCTTTTTTGCGGCCTTTTTTTGATTTCACTCCTAAGCCACAAACAGTAACATGTTTATTGAATCAGGCGTTACTTTGCGGAGGTCCATATCAATGAACTAAAAGAATTTCCTTGCTCACCCGCGACCTTAGGATAGCTAAGCTTATGCAAAATATGCGTGTTCATGCAGTTCCTCCACTTCCACACTGTAAGAACACACACAAATCACACAAACCCATCTATCACTACCACCACACCACACTGACGCGTTTCGAACTCAACCAGAGCTCATCTTCAGATTAACACACCCGTACACCATGCTACCAGTTATTAGACAGTTTAGTTCAGTAACCATGTTGTCTAAAAATTAATTAAGAACATCTAAAATAAAACTGTGTACCTGTGTGGTGTCGGGTTAGATTTACACCTCTCCATTTCTTCCGTGGATGTCGTAAGAGGCGACTGAGGATATAGGTTAAAGTATACCGTAGGCGACAGGCTAGCAACCTGTCACTATTGTACCGTTTTTGTCAAACTTAAAATCTAAAATTGCTAAAAGTCGCTCCGAAGCGGTAACGTTTCGTGTGTTCTGTCTGCCTACCCCATTTGGGAATACAGGCGTGATGTTTGTGTGTGTGTGTGTGTGTGAAATAAAACTGACTCTTTCTAGGTTTCTGTACTCGAAGGGTGACAAACGAAACCCTATACTGTGTCTGTAACAGGACTGTACCTCAAGAACCCTAATAGATAGACAGCTCAAATTTATACATAAAGTCATAACTATATCTTTGTTTACTTTGTATAGATCAGGGTAAATTATGGGTAGGGTTAACAATTTGTGATTGTTGAAACGTTCTAACGGTAGCTTTCTGAAAAATGTTCAATGCAAATGCCTGATTTAATGGTTAACACGAACAAAGCCGGGCATGTTTTATAAACCCGAATTGCTCATGAGCCAGGGCGTGCATGATATTTGGGTGTTGCAAAGGCGTGGTCGTATGCTGATTGTAACTTATCTATGTAAGTCAATCCATTGAAAACAAGATAGAGCTGACAGTTACATAAAGCTATTATATTTATTGTTGTTGTTAATTTTATCCATTTACAATTTTTGTCAATGTGCTATATGAGAGGTCGTGAATCCGCAATTGTCAATTGCTCAATTGTCAAATTAATTGTCGGTCAATTGTCAAATCAATTGCTCAATTGTCAAATCAATTGTCGGTCATCGTTCATCCGCATTACCTCTCATGTTTCTTTTTTGTCAGGTGGACTGACGACATCGTGAGAGTTG
Organism: Choristoneura fumiferana; assembly: GCF_025370935.1. Classification (NCBI taxonomy): domain Eukaryota; kingdom Metazoa; phylum Arthropoda; class Insecta; order Lepidoptera; family Tortricidae; genus Choristoneura; species Choristoneura fumiferana. The sequence continues at coordinate 3,548,821 of NC_133492.1, forward strand.
CGAGAAACCGGTGGATGCAAGTGGCGAGTTGTCGTTCATTGTGGCGTTCTAAGGGGGAGAGGCCTTTGTTCAGCAGTGGGCGTCTTCCGGCTGATGATGATCATGATGAAGCCCAGCGGCTGTTAATTCGAGATTTTATGCCTATCCCACAAGAATATGGGATGAAAAGTAGCCAATGTGTTATTCTAGATGTCCAGCTAGCTACATACCAAATTTCATCCCAATCGGTCCAGCCGTTTTAACATGAAGGAGTAACAAGCACACACACACGTACACACACACAAAAACTTTCGCATTTATAATTATAATATAAGTAGGAAATTTGATAAGTATACTTACGTCTTTAACTGCTGAGTCTTCACCACTGTACACTATCACATCGCAATCCAACTTGACAGCTGTATCAAATGCATCTACATTGCACGTGTCCGCGTTGCTTGCATTTGTTTGTGCACCATATCGTTTACATTTTGAGAGTTCACCTTTATCTAAGGGGATGGCGTAAGTTAGCCAATTGGTGTGGTTTAAAGCTTCACATTCTTCAACTTGGCATCTGTAACAAAGGATTATAATGTTAATATTACTAGTTTTCTCAGAGCAGACCGCCGATCAGCAAACGCAGCGTTAGACATCCACCAACGTGATGGACGGATGATCTGGTTAAAGTCGCTGTTTCACGGTGGATGCAAGCCGCTTCCAACCGAGGCAACTGGAGATCAATGGGGGAGGCCTATGTCTAACAGTAGACGTCCCATGGCTGATTATGATGATGACGGGTTTGTACGTGCCGTGCTCTGTTTCAGAATAGGAAGGACCCATGGCTTCCCGTGGGTATCGTAAAAGACGACTAAGCGCAAGAACACTAAGCGGCTAGCCGTGCGGTTTTAGCGTGCCGTCTCTCTTCAAAGTATCGCTCGAGGAGAAGACGGCACGCTGGAACCGCGTGGTTTAATTTAAAAGACTCGAAGTTCGTGTCGTGCTGTCCCTTTCGCTCTCGTATTAAACAGAGGGACCGCACGACACGAACTTCGAGTTTTGTAGTAGCCCTGCAGATGTGAGATTGGCCAGTACAACTCTCTGTTGTTGACTACGAACTCTGGACTCCAGCAATGCGGTGTGAAAGGCATTTGAAATTACTACTTCCCGCCACTTTGACCAGGTGGTCGGTCCACCTCATCTCCTGTCTACAAACGTTTCTCCGCCCGGTTCTGGGTCTCCACTCCATCACGGCCTTCCCCCATCTTCCATCACTCCTGCGGCATATGTGTCCACCTTGGCTATATCGGTGAGCTTTGTTCGTCTCCGAATCTCCGACACAACCGAACAACTACCTATAGTATGGTATATTAAGTCTAGAATATCATTTCAAACTCCGTGTTCACTTAACTGACTCACAAATCCTTGTATCTAATATACCTAAACAGAATTCCACATCAACGATGTAGGGATTATGCAAATTCATGTCGTCCTCAATTGCAAAGCAATGGCCTGACGGATTGCTGGTCAGAATAGCAATATATCATGTGGCACTCTTGGGTTTTGAGTCTATTGCATATTTAAATTTGGAAGAAAGAAATACGTAGGTACAAGAACGTGTAGTAACAATTATATTCTACTAATTGTGAGTATAGTGTGTATGTTTGTTACTATTTCACGCTTAAACAGTTCGCCGGATTTGGATGAGCTGAATTGACAGCACTATGTTTTAAATTAGGTTGTGATTGTGTTTTTAAATTCCTTTTTTATTGTACTCATTCTAAAAGTTACGAATACCTCACGCTTCAATCACCTAAATGTTTAACGAGGTTGCATACCCATTAGGTGTATAATTTAATACTGGCCGTTTTGCTGTCAATTTGATTTTCTCATGATTTTCTTCTAAAAACGTCAAAACGCAACTGACAAATATAAATTATGAATGTAGAGTTAGAAATCAAGTAGTTAGTATTACTGATTTAGCACACGAATGTTTTTTGAAATAATTAAAGTATTCCAGAATAAATGCAATAAACTTACTTAAAATAAAAAAATAGTTTTTGGGGTGTCTGAGGTTTTCAGTTATTTAATTAACACCTTGTATATTAAATACAATACCAACCATGGTACAAAATGTTTTTCCGTGAAGCAAATGACGAAATTGCTTTTTGTAATGAATTCTCCACTCAAATTAGAGGAAATTAAATTAGAGTGGTTTTCCCGGTAAAATAATTTTAGGATCCGGAGGTTACTGTCCTAGTATTCCTATCTAGGTCAGTGCACAGTGCTCCACGAACGTGATTTGACGCACGAAACTTGCAAAGCCTGCTTCTGGATTACGTGTCCCAGTTGTTTCCCGACACATTGTTTATATTTGCTAGAGATTTTGATATTTTACCAGTACACGTTCTGCCTAAAGCTCTGATGTGGGGGGCTACTACGAAATTAGAAAATCGAAGTTCGCATAATACTGTCCCTCTCAGTCTCGTATAAAATAATATTAGCGTCAGCGAGACGGCAAGATACGAAATTTTAATTTTGCAATTCGTAGTATAGGTCCGTTTCTGCAGATACTCTAATGCCTTGGTTGAACAGGTGCGCTGCCTAAGATGCGTGAGATCACGAAATTGAATACAGCGTTATTGAAAGTAATATTCTCTTCCAATCCTAAGCTCAGACAAATGTCTCGTGATTGAGGAGTGGCCGTAGCTTTCACGCTAGTGTAGATAGTGACTGGAGTGGTTTTCCAGTACTGGATTAGAAACGCATTTAATAACTTGTTTTTAATAATGTTTTAAATTTTTGCGATTCTGACTTATGATTAATATTTCTCGGGACTTAATCACGAGCTATTTATTGCTAAAGTTACCTTGACTTTTCGATGACATTGCAACATTGCAGCGGCCATGGTCACGGCCACGAGTCGGCCGAAGTGTAGGGTATCTAACGTTCGTTATATAACGTTTAATTAGGGGCGTGAGTTTATCGAACTACCCTACCCTACTTGCGTCGGTGTAATTTTAGTCATAAATAGTTCGTGTTAAAACAGTCCCGAGAAATATTAGTAACTTTATGTTTTCATCAAAATTACATTTTCACTTCTCATGCTCGTAAAGTTCGTGTTTATCAAGAACCATATAGTATAGTATAGTATATATGGTCCTTGGTGTTTATGCTGGATATAGGTGTCATAAAATGCCTTTTATGCTTTGGTGCATAAAGAAAAATCTTCGATCGATTCGAACCAAGCAATCAGGCCAAAGCAAACAGCAAACAGCCACAAGCAAAAAAGTTTATCTATATTCATTCAAAAACAAATCAATCAAATAAATCAAAATTAATCAAGGAAACTAAATAATATTCATAATTATTTAGCAATGCATGAAAAATAAAAGGTACCTAGTAAGCGAACAACGTTTCCACTGTTGTTATTTCATCTCCTCGCAATCGAAATGAAAAGCAGAGTGTAAAACTCGAGCATTAAACCTATTTTCCCCTCGACGTGTCTATTCACCCTCGCCGTAACGGCTCGGGTGCCTATATGAAAGTCTCCGGTAAAATGGCATGTTTTTTTTTTGCCGTATATTACGAAGTGATTGGAAGATTTGAAATATTTGAACCGAATTGAATTTCTAACGATTTGGTCGCATTTGTTTCGTACAAAAATGGAGTCGAAAAATTCCACAAGATAAGCGAGTCAATATAAATCATGAAAAAACCACCCGAGTCGAATTAATCATCGAAACGTAATACAATTAATATCGTTCCCTTGATGACGGTCATGATTGATTGCTATGGGTTAGACCCGAGTGTAAGTGATAGTATCAGTTGAGGTGTCAAGAAGCAAGATGCCAGCGATTTTAGGGTTCCAGAGCCAAAATGGCAAAAACGGAACCCTTATAGTTTCGCCATGTCTGTCGGTCTGTCCGTCCGCGGCTTTGCTCAGGGAATATCAATGCTAGAAAGCTGTAATTGCCGACAAAACAGTACAACTAAAAATTCAAAAAACATTTTTTTTTAGGGTACCTCCCATAGACGTAAAGTGGGGGTGATTTTTTTCTCATCCAACCCTATAGTGTGGGATATCGTTGGATAGGTCTTTTAAAACCATTAGTGGGTTGCTAAAACGATTTTTCGATTCAGTGATTTGTTTGCGAAATATTCAACTTTAAAGTGCAAATTTTCATTAAAATCGAGCGTCCCCCCCCCCTCTAAAATCTAAACCGGTGGGTGGAAAAATTTGAAAAAAATCAGGATGGTAGTAAGTATATCAAACTTTCAAGGAAAACTATAACGGCTAAGTTTGAAAGAAAGAAAGAAAGAAAGAAAGAAAATGCGTTTATTGCCAACAATTAGGTAGGTATATAATGCATATTACACAAGAAGGGTACCTACTCTAAAAATTAAGTTAACTTACTAACTATATGCGGGTTCTATAAAAGTTCGTGAGACCTGCTTTCTAATGTAGGGGTTTGCTTGAGAATTATTAGTAGTTTATGAGTAAATAGCAGCCTAAGGTATAAAATATACCTAAACTTGGAAGAATCCGTATAAAATACGAAATCCTTAGAAAAATATTACTTAATTTTTTTCGTAATGGCTACGGAACCCTATTTTGGGCGTGTCCGACACGCTCTTGGCCGGTTTTTTACTATGGGACTAAATCATATGTAGAACAATTAAATATTGGTATAATAAAGGATTGGCATTATAGCACCTACGAAACGTTAGTGTGGCCATGCGTGGCACGCTTAGCAGAGTCTGAGGTCCGAGCAAAAATTTGTTCGGTGTAGTGCGGCACAAGACGCCTTCGTACCTTTTTGAAAAAATCACATGGTCAAAAAGTGTGCGCAGATCTAAGGCTATTGTGCCGCCGCACAGGACGGCGGCGTTTCGGGGCAGTTTCAGATTTGCAGCGTCTAAGTGCTGGAATGATATTCCCCCTCCCATCCTCGGAGTGACTAGCTGGTACACCTTTGGGCGAAAGCTTAAAGGCTATTTGTTGGCATTTCAAAAATCTTAATTCCTCTCCTTTCCAGCACTATTTCACAAAACTGCTTTTCTGTTTCGTTTTCTTTAATTTAATTTTTCGTTTTAGTCCGCGTAAGGGTGTATACTAGGCAAGTAAGTGCATAATAATAATAGTTGTAAAATTAATTATGTCTACGTACCTAATAAATTTATTTTTATGTTTTTAAAGTCACACAATAAATTAGTTTTCTAGTTTACAAATTATCTTCATGCATTCTAGAACATCGAGACGAAACCCCTTGCCGCAATAATGTAACACTTCTTCTTTCTTTTAGTTCATTGATATGGACCTCCGCAAAGTAACGCCCAATTCAATAAATTACTAGTAATATGATTTTTTTTTACTTCTTGCTTCATCCACAAAGAAGTAACACGGGATTAATACACGACTTCTATTACACGCTCATTCTGGTTTTTTCTCATTCACATCGGATTGACGAATATTATTTAAAACTTTTAATTTTCATGATTGGTTTTTTGGAGTAATTTTGTGTTTTTTATTTCAACTCCAGATTTGTTACTTTTACGGGTATCCCGTGAAACCATATAGAAAATACAAACTGAGACATGGATGCACAGAAAAACCAGAAAAGAGACCAGCACTGGGAACCGAACCCAGGTCCTCAGCAATCCGTGCTGCGTGCTATAACCCCTGGGTTCGATTCCCAGTGCTGGTTTCTTTTTCTGGTTTTTCTGTGCATCCATTTCTCAGTTTGTATTTTCTTTAAATTTTCATCAGTCTGGACCATCAGTACGTCAGTCTGGGAGGGTTAGGGATTTAGGAGTTAGGGTTAGGGAGGAGGGGTAGGGAGGGTAATTAAATAAAAAATAAAAAAATGCTTTATTAAAAATTATTGCAGACCAGGATCCATAGTTTTTTACTAAATAATACTTAGGTCTTATTTTTAAGGGTTAGTACAGCATTCTCTTTAACATATCAGATCAAAAAAAACAATAAATATACTAAGTCAAACAATTCTAATAAGTTATTCAGAATGGTTTTGTTTTTTTTCTTCATTATAGTAAATTTTAATCCACAACTGTCACTAAAAACCGGCACTCGGTACAGTAATAAATAACTTTCTGCTTGGTTCAACATTCTACTATTTCCGTTTTGAAAAACGCTAATGCTTCCAATTTGACACGAAGAAAATATAAAAATAGTGATGTGATAATAACATTCACTTTACCTATTCTACAATGAGAACGTGATAGCCGATTGCTGATTTCATAATAATTATTATCTTCGTCTGATTTTAATCAAGGCTATTTTTAGTAAACCTCTTTTATCATGCTCACTGTTGTTACACACAGTTATAAAATTAAACCGGAATATTTCACCGGGTCAATATCGGCTCGCATACTTACTAAAAGTCCGAATTTAATCTTTGTCGGAATGATCGTTTGTCATAACTCTGTTTTCTCTGAATCCAATAATTAATCAGAAGTGTTATAAAACAAACCTAAACTAACCTATAGTTTTCTATAGGATGATTATTTAAAATTTTCAGAAAAAATTAAGGTTTTAGTGGGAAAAAAATTATGACAAACGATGACTCGGACAAAAATTAAGTATGACTAGCGAAGAGTATGCGAACTTTGGCGCTCCCTTTTTCTATACTTTGGTATTTATTCGTAGTGTATGTATGTACCACATCAAAGGCGTGATACATCTTTACGTCATCATCATAATCATGTCAGGCGAAAGACGTCCACTGCTGTATATAGGCTCTCCACTCAGACCAGTCTTGTGCTTCCGCATCCACCGCAATAAAATAAAGTCACTTCCCGCCATCTGTACCCTTGGATCAGCGTTTCTTAACCTGTGGTCCGCAGACCCCTGGGGGGTCCACGAGTATGTGTATGGGGGTCCGCCGTCTTATCTATAGACATTTGAATTAATAAAAATTTACCTAAATTGAGTCCTGTTTTTTATTAAGGGGGGGGGTCCTTGAAATCATGCTTGATTGTCTAGGGGTCCGCGGACTGAAAAAGGTTAAGAAACGCTGCCTTAGATCTTTTAAGGTAGGCAAGCAACGGATTTAAATGCTCTTTCTTTCTTGCCCCGGCTTCACGCAGATGTAGTTTGTGGGAAATGGAGCCAAAAAATGTGAAGTGTCCGTTATTGGAGACCTTCTTCTGAAAATTGGCGTGTTGCTAGTTTGTAAATAAACTGGTAGCTCTGCATGTTCGACATGACGAGTTTTTCTCAATGTGATATTTCTTTCGTTATTCTAGGATTATACCTACATTTAAGGTTTTTCTATTAAGCAAGTAGTATTTTTTTTTAAGTAATAGAATCGTCTCTTTTTCTTCTTTGTCTTTATAAGAAAATAAAATAATTCAATTTCACAATAAAATTACTTCCAATATGAATGTAAATACTTAAACTTTTAAAAGTATTAAGCTATAAGTAAAACGATTGAAAAAAGTATTAGATATAAATTGGATGCTCACGAATTCTCTGCCCAGGGGGCATGATTTTAAGTTTTGAATAAATTGTAACAGCTGTTATTAAAATTTGATATTCATTCTAGTTTTCTTAACATTACTGAAATGAATTTATTTTCGGGACTTTTGTGGACTTTGATGTAAATCATTGTCTAAATGTAAATTGAAATGGAATGCAAACACATCAGGATCATTGTAGTCATAAAAAACCGGAAAAGAGCGTGTCGGACACTTCCAAAATGGGGTTCCGTAGCCATTACGAAAAAATTAAGTAATATTTTTCTAAGGATTTCGTATTTTATACGGAATCTTCCAAGTTTAAGTATATTTTATACCTTAGGCTGCTATTTACTCTTAAACTACTAATAATTCTCAAGCAAACTTATCCGTTATAGTTTTCCTTGAAAGTTTGATATAAGTACTTACTACCGACGTAATATTTACGCGAGCAAAGTCACGGGTCAAGTTTAGTATTGTTGCAACGCAAGTTTTAAAGAAAAACCCAATTTTTAGGGTTCCGGAGCCAAAGTGGCAAAAACGGAACCCTTATAGTTTCGCCATGTCTGTCTGTCTGTCCGTCCGTCCGCGGCTTTGCTCAGGGACTATCAATGCTAGAAAGCTGTAATTTTGCACGGATATATAGGTATGTAAACTATGCCGACAAAATGGTACAATCCTACTATCCTATCCTACTTCCTACTATAATACTATAAATGTGAAAGTTTGTGAGTGAGTGAGTGAGTGAGTGAGTGAGTGAGTGAGTGAGTGAGTGAGTATGTTTGTTACTTTTTCACGCTTAAACGGCTGGACGGATTTGGATGAAATTTGGCGGAAAGTTAGTTTATAACCTGGATTAAAACATAGGATACTTTTTATCCCGATATTCCCACGGGATAGGGATAAAATCTCGAAATAACAACCGCTAGGCTTAGAGTCATGAAATTTGGTATGTAGGTAGTTGGACGTCTGGAATAAAACATAGGTGACTTTTTGACCCGATATTCCCACGGGATACCTAGGGATAAAAATCTTAAAATAACAACCGCTGGGCTTAGAGCCATGAAATTTAGTGTGTAGGTAGTTGAACCTCTGAAATAACACATAGGCTACTACTTATTCCGATATTCCCACGGGATAGGGATAAATCTCGAATAACAACCGCTGGGTTTAGAGTCATGAAATTTGGTATGTAGGTAGTTGGATGTCTGAAATAACTTATAAGCAACTTTTTGACTCGATATTCCCACGGGATACTTAGGGTAAAAATCTTGAAATAACAACCGCTGGGCTTAGAGCCATGAAATTTAGTATGTAGGTAGCTGAACCTCTGAAATAACACATAGGCTACTATTTATTCCGATATTTCCACGGGATAGGGATAAAATCTTGAAATAATAACCGCTGGGCTTAGAGTCATGAAATTTGGTACGTAGGTAACTGAACATCTGGAATAACACTTAAGTGACTTTTTGACCCGATATTCCTACGGGATAACTAGGGATAAAATCTCGAAATAACAACCACTGGGCTTAGAGCCATGAAATTTGGTTTGTAGGTAGCTGGACCTCTGGACTAACATATAGGCTACTATTTGTTCCGATATTCCCACGGGATAGGGATAAAATCTCGAAATAATAACCGCTGGGCTTACGAGTCATGAAATTTGGTATGTCGGTAACTGGACATCTGGAATAACACTTAAGTGACTTTTTGACCCGATATTCCCACGGGATAACTAGGGATAAAATCTCGAAATAACAACCACTAGGCTTAGAGTCATGAAATTTGGTATGTAGGTAACTGAACATCTGGAATAACACTTAAGTGACTTTTTGACCCGATATTCCTACGGGATAACTAGGGATAAAATCTCGAAATAACAACCACTGGGCTTAGAGCCATGAAATTTGGTATGTAGGTAGCTGACCTCTGGAATAACACATAGGCTACTTTTTATTCCGATATTCCCACGGGATAGGGATAAAATCTCGAAATAACAACCGCTGGGCTTAGAGGCATGAAATTTGTTATCTAGGTAGCCTGACGTCTGGAATAACACATACGCTACTTTTGATCCCGATATTTCCACGGGATAGTTTTGTAACTAAGGGACCCCATACATCCGTGTATTATTGTTTATTATTATTTTGTATTTTTTTCTTTAATTGTATACTTACTGTAGTTTTTAAGTAGGTATTTTATTTGTACTTATTTTATTTTGAAAAAATGACTTTCTGCCAAGCTTCTTGCGGCGCATTCTTCTTGGCAATGATGGTCTTTCCGAAAGTGCTGGTATTTAAAAAAATACGTGTAAAGTGCCCATTGCGGCCTATTTACTGAATAAATGATATGAATTTGAATTTGGATAGGGAAAAATTTTGAAATTTTAGCACTGGGTTTAGAGTCTTGAATTTTGTACAGTTATTCACAACACAACCTCAATGAAGACCACGATATAAATTTTGGAAATTTCCAGGGGAATTTTGTAAAATCCCGAAAATTTAAATTGCAACTACCAGACCGAATAGTTTACGCGTGCGAAGCCGCGGGTAAAAGCTAGTAAAAAATAAATAAATAATTTTTTTTAGGGTACCTCCCATAGACGTAAAGTGGGAGTGTTTTTTTTTTCTCATTCAACCCTATAGTGTGGGGTATCGTTAGATAGTTCTTTTAAAACCATAGGGGTTTGCTAAGACGATTTTTCGATTCAGTGCTTTGTTTGCGAAATATTCAACTTTTAAAGTGCAAATTTTCATGAAAATCGAGCGTCCCCCCTTCTAAAATCTAACCGGTGGGTGGAAAAATTTGAAAAAATGCGGAATGGTATTAAATATATATAATTTACAAGGAAGAAGTTTAAGAGTAAATAGCAGCCTAAGGTAGGTATAAATATACTTAACTTGGAAGATTCAGTACATAATACGAAATCCTTAGAAAAATATATTTAATTGTACGACACGCTCTTGGCCGGTTTTTTTTAATAACAATAATTAATTATAATTTTAAAAGTGGTTTTCTTCAATACGATCCCACAATTTATAAAGTTGTCATCAACAATTTGTAAGAGTTGCCCTCTCGTCGGTGGAGTAATGCTACTTATACTTATCTTCCGCCAGTCTTTTGACTCACTAATTTTAGAATTGCAGTGTTGAACATTTGCCCTTTGATTATTTATGCTAAGGTGAACCTAGACAACATATACAGCGTAGAGGAATCAAGCAATATAGTGGAAATGCCATGATATTATTTAGCTTCATAAACTTCGCAACAGCACTGTGGCGTTGCTTGCCAAGCGTTGGCAGGCCTCCCACTAGGTCGACCAACGACATCGTGAGAATCGCGAGCAACTGGTGGATGCAGGCCTTTGTTCAGGAGTGGACGTCTTCTGGCTGATGATGATGATGAATGTGGAGATTGCTGAAGTCTAATTTGTGGGCTCACAAATCAAGCAGAAACACTACAGAACCGTGACCCGAGAACAAACATTCGTGTTATTCATACAAATATCTGCCCCGGCCGGGAATCGAACCCGGGACCTCAAGCTTCGTATGTTCTCTAACCACTTATGGCACCGGTTGGTCATGAAAATACTCAATATCTCTGTCTTGCGTTCCTGTGAGATAGTATAAAATATGCTGTCTAAGACGGTCAAACTTTTGATTTTCGTGTTAACTTTGTCTGCAACTGTGAAAAAGATTGTACGCGGGACCTAAGGAGGCTGCTGGTTGATTCCTCTACGTTACACATCCAAGACTGGTTAGACGTGACGTGAGCAGTCTATTCAGATGCAAATGTATGCAAATAATTGCACAGGGCCCAGCAGAGATTGCGTCTGACGTTCTGATTCAAAGACGAGTTGCGCTCATTTGGGAGTCATTTGTTTGGGTGCGGGATTCATAGTTGTTTACGCTGTTTCCACGTAAAACTTGCGGCAAATTTGAACTATCATAATGTGAAACTTATTTTCAAACAAGAAAAGTTCAAATTTGCTCTAACGTGTGTACTAATGGTGGCGGAAAACGATTCATGAGAGCTCCTGTGACGGCTAGTTGGCGCTATACTCGAGTCCAGAATTAGGCGAACTAGATTGATAACTGAAAATGTTACCAGACATAGCAAAAAAAAAAGTCACAATTATGTCGATATAAACTTGTGTAGACGAGGAATGAAAATATTTGTCACTTTGGGCTTTATTTGCATAGCTTTAGGCCTAAAACGACATAAAGGATAACACAAATAAAAATAAATCAACATAAGAAAAAAATCACAATAACGGGAGATAGTTCCCAGCAAACCGATTGCAGTTAAATCGAATGACATACGAGTATATGAAACGTCAACAGAGGTCAGGAGAGGTTCAACAGGTTTTTCCAATCTTTCAAATAAAAGATTCATATTATTATTTTGTATTAAGTTTTTTTTTATATCGATATTGAGTTTTTTTTTAATATCGATATTATAGCACTGGTGAAACTGTGGCAACATTTTTGTGCAATGAACTGTCAAGTCGGTTCGCCTAATTCTGGACTCAAGTATTTATTATACTATACGCGAAGTCCGTTTGACAACTTTGAAATTGCGTCGCGTTTGTGATTGGTGAAATAACTAAATGAGTCAGTCACAAGTTTTTTACAAGCCAGACTGTAACTACGGGACTGTAACGTCAAACATTCTGTTACATTTCGCCTGTCAAAAATCCTCATTGAATATCACTTTAAAGGCAACGATTCACATAATTTTCATTTGATCGAAAATGCGTTTCGCGTGAACATTCGATACAAAAATTTCATGTCAAGGATTTTAAATAGTTGATGTGTCATTTCGTCTACCCTGTTTTTGAATCTCTAAAATGGCTTTAACGATTCCGATAAACTTTGCTTTCAAACTCAAACTGAAACTCATTTATTTGCTTTGAAACAATACAAAAATATACTGAATCAAACCCTGTAGGGCACTGCAATAATGCTATTATTAAATTAACCTTAAACTTATGAGCGCAGATATGGATATGTGCTCGTACCTTAAACTTAAACTTAGCTAAAACATAGTCAACACAATAATTTTAGTAAAACACAAGATATTATTATTAATTGCATACTTTCTTATAGTGCTGGCTAGTGCTTATCCTCTAAAAATTCCTGTAAAGTTTAGTAGGATTTTTCTACAGGTATTTAGTAAGTGTAGTTTTTAAATGTTTGACCTTTTAAGCTTTTACTTAAATTTGGATTAATTGAATCTTTGGTATTCAGGGGTGAAGAATCGATCTGGCTCGGTTTCGTCTTTTTTTTTATTCGACTGGATGGATGGGTCTCCTGATGGTAAGAGATCACCACCGCCCATAAACATCTGCAACACCGGTACTTATTGCAGATGCGTTGCTAACCTAGAGGCGTATGATCAGGCCTATGATGCGGATTATATTTTTATTTAAATAAATAAATAATCCCATCATAGGCCTGATACTCTAGGATACCTTAAGTGCCAGTAATTTCACTGGCTGTCTTACTCTCCTCGCCGAAACACAACAGTCCAAGCACTGCTGCTTCACGGCAGGATTACCGAGCAAGATGGTGGTAGTAATCCGGGCGGACCTTGCAAAAGCCTACCACCTGAACAAACCCTATCACAACGTATCATACCACGACCGTCATAGCAAACGTTGTCAGACAAAATATAATCTTTGTATTGAAAAATGTGACTATGTCATGGCTGAGACCATGGAGGACCTCAGTGCTATGCTCGCTGACCTCAGCAAATGTTTCCGACCGAGTTGGCCTGAGAATGAACATGGCAAGACAAAAGTCATGTCTAATATCCATGTTGTGCCAACTCCCGTAATAGTCGGAGGTTCTGCCGCTCGAAGTTTGTTGACGTAGTCATTACCTAGGACAAACGGTCCAGTTAGGTAGGTCCAGCTTCGAGAAAGAGATCACTCGTCGAATCCGACTCGTCTGCGGCAGCGTTCGGAGGCTTCGCGTGTCTTTTCATCCAAATTACCCGCAGTATTTGAGTCCAAAGTGTACTTATGATGTGTGTACCCCTGATGACATGCGGAAGAACTCTCGTAGGTGTGGCCGCTGGCACTCATGATCCAGTGCGAAGCGTCAAAGCTCTAGTCACTCAAAGGGCTATGGAGAGGGCTATGCTCGGGGTTTCTCTGCGGGATAGAATGAAAATGATGATATCCGCAGTAGATAACTAAGGTACGACATAGCTCGAAAATTGCGACTCCATCCAGATGTGGCAATGGGCGGCGCCACATCTGCTCGACTGGAACTCATCTGACATGGCTTCCAAAATGTCTCTCGAATGGCGTCCGCGGACCGGAGACGAGCGGTCGGCTAGGCCTCCAACAAGATGGAGCGACGACCTGGTTAGATCGCGGGATCGCGGTGGATGCGAAAAGCACAAAGACCGGTGAGTAGAGGCCTTGGGGGAGGCCTATGTCCAGCAGTGGACGTCTTTCGGCTGACATGATGATGATGATGATGTGACTATTGCCCACTAGCACGTTCCTAACCAACCGTCGTCGTCGTCTTATGTATGCGCTTGACATTCCGTTCCTGAAACGTTCCTGTTACGGTCATGGCATGATACGATGCAGTGGATAGAGTCCTTTAAGGTGAATGCCATAAGACCTCTGTATATACTTAATGTGTTGGTGGACTACAAATTGATGCCTTGAGGTCGAATTTCGGTGAGACATAAAAAGCCATTCAAAAGGCATTTTTTTTGCCATTTTTTTTCGTTTTCAAGATTCGTAAAAAAGTATTATTTCCAAAAAACAGCGCGATCGGTTGCAACAGGCATTGTAAGAAGTAAAATTAATTTGCTGATTGTACAAAATATCGTTTTTATCGATAACTTTCATGTTGCTACTATTACTTAGCTATATATTACTTTATCAGCGTGTCAAAATACGGAACTAAACCATCTATATTAATAATTTCGTACCGGTCTACGGTAGACTCGAACGAATGCACATCAAATTGAAGAGCGTAAAAATTAGTCAATACGAGTCGACAACTTGTAGGCGGAAAATTCGGATTGTCGAGTATTTTCA
>NC_133492.1:3563441-3578777 GCF_025370935.1 Choristoneura fumiferana
TTTACTAAAAATAAAGAAATTAAAACCTAAAACAACCTTTAAAATACCATTATTTATAAATATCTTTTTATAGCATGGGAACGCCCTCTACTAGTTGTTTGGCCGCCAATCTGTATGTTTATCGCTATCCCGCGAGAACTATGCATTATTCGGGATAAAAACTATCCTATGTCCTTTTTGGGGACTCAAGCTATCTGTGTACTGAATTTTATCAAAATCGGTTAAGCGGTTAGAACGTGAAGAGGTAACAAACAAACAGAATTACAAACTTTCGCATTTATAATATAAGTGGATATGTCAATTTTTTTACATATTTAAAAAAAATCTGCCAAGTTCCTAAACAACTAAAATCAAATAAAATCAAGGACCTTGGCCCTAAAGGTGACAAAAAAAAACGACGGCCTTTCCGAAAGTGCTGGTAGTATAAAAAAAGTGACATGTAAAAGACCCCGGTGTACTCACACTACGAGTATGTATTACCGTAGCTGTATTTAGTCTTCATTAATTTTAATTTCTATCGACACATTTCCCTCTCTAGTCAAGAAACCTTCTTTGTGCGATTGAAACTTTTTGACTCTGAAGAATTGTTATCCGCAAAGTAGCTCTATAACGCTTCCTTCAAAACAGACGAGGTAAATCTTTGAATTCCAAGGAAACGTGAATCTTTTCGATACATGAAAAGTTTTCATGAGACGGTATATTGCGTGAAAACGGAGTGCTGTCATGGATTAAAAGGTGCCTGTCCACTGAAGCTGAGTAAGGTAGCGGAGCAGAGGCAGAAGGTAAATACGGAGCTGAGTTGCGGACTGGGTCTGTCCATAGGCTCGGTAGGCTAGGCTAGATAGCAAAACGGAGCGAGAAAGTAACTAACGCGGAGTCGAGTTTCGGAGCCGCGAATCTAGACAGCAGAGCGGAGTGAGAAAGTAATCCGGAGCGCAGTTGCGGACTGTTTCCATTCGTTGAGTTAG
Source organism: Choristoneura fumiferana (assembly GCF_025370935.1). NCBI lineage: Eukaryota > Metazoa > Arthropoda > Insecta > Lepidoptera > Tortricidae > Choristoneura > Choristoneura fumiferana. Next base: position 3,564,410 of record NC_133492.1, read on the forward strand.
CGGCCCACACTCGTGTCGCCGCCCCGTTTCCCCGCTACTCTTCTTCGCTCCGGTTACCGATTTGGTATATTTTTTTTAAGCTAGTTACCAATTTCATAGGGAATATTCGGTAATTTCAATAACGTACGTATTTAGTGGTATAGTATTAGAATAACGGACCGGTGGTAGGAATATCGGAATAAAAGTCTTACCTATTATAGTCGTTTTACATAATAATATCAAATTTAATCCAAATCTATCAAGCTGTTTTAGTATAATACACACAACACTCAACTAGTACCTAATATTGCACATAATTTGTTTTTTTTTTAACTCACTGCACTCATTTGTGGTATTCATTAAATAGTATTGTAACAATATCTAGTGATAAATCGAAGTAATAATTTAGTATCAACAGGTCTGTAACTTCTTATGTGTAACGGAAAAAGTCCCTCTTCGAAGAGGAGCGGAGATTTTAAACAATTTTATTGGTGGATTTTTATCTCGCTCACCGCTCCGCTGCCTCGCTCCGCTCCAGTGGACAGGCAGGCTAAAGATGGCAAGGGACTTTTTCCGCTACACATAAAAAGTTACAGACCTGTTGTTACTAAATTATTACTTCGATTTAACACAAGATGTTGTAATACAATACTAATATTATTTGCTGAATACCACAAGTGAGTACAGTGAGTTAAAAAAAAAAACAAATGAAGGGCAAACATAAGGTAGGCGAAAGTGTGCGAGTGTGTGTATGTTTGTTACTACTTCACACTAAAACAGCTAACAGATTTGATGATACTTATGTATATAGCTGGACGAACAAAGATGGCGGTACTACTCTGAGAGGGCAGGAAGAGGGCAGCTGGTGCATTAACTTTTTTTTTATACAGTATAGGCTTGGCGTTTGGGCCACAATCACGCCTGATGAAAGCCAGAATGAGGCCTACGATGGAGCACGCTTGCCTGTAAATCTCATTCACCCTGGACTTGAAGGCGGCCAAATTGTAGCGTTCAGGAAACACAGGGAATTCCACTCTTTTGCTGTGCGGTTGATGAAGGAAGAGCGAAAACGCTTTGTGCGGACTTGCTTTATCCTAGGGCAGAAGCTGGGTACGCCCCTGGCTGGATGTCTGGAATTGCACATAAGCTACTTTTTGTCCCGATGTTCCTACGAGTACAGCCGGGTTTTTACTCCAATACTATACCGCTAAGGGCCAGTACAGACGGTGCATTCCAATCGCAATTTAACTGCCAACTGCCCATACATTTATTTTGTCACTGCATTTCCGTTGCAGTTGGCACAACTGCACGCTGACTGCGATAAAAATGTACCTATGAGCAGTCGGCAGTTGCGGCTACGCTGCAGTAGGCATACAGTCCATCTGTACTGGCCTTAAACCATGATGGCGAGTATTGAAATTACCGATCTTATTCCACGTGAAAATTTAGGCTACAGAAAAACATGTCACACTCAAAAAGACGCGTTTTCCCAGAGACAAGACCAAATGAGATCAATTGTTCGCCCCCGAAAGCCTCTATAGCGTTCATCGAAATCCTTAGAGCTATTTCCGAGATCCTTAATATCAAATGCGAAAGTTTGTGAGTATGTGTGTATTTATATTTGCTACTCCTTCATTCTTAAACAGCTAGAGGGGATTAACGAAATTTGGATGTAGATAGTTGGACGTCTGGGATATCAGAAAGGGATCTGGATAAAATTTCGAAATCTCAACGAGGTTTAGAGTCATACACGTTGGCACAGTTGTTTATGTGCAACGTTATATGAAAGTACCTGGGCGACCGAGCTTTCCTCGGGCTAAAACTCGGTAACAAGCGTTTCCCCAGAGATAAGACCAAGCTAGATCGATTTTCCATCCCCGAAAACCCCTACATACCAAATTTTATCAAAATCGTTTGAGCCGTTTTCGAGATCGCCGCCGTTTCTGGGTTATATATCCTCGTAACCGGTGTCGTCGCCGGTGCCGTGAGGCACCGGCGTAAGAATGTTGCCTCCCCCTTTCTTCCCGTGGGCGCCGTAGAAACCGGCTGAGGGATAATACCAGAAGATGGGCAGCAGCGTCTTCTTGGCGACTCTTACATCCTATACTGCGCTCACCAACCCGCTTGCCAAGCGTGGCGAGTATTGGCAACCCCCCCCCCTCATAAACCATATGAAAGCACAATTTTTACCCAGGCCCCTGGTCCCCGGCAGCCCCGCTAGTCCCGACTACGGTAGCGGTCGTGGTAACGGTGGGGCAAGGGGTGCTAAGAATCCCCGGCAGACACCCGGCTACCTCAACAAACGACGACTGGCCCTGGCAACACACAACGTGCGCACTTTGAGGATGGACGAAAAGATTATAGAGCTGGAAGAAGAAATGAGCAAGTTACGGTGGGATATTTTGGGGCTATCTGAAGTCCGTAGACAGGGAGAGAACACGATAACCCTGAAGTCTGGTAACCTGCTCTTCTACCGGGAGGGCGACCAACCGTCCCAAGGTGGTGTCGGATTTCTCGTCCACAAGTCCCTTGTTAACAACATTATTACCATCAAAAGTGTGTCGAGCAGGGTCGTATACCTAACACTCAGAATATCTAAAAGGTATTCGCTGAAGGTCGTTCAAGTATATGCGCCGACCTCGTCACATCCAGATGATGAAGTAGAGACTATGTATGAGGACATTAGTAGGGCCATACATACTCATAAAACTCACTTCAATGTTGTTATGGGGGACTTCAATGCGAAGCTAGGCAAGAGAAGTGATAATGAGTTGAAAGTGGGGAACTTCGGTTATGGGCAACGGAACCACAGAGGACAGAGGCTGGCCGATTTTCTGGAGAAAGAAGGACTCTTTATGATGAATTCTTTCTTCCAGAAACCGCCTCGAAGGAAATGGACCTGGATGAGTCCCAATGGTTCCACGAAAAACGAGATAGACTTCATCATGACCGACAAGAGACGGATATTCAATGATGTCTCTGTGATTCACAGGGTGAAAACCGGCAGTGATCACCGAATAGTAAGAGGCACATTGAATATAAGCGTTAAAATGGAGCGGTCCCGTCTGATGAAGTCCACGCTCCGACCTACCCGCGCTCAAATCGAAAACCCCGAGAGCTTTCAACTCGAGCTCTCGAATCGCTTTGACTGCCTGGAAGATAACGCATCAGTGGACGAAATAAATAACAGGTTCGTAGAAACTATCCATACGGTAGGGTCTCAGTTCTTTAAGACTCACCGTACCAGTAGAACTCGGAAGCTCTCGGAGTATACACTTAACCTTATGGCTGAACGACGCTCGCTTCGACTGCAGTCTCCCGATGATGCTGAGTCACATAGGCAGCTTAATAGACAAATTTCGAAATCCTTGCGACACGATATTCGTACCTTTAATACCGCTCGTATTAAGGATACGATAGAGCGGAATAAAGGTTCTAAAGTGTTCGCAAGAGATATGTCTATTGGGCAAAGCCAAATGACAAAGCTGAAGAGGGATGATGGCAGTGTAGCGTCGACTAAAGTGGAAGTGTTGAGGGAGATCGAGGAGTTCTACGGACGGCTCTACGAGTCAGTCACTAAGCCTGTTTCCAGTGCGGCGACTCTAGACCCAAGAGCCAAACTAACCCGACACTATACCGAGGATATTCCGGACATCAGCCTTTACAAGATAAGGATGGCCCTGAAACAGCTTAAGAACAACAAGGCGCCGGGTGAGGACGGAATTACGTCAGAGCTTAGGAAGGCGGGTGGATCACCGGCTCTTAAAGTCCTTCAGAGGCTCTTTAATTCCGTCTTGCTTGAAGGCACAACGCCAGAAGCGTGGAACAGGAGCGTGGTGGTGTTGTTCTTCAAGAAGGGTGATAACACCCTATTGAAGAACTAAATAGGCCCATCTCGCTGTTGAGCCATGTTTATAAGCTGTTTTCCAGGGTCATTGTAAATCGTCTTGAACGCAGGCTTGATAACTTCCAGCCACCCGAACAAGCCGGGTTCCGAAAAGGTTATTGTACCGTGGACCACATACATACGCTGCGGCAGGTCATACAGAAGACTGAAGAGTATAACTTGCCGCTTTGTCTAGCGTTTGTGGACTACGAGAAAGCCTTTGATTCGGTTGAAACGTGGGCGGTGCTAGAGTCTCTCCAACGATGCCGTATCGACTATCGATATATAGAAGTGTTGAAGTGTTTATACAAAAACGCCACTATGTCGGTCCGAGTACAGGAAAGGAGTTCGAAGGCGATTCCCTTGAAAAGAGGCGTAAGACAGGGAGATATCATATCTCCGAAACTGGTTACTGCCGCTTTGGAAGACGCCTTTAAGCTTCTGGAATGGAAAGGACTAGGCATCAATATCAACGGCGAATACATCACTCACCTTCGGTTTGCCGACGATATCGTGGTCATGGCAAATTCGATGGAGGAACTCAGCACAATGCTCGAAGGCCTCAATCGAGTCTCCCAACGGGTGGGCCTCAAAATGAACAGGGACAAGACAAAGGTCATGTCGAATGTCCATGTGGTGCCTACCCCTGTTTTGGTTGAGAATTCGGTTCTTGAAGTTGTTGACGCGTATGTATACCTAGGACAAACCGTCCAATTAGGTAAGTCCAACTTCGAAAAGGAGGTCAATCGTCGAATCCAACTCGGATGGGCAGCGTTTGGGAAACTCCGCAATGTCTTTTCGTCGAAAATTCCTTAGTGCTTTAAGACGAAAGTCTTTAACCAATGTGTGTTGCCAGTGATGACATATGGATCAGAGACGTGGTGCTTTACTTTAGGCCTTATAAATAGGCTCAGAGTTGCTCAGCGAGCTATGGAGAGAGCTATGCTTGGGGTTTCTCTACGGGACCGAATCAGAAATGAAAGAGATACGTAGAAGAACAAGGGTCACCGACATAGCCAAGCGAATCAGCTCGTTGAAGTGGCAATGGGCGGGCCATATAGTACGGAGAACGGATGGCCGTTGTGGGGCCGAAAACTTCTCGAGTGGAGGCCGCGGATCGGCAAGCGCAGCGTAGGACGTCCACCAACAAGATGGACGGATGACCTGGTTAAAGCCGCAGGTGTACGGTGGATGCAGGCTGCTGCCAACCGAAGCAACTGGAGGTCTGTGGGGGAGGCCTATGTCCAACAGTGGACGTCCTACGGCTGAGATGATGATGATGATGATGATGATATCCTCGTAAGACCCCAGTCAAATTTCGATTATTAGAATTTGTAGCTTAATGTCAATCAGTAAAAATTGAAATTTGCTTTGACTTTTGTCCTAAATTTAGGACGTTGGGCGTTTGTTAAGAGGATATACAGAGTGTACCTAACATTCAGATCGGTCAGTATGAGAAAGTCTGATACGATAAGCTGCACGATAAACTGCATACATAGATAAAAAAAAAAAACTTTTGCTCAGTTCGAGAATCGAACCGGGTTGTTTTGAAAAATAAAACTTTAATTATTTCTATTTGGATATCGATAGTGTAGATCACAAGCGATAAAATGTTACTATGAAACATGATATCTATAATGAATAAAATGCATTTTATTTCATATTCTTTAATAATTTTTGTTTCATTTTTCAAATCGTTCGGTTTCGATTCCCGAGCTGAGTACAAGTTTCACTTAAATGTTTGAATGGAGTTTTTCTTGTTACTAAAATCGATGACATGGTTCCTAACAGCAGATCTTCGTATGTCTTATAGTTTTAGACTTTCCCATACTGACCGTTCTGAATGTTACACCCTGTATATACAAGAATTGCTCGTTTAGATATTAGATGTATACACGATGTAATTTTGGGAATTCTCATAGGAATTTAGAAAATTCCCGAAACAATTTAATTGCCAGAACCAAAGCCTGAAGGCCAGAACAGTCTGATAAATTAAGAACTATGTAGTGTCACCCGCGGCTTCATGCAGCAGCTGAATGGAAATTCAGGATTTTTAAAAATTCCCACGGGAATCCCCGAAAATTAAATCGTGGCTTTCTTGACGTTACATTAAAAACAATCATGTCAAATTTCATGACTCTGCCCACCGGTTGTTTTTTCGAGATTTTATCCCTATCCCATGGGAATATCGGAATAAAAAGTGGCCTACGTTTTATTCCAGATGTCCAGCTATCTACATACCAAATATTTATCATCCAAATCCGTCAGCCGTTGCAGCGTGAAGCAGTAACAAACACACTTTCGCATTTATAATATTAGTAGGATTGCTCGCCTAAAGATATGTTTATATTGACGACTGTACAGAAACCACAGACTCCACAAACAAAGGCCTATAAGATGCTACAAGTCGACATTTAGCTGTCCTATATTTAGTGCAAGTAACGTAACTGCATTTTACAGCACTTGACTGCTATTTGTATTCATAAGGCATTTTGCAACGCGTTGCGGTTTGAGGTAATATTCTAAACATGTTTTATTGTCGAGACGGTCTCAGAAACGCTGGGTTAGCTGGAAAATTTTACATTGAATATTAGTAGGTAAATATTAGTAGGTTCTTTCTTTAAAAAAAATCTTTCTTTTCTTTCTTTCTTTCTTAAAACTAAGACAAATATTGAATTATCGGTGGTAATATTTATTTATTAAAGAGAACACACATACCTATATTAAGAAAAAATAACCATAAACAAATTTTAACTATAAACTAACTACGGAACTTAAAAACTTAATGCCTACTAAATTAAATCTAAAAACGCCCGTGACATGTTCCCAAGAGGCTGGTAAAATTCCTAGTAATAAGGTGATACTACGTTATTATGACACAGATCTTAGAATGAGCAAGCAAGCTATAAAATCGATGGCAGCTGTCAGTTTTGATGCTTGCAATCGTGTTAGCAGCGTTTTTTTAACCGACTTCAAAAAAGCAGGAGGTTCTACGTTCCACTCTTTGTATTTTTTTTATTTATGTTCACCGATTATTTTACATACAGGTGTATGTATAGGTAACAGTTTGACTGTTACTTTTTTTAAATTTAATTTGTTGCTAAAAACTAGCCGATTCTTGGACTTGCTTTAGATGCATGCATGTTCATTTAGCAAATATTTCAGGATTTTCTACTACACAAAACTTGGCCCTATAAAGATTTCAATTATTTTATCAGCGAAGTCAACAACGATGCATATTCTTAACTAGCTGTTGCTCATTACTCGTCGCGAAGAATTCGTTTATCACTATCCCGCGGGAACTATGCATTTTCCGGGATAAAAACTATCCTATGTCGTTCCCCGGAACTCAAAATATTTGTACCGAATTTTATCTAAATCGATTCAGTGGTTTAGACGTAAAGAAGTAACAAAGAAATAAACAAACAGACTTACAAACTTTCGCATTTATAATTATTAGGGGGTCATTGTGGGATATATTGAACTGAACTCTCATTTTACATTTCAAAGTCAAAGTCAAAGTCAAAATATCTTTATTCAATTTAGGCTATAAAAAGCACTTATGAATGTCAAAAAAAAAAACTACCACCGGTTCGGAAAAACCTCTGCTGAGAAGAATCCGGCAAGAAACTCAACGAGGTATTTATGTTTTTGATAAGAAATATTGAGAGCCACTTACTCGTTTTCCATCCAGTTGAATAAAATAGTTATTTGTGTTTCAAGGGAGCAAAATGGTGTATTTACGGCAAGGGCGTAAGGTAACGGCGCCTATTACCGGGGGTATCGAAATCGACGGCCATCACCGCGGCAATTTAAAATACGCATTTTATAATCAAACCGATAGATTTCTTAAAAAAAATATTTTACACGATAAAAGCTTATTTAGTCGACTCACGGATCTATGAGCGCTAGTGTAGGTGAATGAATCAAAGATCTCGCAATTCTTGATTTTCCGAAATGGCACCGACGGAAGAGGATTTGCCATACTAACGCGTGGCACCACATACAAGCAGACTCGAATCTTATTTAGTGTTTTACAAAATAGCTATGGCAATTGAACTAATGTGATGGTTTTTAAATGGCTTTTATAGTTTTTTGTACGAGTTCTGAATACTTTTTGTGTATTTTTTGGCCCGGAAATACGATTAAAATGGAAAATAAAATACAGCGGTGATAGCCGCCATTTTTAACTATTGATTGTAAATACCGTGGTATACGACGGTAATACTTAAAGTGGTGATTTTGGTTTTTCATGCTTTATTTCTGGTATAAATTATCGTTTGTATAATTTGTTACAGTTATTCCAATCTTGATCTATTCACGCTTTTAAAAAACTATTTCCGTGGTTATGAAAAGTATTAACAAACTCTTAATTTTTAGCAAAAGCTTCAATACTGAATTTGTAGTTTGTATAGAAACCGTTATTTTGCCAAGTTGTTTAAATAGTGCGATGAAATTGTATATTTACTTACCAGTTATGTAATTTTGGTTACATGCCAAGGATGTAATAAGTATTTTTGATTTGTAATGCAAACACAACTCTATCCTATTGTTTTTATGGGTCGGAATTAGATTTTACAATACTCCAAATTAAGCCAATTAACGATGGTATGATCGCATAACCCTCGGTAATAGAATGTATGGTCTATTACCGACCCATTCAATTGTCTTTGGGTCGGTAATAGGTTCTAAAAGAAGTACCTATTACCGAGTGACATTTTATTTTTCTGTTAAAATAATTCACATTTAGGGTACCGTAAGTGCAGATTTTTTTGATAAAGTTGTGACTTTTACTCAGCATGCCATACATCAAACTATTACTGGTGGCATAAGCATAAAAAAATATAGTGGGCTGGATACACTATTCGAATCATACCTTAGTTTTTAATTTAATTTTCTCAAAAAAAAAATTGGTGTACAATATAATATACAGAACCAAAGCCATTACCTTTTTTTAATCCCTCGGTATTAAGCTCCAAATCATGAGTCGGGTTCCTTTTACCGATGGTAAAAAATTGCTGTTTTTTATACCCTCGGTAATAGAAGCTCAATTCGCGGTAATAGGATCACATCCTGTCCATTACCACGGTAATAGAAGATTTGGGTATTTTGATTTCAATAATTATTTTAACAAATACTAATAACTAAAACGAGCCCAAAAAGTTACGACACTGAAAGTTCAATAACCGCTCTTAAATAAAAAAAATATTCTCATTTGTTAAGGAGCTTTGATACCCTTAATTTTTGGGACTCATTTGAAAACTTCCTTAAGTACCACGGTAATAGGCGCCGTTACCTTACATTGAATCCAGAATGTAGCGAAGGATTCTACAATAGAATCCTGATCGTAATGAGGGATTCAAGTGTAACGCCCAAGATGAAAATAATTTTGCTCCCGGGTGGCTCATACAACTTTTCACACCGAGCATTAAGAAACTTGAAAAAGAAAAATCTAAATATTATTAAAGAATAACCAGCATAGAAAATAGCGTGGCTTTACAATTATCAACTTCAAAAAATGACATTTGCAATAAAACACTTAGAAAAGCCTAAAACAAAAAAGTTGCACTTGGCTCCCTCTCGTCAAGGAGGAAAAGTTACTTTTCTGAAGGAGAGGTGTTAAAAATATTGTACACCTATTTCTATTTATTTTCTAAATAACTTGAAATTCGTCGGATATTCCCTTAGTGTTTCACTGGGGCACAGCCGCCAACACAGCTAGTTGAACACAGAATTGTTCAACATACACATCTGGGCTCCGACTCTGAGTTTTTCAATCTCCCCAGAATTGCAATATCCAAGATATTTTTTCTTGCACCGAGGCGAGGGTAAAACTCGGCTCCAATGAACTTACAGCCAAATGGGTATCTGATGGCATTAAACACAGATTTTCTTGATACAGTTTTGATAGTTTGATATCGGCACGGATGCTTGAAGTATGGAAGACTGCGGAAATTTTAAAACCAAATCTATCATCTAAATTAATAAGGTACTAAAATAAAAATAAAATCTTATTTCTGTAAGCGGTTTTAACAAAAAGGGTAAAACAAAGTAATTTAGAGAGCAACAATTCTGTGCTTGGGATATGCACGTACGTACGTACGTAGTATGAAATCTCAAGTAACTTCATACTTGGTTAGAGAACCTGAATACGAAGCTTGAGGTCCAGGGTTCGATTCCCGGCCGGGGCAGATATTTGTATGAATAATACGATTTATTCTCGGGTCTTGGATGTTTAATTTAAGTATGTATTTTACTATATAAGTATGTTTATCCGTTGCGTCCATAGTACAAACTTTGCTTAGTTTGGGACTAGGTCAATTGGTGTCAAAGTGTCCCATAATATTTATTTATTTTATTCATTTATTCAATCAAACCCAATACCTGGCTAAAATATTTAGGATTGGTTTTAGAATACAAAGTTTATTTTGTAAGACGACATAGTTTTTGCGCAAATGGAAAAGAAAGAAAAATATAGAGCACAAATAAATGAAATGAGGGCACCACTTTCTTTTTAACTGTCACATTTTTGACATAAAACGTTTGAACATGGCAACAATAATTGTACAAAATTTTAGTTCGTTAATGGATGATCCATCATATTTTTTTTAAAAAAGGGCATCATATTTTTGCTTTGCGTTCCGTCCCTGTCAACGTACCATGTGGCAGGGTGACTGTGGTTACCATTCTGGAGGGGCTACTACGAAATTCGAAATCGATGTTCGTATCGTGCCGTCCTCTCACTCTCGTTTTAAATAATATAAGCGTCAGCGGACAGAAGACACGAAGTTAGACTTTTGCACTTCACAGTAAAGGCCTATTAAAATAAAACATTATACAAGAAACACAACTTAAAGCTATACCTACAAACTAAGGCTTAATCATCTAAACTATATACTAAGCCCCCTAGGCCTAGGGCCTATTTGTATGTCATTAAGTTCCACGATAATTCACCGATTTGGCAATCTAACTAGCGTGCGTGAATTTGCGGCGTACAGTCAGGTCAACATAGAAAAGGCTATAACGGAAGAACTGCGTGGCGTGGCGAGATTTGGCATTTATTTTATTTTATGTTTTAATGCTCCTCATTCATCCTCATGCATCCTCATTTTTTATTGTCCATCTTTCCTCCATATCTCATGAAATATTAAAAAAATTAAAATCAAATTTGGTGAAATTTCATATTTTTCTTTTAATTGATAATGAAATTTGGGGACTGTTTTTTGTTTGTTTATAGGCTAAACGCGAACTAAAACTCAAAATTTGAAGTTCGTGAGACTATTTGAAGTAAGTACCTTATAATTTTGACTATCCAGTTTATATTGCCAGATTATATAGCCAGTTATAGTGCTTATGTTATCCTGATATTAAAAATGCAAATTTCTTGCTTTACCCAGAGCGAAAATACAACGGGGTCAAAAGCACCGCTGATCGCTTCGAGAAAACCACAGTACCCTCTGATTTAAGTAAATTCAATATCATACAATACATTGATACACAAATACAGTATAATACAATTCATTATTTTTCTTTGATTTACATTATATTATTTACATAATTTAACGATGTAAACACAGTTTATTTTTTAGCGCGTATATATCACCAACGCCTTATTCTGTCGATTATACGAGTAGTTCGATGCGAGATGGGTTAAATCCGGATCTGAAGGTTCAAAAGAGTCAGATCCTTAAGCGGATCCGAATCCTTATTGACTCCTTTCAAATCTTCTCGACTCCGAGGTGTTACTAACTCCGACTCCGACCAACCTATTGGATCGAGTGAGTCGCGATCGGCGATTCAGCACTAACTTTTTCGTTCAATCACGTCGGATCGGATCGCTTAATAGCTTTTATTACGAGAGGAAGAGGGATAGCATGATACCAATTTCAAAGCCGCTTCCCGGAGCCGGTTCGCCAGTAGTAAGTATATCCGAAGTAACTCATAGATTCAAAAGAGTCATTAGGACGAATGGGTCTTCAGTACCTCGGTACCGAACCGAGCCGGTTCGGCCATAGACAAACTAATAATCGCTCGAAAGAACCGGAGTCAATAAAGGAGTCTGAGTCGATAAGTATGGATTCGGTACCGATACCAGAGCTGGATTTAGTGAATCAGATCACTTGTCGGAGTCGATATTACCCATGTCTAATACGAGAATGTGACCGAATGTGTGTATACTGTAGCATGCGAACGTAGAATGTGCAATTACACTCGCGCGGTCACACTGTCGGCGAATAAACAGGCATGTGAGATTTAGTGCGGGATGTAAAATGTGTCGTGACCGAGCGGAGCGAACGTTGAATTTGGTGATTTATATGGACAGGCGCTACTGATTGTAAAGGAAGTTGTAGTAGGGCAAACCTTCGTTTATCGGTGATACTTTGTAATTCGGTGATACTGCGTCAGAGTCTTACGGTGCGCTCACAATGGTGAAATGAAAGCAAATAAATCGCTGTCAACTTGATTGTAAGCTGAAAATACAAACTGAAATATAGATGCGCAGAAAAACCAGAAAAATAAGACCATCACTGGAATCGAACCCAGGTCCTCGGTAATCCGTACCGCGTGCTATACCGCTACACCACTGATGGTCAATTCTGATTCTGATTCCAAAAAAAAACCAATCTTAATTTGATTGTAAGCATCAAAACTGACAGTTGCCAACGATTTTATATCCGCAGTAGAACAGGTTACCGACATAGCCGAAGAATTGCGAAACTGCAGTAGCACTGGGTAGGGCACATTGCTCGCAGGACTGATGGCCGATGAGGTCAGAAGGTTCTCGAATGGCATCCACGTTCCGGGAGACGAGCTGTGGCCTCCAACAAGATGGAGCGATGACCTGGTTAAGATCGCAGGATCGCGGTGGATGCGGAAAGCACAAGACCGGTCTGAGTAGAGAGCCTTGGGGGAGGCCTATGGCCTATGTTGTTTTGTGTAGTGGACTTTTTTCGGCTGACATGATGATGATGATGATTTCCACATAGTGAGATTTGTGTGAAATAATAAAGTAATGAATATAATGAATTGTATGTTCGGTCGCGTAATTTCTGCTACATTTAGTGCGCACGGCCACGCAAAATGAGTTTTACATAAATAGGACTATTTGACTCATCCGACTTTGCTTTGGTTAAGGTATTGGAGGCTATATAATATATATAGCGCCTATCTACTGTTTAGATAACGTTTTGCGTGTTATGATAGGAGCGCATTATTTGGCGAGGTACTTTACCTATTGCTTGTAATTATAATTCCATTCTTCGGTAATTAATCAGCAATTTTAATAAGATCTAATCGCCCAACTAACCTAGATCCGGCCATTTTACGAGCACAGCAAAATCTCACATTTAACAGCGCGATTAACTCCGCCTCTATCGATAACTCGGAATTTTACAATAATAAAAACTAAGAGCAAAACGGTGCGCGCGCACTTTCAAACCGGCGCGCGACCCTGCGGCCGCATCGCGGTAAAAACCAAGCTTAAACTGCGTTCGTAATTCGAACGAACCCTTGTACTTTTAAAATTAGAATCTGGTGTGATCGTGCCCCAACGCATATTAAGAAAAAAAAAAACTTTTTAATAAACAAACGAACGCGTAATTTAAAAGTGCCAGTGTTTTGTTTGTCAAAATGGATCCCGAAAAGAAAGAAAACGAAGTGACAGTGGACGACATTTTACAAGAGTTGGGACCTTTCAAAACTTTTAATGTTTATAATTATCTTTTGATTTTAATACCGGTTTTCTTGGCTGGGATGTATTCGTCGGTGTTTAATTTTGAAGTGTTGGATTTAGATTACAGGTAGAATTTTGTTTTATTTCACTTTGTTTATAGTTTAAGGTGAGTTAATAAGAGTAATTAATATTTTTCGAGAACTGAATTACTCTAACTTGTTTAGATACACAAGGTATTTTTTTTTCTGAAGCAGCCACCGAATAGCAACCATGCATTTTATTTCTATTCTTAAGAACCTCGTTAACAGTACATAAAACTTGTAGAGTTCACAAAAAACTGAACAAGTGGGAACCGGGCTCGCCGATAAAGGGTTCCGTATTATATAGATTTTCGTATCAGTGGCTATTATTTATTTAATTTAATTTGCAATGCTTGTTTGAATATATGTTAAGGTTAAATTAAATCTTTCTATTCCAATTCGATCCACTTCTAGCGATCAAATTGGCTTGAAATTTGGTATGGATTTGTTATTTATATGTATGACTGTGCAAGTATTCCGCTAATATTATAAATGCGAAAGTTTGTTAGTCTATTTGTGTTTATTTGTTACTTCATCACAACTAAACCGCTGAACTGGTTTAGACGAAACTTGGTACACGGATAGTTTGAGTCTCGGGGAAGGACATAGGATAGTTTTATCCCGAAAAATAGCCTATTTCCCGCGAGATAGCATAACGAATTTTACCGCGATAGCTAGTAATCACATAAGTAGGTTCATAGTTTGTACCCACTGATCATATTAAAAGAAAATATTTAAATTTTAATTTAA
>NC_133492.1:3578877-3631178 GCF_025370935.1 Choristoneura fumiferana
GATGCACAGAAAACCAGAAAAGATACCAGCACTGGGAACCGAACCCAGGTCCTCAGCAATCCGTGCTGCGTGCTATAACCTCTGGGTTCGATTCCCAGTGCTGGTTTTTTTTCTGGTTTTTCTGTGCATCCATTTCTCAGTTTGTATTTTCTTTAAATTTTAATCAGTCTGGACCATCAGTACGTCAGTCGGAGGGTTAGGGATTTAGGAGTTAGGGTTAGGGGAGAGGGGTAGGGAGGGTAATTAAATAAAAATAAAAAAATGCTTTATTAAAAAATTATTGCAGACCAGGATCCATAGTTTTTTACTAAATAATACTTAGGTCTTATTTTTAAGGGTTAGTACTGGCATTCTGTTTACATATCAGATCATAAAAAAAAACAATAAATATACTAAGTCAAACAATTCTAATAAGTTATTCAGAATGGTTTTGTTTTTTTTCTTCATATAGTAAATTTTAATCCACAACTGTCACTAAAAAACGACACTCGGTACAGTAATAATAACTTTCTGCTTGGTTCAACATTCTACTATTTCCGTTTGAAAACGCTAATGCTTCCAATTGACACGAAGAAAATATAAAAAAATAGTGATGTGATAATAACATTCACTTTACCTATTCTACAATGAGAACGTGATAGCCGATTGCTGATTTCATAATAATTATTATTCTGCGTCTGATTTTAATCAAGGCTATTTTTAGTAAACCTCTTTTATCATGCTCACTGTTGTTACACACAGGTATAAAATTAAACCGGAATATTTCACCGGGTCAATATCGGCTCGCATACTTACTGAAAGCACCGAATTTAATCTTTGTCGGAATGATCGTTTGTCATAACTCTGTTTTCTCTGAATCAATAATTAATCAGAAGTGTTATAAAACAAACCTAAACTAACCTATAGTTTTCTATAGGATGATCATTTAAAATTTTCAGAAAAATTTAAGGTTTTAGTGGGAAAAAAATGACAAACGATGACTCGGACAAAAATTAAGTATGACTAGCGAAGAGTATGCGAACTTTGGCGCTCCCTTTTTCTATACTTTGGTATTTATTCGTAGTGTATGTATGTACCACATCAAAGGCGTGATACATCTTTACGTCATCATCATCATAATCATGTCAGGCGAAAGACGTCCACTGCTGTATATAGGCTCTCCACTCAGACCAGTCTTGTGCTTCCGCATCCACCGCAATAAAATAAAGTCACTTCCCGCCATCTGTACCCTTGGATCAGCGTTTCTTTACCTGTGGTCCGCAGACCCCTGGGGGCTCCACGAGTATGTGTATGGGGGTCCGCCGTCTTATCTATAGACATTTGAATTAATAAAAATTTACCTAAATTGAGTCCTGTTTTTTATTAAGGGGGTCCTTGAAATCATGCTTGATTGTCTAGGGGTCCGCGGACTGAAAAAGGTTAAGAAACGCTGCCTTAGATCTTTTAAGGTAGGCAAGCAACGGATTTAAATGCTCTTTCTTTCTTGCCCCGGCTTCACGCAGATGTAGTTTGTGGAAATGGAGCCAAAAAATGTGAAGTGTCCGTTATTGGAGACCTTCTTCTGAAAATTGGCGTGTTGCTAGTTTGTAAATAAACTGGTAGCTCTGCATGTTCGACATGACGAGTTTTTCTCAATGTGATATTTCTTTCTTTATTCTAGGATTATACCTACATTTAAGGTTTTTCTATTAAGCAAGTAGTATTTTTTTTAAGTAATAGAATCGTCTCTTTTTCTTCTTTGTCTTTATAAGAAAATAAAATAATTCAATTTCACAATAAAATTACTTCCAATATGAATGTAAATACTTAAACTTATAAAAGTATTAAGCTATAAGTAAAACGATTGAAAAAAGTATTAGATATAAATTGGATGCTCACGAATTCTCTGCCCAGGGGCATGATTTAAGTTTTGAATAAATTCTAACAGCTCTTATTAAAATTTGATATTCATTCTAGTTTTCTTAACATTACTGAAATGAATTTATTTTCGGGACTTTTGTGGACTTTGATGTAAATCATTGTCTAAATGGAAATTGAAATGGAATGCAAACACATCAGGATCATTGTAGTCATAAAAAACGGAAAAGAGCGTGGCGGACACTTCCAAAAAATGGGGTTCCGTAGCCATTACGAAAAAATTAAGTAATATTTTTCTAAGGATTTCGTATTTTATACGGAATCTTCCAAGTTTAAGTATATTATTTTATACCTTAGGCTGCTATTTACTCTTAAACTACTAATAATAATTCTCAAGCAAACTTATCCGTTATAGTTTTCCTGAAAGTTTGATTATACTTACTACCGACGTAATATTTACGCGAGCAAAGTCACGGGTCAAGTTTAGTATTGTTGCAACGCAAGTTTTAAAGAAAAACCCAATTTTTAGGGTTCCGGAGCCAAAGTGGCAAAAACGGAACCCTTATAGTTTCGCCATGTCTGTCTGTCTGTCCGTCCCGTCCGCGGCTTTGCTCAGGGACTATCAATGCTAAAAGCTGTAAAAATTTTGCACGGATATATAGGTATGTAAACTATGCCGACAAAAATGGTACATCCTACTATCCTATCCTACTTCCTACTATAATACTATAAATGTGAAAGTTTGTGAGTGAGTGAGTGAGTGAGTGAGTGAGTGAGTGAGTGAGGAGTGAGTATGTTTGTTACTTTTTTCACGCTTAAACGGCTGGACGGATTTGGATGAAATTTGGCGGAAAGTTAGTTTATAACCTGGATTAAAACATAGGATACTTTTTATCCGATATTCCACGGGATAGGGATAAAATCTCGAAATAACAACCGCTAGGCTTAGAGTCATGAAATTTGGTATGTAGGTAGTTGGACGTCTGGAATAAAACATAGGTGACTTTTGACCCGATATTCCCCACGGGATACCTAGGGATAAAATCTTAAAATAACAACCGCTGGGCTTAGAGCATGAAATTTAGTGTGTAGGTAGTTGAACCTCTGAAATAACACATAGGCTACTACTTATTCCGATATTCCCACGGGATAGGGATAAAATCTCGAAATAACAACCGCTGGGTTTAGAGTCATGAAATTTGGTATGTAGGTAGTTGGATGTCTGAAATAACTTATAAGCAACTTTTTGACTCGATATTCCCACGGGATACTTAGGGTAAAAATCTTGAAATAACAACCGCTGGGCTTAGAGCCATGAAATTTAGTATGTAGGTAGCTGAACCTCTGAAATAACACATAGGCTACTATTTATTCCGATATTACCACGGGATAGGGATAAAATCTTGAAATAATAACCGCTGGGCTTAGAGTCATGAAATTTGGTACGTAGGTAACTGAACATCTGGAATAACACTTAAGTGACTTTTTGACCCGATATTCCTACGGGATAACTAGGGATAAAATCTCGAAATAACAACCACTGGGCTTTAGAGCCATGAAATTTGGTTTGTAGGTAGCTGACCTCTGGACTAACATATAGGCTACTATTTGTTCCGATATTCCCACGGATAGGGATAAAATCTCGAAATAATAACCGCTGGGCTTACGAGTCATGAAATTTGGTATGTCGGTAACTGGACATCTGGAATAACACTTAAGTGACTTTTTGACCCGATATTCCCACGGGATAACTAGGGATAAAATCTCGAAATAACAACCACTAGGCTTAGAGTCATGAAATTTGGTACGTAGGTAACTGAACATCTGGAATAACACTTAAGTGACTTTTTGACCCGATATTCCTACGGGATAACTAGGGATAAAATCTCGAAATAACAACCACTGGGCTTAGAGCCATGAAATTTGGTATGTAGGTAGCTGGACCTCTGGAATAACACATAGGCTACTTTTTATTCCGATATTCCCACGGGATAGGGATAAAATCTCGAAATAACAACCGCTGGGCTTAGAGGCATGAATTTGTTATCTAGGTAGCCTGACGTCTGGAATAACACATACGCTACTTTTTATCCCGATATTTCCACGGGATAGTTTTGTAACTAAGGGACCCCATACATCCGTGTATTATTGTTATTATTATTTTGTATTTTTTTCTTTAATTGTATACTTACTGTAGTTTTTAAGTATTTTATTTGTACTTATTTTATTTTGAAAAAATGACTTTCTGCCAAGCTTCTTGCGGCGCATTCTTCTTGGCAATGATGGTCTTTCCGAAAGTGCTGGTATTTAAAAAAAATACGTGTAAAAGTGCCCATTGCGGCCTATTTACTGAATAAATGATATGAATTTGAATTTGGATAGGGAAAAATTTTGAAATTTTAGCACTGGGTTTAGAGTCTTGAATTTTGTACAGTTATTCACAACACAACCTCAATGAAGACCACGATATAAATTTTGGAAATTTCCAGGGGAATTTGTAAAATCCCGAAAATTTAAATTGCAACTACCAGACCGAATAGTTTACGCGTGCGAAGCCGCGGGTAAAAGCTAGTAAAAAATAAATAAATAATTTTTTTTAGGGTACCTCCCATAGACGTAAAGTGGGAGTGTTTTTTTTTTCTCATTCAACCCTATAGTGTGGGGTATCGTTAGATAGTTCTTTTAAAACCATAGGGGTTTGCTAAGACGATTTTTCGATTCAGTGCTTTGTTTGCGAAATATTCAACTTTTAAAGTGCAAATTTTCATGAAAATCGAGCGTCCCCCCCTTCTAAAATCTAAACCGGTGGGTGGAAAAATTTGAAAAAATGCGGAATGGTATTAAATATATATAATTTACAAGGAAGAAGTTTAAGAGTAAATAGCAGCCTAAGGTAGGTATAAAATATACTTAAACTTGGAAGATTCAGTACATAATACGAAATCCTTAGAAAAATATTATTTAATTGTACGACACGCTCTTGGCCGGTTTTTTTAATAACAAATTTTAATTTTAAAAGTGGTTTTCTTCAATACGATCCCACAATTTATTAAGTTGTCATCAACAATTTGTAAGAGTTGCCCTCTCGTCGGTGGAGTAATGCTACTTATACTTATCTTCCGCCAGTCTTTTGACTCACTAATTTTAGAATTGCAGTGTTGAACATTTGCCCTTTGATTATTTATGCTAAGGTGAACCTAGACAACATGTACAGCGTAGAGGAATCAAGCAATATAGTGGAAATGCCATGATATTATTTAGCTTCATAAACTTCGCAACAGCACTGTGGCGTTGCTTGCCAAGCGTTGGCAGGCCTCCCACTAGGTCGACCAACGACATCGTGAGAATCGCGAGCAACTGGTGGATGCAGGCCTTTGTTCAGGAGTGGACGTCTTCTGGCTGATGATGATGATGACTGTGGTGATTGCTGAAGTCTAATTTGTGGGCTCACAAATCAAGCAGAACACTACAGAACCGAGACCCGAGAACAAACATTCGTGTTATTCATACAAATATCTGCCCCGGCCGGGAATCGAACCCGGGACCTCAAGCTTCGTATGTTCTCTAACCACTTATGGCACCGGTTGGTCATGAAAATACTCAATATCTCTGTCTTGCGTTCCTGTGAGATAGTATAAAATATGCTGTCTAAGACGGTCAAACTTTTGATTTTCGTGTTAACTTTGTCTGCAACTGTGAAAAAGATTGTACGCGGGACCTAAGGAGGCTGCTGGTTGATTCCTCTACGTTACACATCCAAGACTGGTTAGACGTGACGTGAGCAGTCTATTCAGATGCAAATGTATGCAAATAATTGCACAGGGCCCAGCAGAGATTGCGTCTGACGTTCTGATTCAAAGACGAGTTGCGCTCATTTGGGAGTCATTTGTTTGGGTGCGGGATTCATAGTTGTTTACGCTGTTTCCACGTAAAACTTGCGGCAAATTTGAACTATCATAATGTGAAACTTATTTTCAAACAAGAAAAGTTCAAATTTGCTCTAACGTGTGTACTAATGGTGGCGGAAAACGATTCATGAGAGCTCCTGTGACGGCTAGTTGGCGCTATACTCGAGTCCAGAATTAGGCGAACTAGATTGAGAACTGAAAATGTTACCAGACATAGCACAAAAAAAATAGTCACAGGCATATGTCGATACAATTATGTCGATATAACCTTGTGTAGACGAGGAATGAAAATATTTGTCACTTTTGGGCTTTATTTGCATAGCTTTAGGCCTAAAAACGACATAAAGGATAACACAATTAAAAATAAATCAACAACATAAGAAAAAAATCACAATAACGGGAGATAGTTCCCAGCAAACCGATTGCAGTTAAATCGAATGACATATATGAAACGTCAACAGAGGTCAGGAGAGGTTCAACAGGTTTTTTCCAAATCTTTCAAATAAAAGATTCATTTTATTATTATTTCGTATTAAGTTTTTTTTATATCGATATTGAGTTTTTTTTTAATATCGATATTATAGCACTGGTGAAACTGTGGCAACATTTTTGTGCAATGAACTGTCAAGTCGGTTCGCCTAATTCTGGACTCGAGTATTTATTATACTATACGCGAAGTCCGTTTGATAACTTTGAAATTGCGTCGCGTTTGTGATTGGTGAAATAACTAAATGAGTCAGTCACAAGTTTTTTACAAGCCAGACTGTAACTACGAGACTGTAACGTCAAACATCTAGTTATATTTCGCCTGTCAAAAATCCTCATTGAATATCACTTTAAAGGCAACGATTCACATAATTTTCATTTGATCGAAAATGCGTTTCGGTGAACATTCGATACAAGTAATTTCATGTCAAGGATTTTTAAATAGTTGATGTGTCATTTCGTCTACCCTGTTTTTGAATCTCTAAAATGGCTTTAACGATTCCGATAAACTTTGCTTTCAAACTCAAACTGAAACTCATTTATTTGCTTTGAAACAATACAAAAATATACTGAATCAAACCCTGTAAGGGCACTGCAATAATGCTATTATTAAATTAACCTTAAACTTATGAGCGCAGATATGGATATGTGCTCGTACCTTAAACTTAAACTTAGCTAAAAACATAGTCAACACAATAATTTTAGTAAAACACAAGATATTATTATTAATTGCATACTTTCTTATAGTGCTGGCTAGTGCTTATCCTCTAAAAATTCCTGTAAAGTGTAGTAGGATTTTTCTACAAGGTATTTAGTAAGTGCAGTTTTAAATGTTTGACCTTTTAAGCTTTTACTTAAATTTGGATTAATTGAATCTTTGGTATTCAGGGGTGAAGAATCGATCTGGCTCGGTTTCGTCTTTTTTTTTTATTCGACTGGATGGATGGGTCTCCTGATGGTAAGAGATCACCACCGCCCATAAACATCTGCAACACCAGGGGTACTTATTGCAGATGCGTTGCCAACCTAGAGGCATATGATCAGGCCTATGATGGGATTATATATTTATTTAAATAAATAAATAATCCCATCATAGGCCTGATACTCTAGGATACCTTAAGTGCCAGTAATTTCACTGGCTGTCTTACTCTCCTCGCCGAAACACAACAGTCCAAGCACTGCTGCTTCACGGCAGGATTACCGAGCAAGATGGTGGTAGTAATCCGGGCGGACCTTGCACAAGCCTACCACCTGAAAAACCCTATCACAACGTATCATACCACGACCGTCATAGCAACGTGTCAGACAAAAATATAATCTTTGTATTGAAAAATGTGACTATGTCATGGCTGAGACCATGGAGGACCTCAGTGCTATGCTCGCTGACCTCAGCAAAGTTTCCGACCGAGTTGGCCTGAGAATGAACATGGGCAAGACAAAAGTCATGTCTAATATCCATGTTGTGCCAACTCCCGTAATAGTCGGAGGTTCTGCGCTCGAAGTTGTTGACGAGTATGTATACCTAGGACAAACGGTCCAGTTAGGTAGGTCCAGCTTCGAGAAAGAGATCACTCGTCGAATCCGACTCGGCTGGGCAGCGTTCGGGAGGCTTCGCAGTGTCTTTTCATCCAAATTACCGCAGTGTTTGAAGTCAAAAGTCTTTGACCAGTGTGTGTTGCCAGTGATGACATACGGATCTGAGACGTATGGGCGCTAACGATGGGCCTCATGAGGAAGCTCAAAGTCACTCAAAGGGCTATGGAGAGGGCTATGCTCGGGGTTTCTCTGCGGGATAGAATCAGAAATGATGATATCCGCAGTAGAACTAAGGTTACCGACATAGCTCGAAGAATTGCGAAACTGAAGTGGCAATGGGCGGGGCACATTGCTCGCAGGACTGATGGCCGATGGGGTCAAAATGTTCTCGAATGGCGTCCGCGGACCGGGAGACGAGCGGTCGGTAGGCCTCCAACAAGATGGAGCGACGACCTGGTTAAGATCGCGGGATCGCGGTGGATGCGAAAAGCACAAGACCGGTCTGAGTAGAGAGCCTTGGGGGAGGCCTATGTCCAGCAGTGGACGTCTTTCGGCTGACATGATGATGATGATGATGTGACTATGCCCACTAGCACGGTTCCTAACCAACCGTCGTCGTCGTCTTATGTATGAGCTTGACATTCCGTTCCTGAAACGTTCCTGTTACGGTCATGGCATGATACGATGCAGTGGATAGAGTCCTTTAAGGTGAATGCCATAAGACCTCTGTATATACTTAATGTGTTGGTGGACTACAAATTGATGCCTTGGGGTCGAATTTCGGTGAGACATAAAAAGCCATTCAAAAGGCATTTTTTGCCATTTTTATTTCGTTTTCAAGATTCGTAAAAAGTATTATTTCCAAAAAACAGCGCGATCGGTTGCAACAGGCATTGTAAGAAGTAAAATTAATTTGCTGATTGTACAAATATCGTTTTTATCGATAACTTTCCATGTTGCTACTATTACTTAGCTATATTATTACTTTATCAGCGTGTCAAAAATACGGAACTAAAACCATCTATATTAATAATTTCGTACCGGTCTACGGTAGACTCGAACGAAATGCACATCAAATTGAAGAGCGTTAAAAATTAGTCAATACGAGTCGACAACTTGTAGGCGGAAAATTCGGATTGTCGAGTATTTTCAATATAAACTTGAATAAATTACTAAGTATATAATGGCGTTGCGAAGTAAAAATGTCAAAGTCATCACCAAAGTGGCGTTAGTGTCACGTCATCACGTGTCACAGGTGTCACAGGTTTGCATTTCGTTCTCCATTGTGTCCTCTTAAGGGCCCCAGACACGGTACCTACGATTCGTCGATTTTCATCAGATCGATCGCACAGACGAATCGTACCGTAAATGGGGCCCTTTAGGTCTAATTTCTTTGATTATGAGACAGTGACAACATAGTTATTTGGGCAAATAAGATTTAGGAGAAATATCTACTATATAGTGAAATACCGATACGTAGGTTAGCTGTGAAAGTACGTTTGTTATAATATTAAGGCTGGGAATATACGTCAGATTTTTCGATAAGTACGACAGTCTTTACACTGGCAAAATTTTTTTTAAACATTTTTATGAGTACATTTTACCCGAGCGAAGCCGGGTTTTCATCTAGTTTAACAATAAACTTGGCTATTAAAATTAAATAACCTCGTATTGCTTTGTTTGTTTGCCAGACACAAATAAAACCTAATCTTACGTCAACTGAACAAAGGCTTAGTTTTATCATGTGTACCTCATATACCTGTCATTAGTTTAAGGATCTTGTAAGACCTTCCTGTAATATGAGTGTTACAGGCCTTTACATCGTAAAGGTCGCAAAAAGAAATTATTTTCGTCGCTGCTAGCATGCAGATAAAATCATCCACATAGCACAGATAGAATACACCAAAGACCTTATTGTATAACGCACCCCAATCCTGATCGTTTTCAACATACCATCTTTACTTAATATGTTTTAAAAAAGTTGTGTTGCTGTTGGGTGGAAAAATTTGAAAAAATTCAGCTACCATTCTGAATATATCAAATTTACAAGAAAAAATATAGCGGCTATAAAAGATTGCTTAAGAATTTTTAGTAGTTTAAGAGTAAATAGCAGTCTAAGGTATGAAACATACCTAAACTTGGAAGATTCCGTACACAATACGAAATCTAGTTGATTTTTTCGTAATGGCTACGAAACTAGGGTCCTGGCTGAGTCCGACACGCTCTTGGTCGGTTTTTTTACATCAAACGAACTACAACTAATCGTGCTTCTACTCGTACAGTGAGTGATTAATAGAATAAATCCTCAATTATTTTACTTACGAGTTTCAATACTAAAGTTTTTAGTTGTAATGATACAGCAAGGGATTAAGGCAGCGTTTCCACCAGAGATATTCGAGGATGTATTGCAAAGAATGTGTTTGTCATAATAACAAAAATGCTTCATTTACCTATCCTGGTTTCGCTCAGCTGTTTCCACTAGAGATGCGCTGTGCGAGAATGTAAATAAAGCGTTTCTATTGGTTAAGAAAATCACATTCCTCGCAACACAATCCTCGCATATTTGGTGGAAATGCGGTCTAAATGAATACAATAAATGCGTTACGAGTAGAAGCTCTGCGCGCTCTTAAAACACTTGGAATCGCGGTGATAAGCGTTCAAGTATGTTTAAGGGGTTAGTTTATCGACCGTTGCCTTCAACAACGAGATTATTTTGGACCAGGGGGGCCCTCTTACTCTCGTAATCTTACTAATATTATAAACGCGAAAGTTTGTATGGATGGATGTTTGTTTGGATGTATGTTCGTTACTCTTTCACGCAAAACTTCTGAACGGATTTGAATGTAATTTGGCACACAGGAAATAGGGATAAAATCTCGAAATAATAACTGCTGGGCTTTGAGTGATACGAACAAAAAAACTAAAAGGACGTATCTCAGACATAGTGCCTTTCGGCTTAGCAGGGCAGTATAGTAGGAATAAAATGCAGCTCCAGTGGTAAGCCAGGCTGGTTTTGTAACGCACTCCTTTCTAACTTGTTTTCTAACCAGTAAAGGTCTGTATAAGGGAGAGTTGCGTTATTTCCGCGACAAACTAGTAATATTTTATACCTAGCAATGCAATGCTTCAAACGAGTTTCTGTTATAAGAGGGTTGTAACCGGGCCACCCTAAGTTCACGCATGCGCTCTACCATCCCGGCATGGCGTGATTTTGTTTCAAATAACCTATTCTTTTTCTCGAATCATTTAAAATACATCTTAAAACTGAATGTCATGAATGAAAAGTATGTTAATATTTTGAGTTAACAAGAATTAAGATTCGAGAAAATGTAAAAAGGAAAATTAAATAGAATAATAGGCTAAGGCAAACTTTTGAAGGTTATGTCATAAAATTGATGTTTTTACGCGTAGTTTTTCTATAATAATCGTTATTTGTATTCTATTGGCAAAGTATTTGATGTGTCAGTAAATTTTTATAGCGTTGTATTCAATCGACAGAATTATTTTATAAAAGCTTCTCGCGGCGGGTTATTTTCAACAATTTCTTTAAAAACGCTTAAGAATAAATTACCTGTAGCTTATATCGGGCGCTTCGAAGACAAACACAGATCCATACATTCCCGCCAATAATATAGGGAATAATAACAACGCATAATTCACAATGTTAAACTTTCCGAAAGGTCCGAGTTTCTTTAATATCGCGTCTAAATCTATCACAGCCCGTTCTTTACTCATTTTGAGAACAAAAATCACAAAAGTACCTTTAAATAATTTAATAAATGTAAAATCTACTAGCTAACACAACGACGCTTTTGGCACTGCATTTTGACACTTGCACCGCACATGCGCAGAACGGCTATCGAAAAAAAAATCGCGTGTTCCGAATTATTTTCGAAAACGTAGGAGCCGTATTCTCCAAGCAAAACTCGAAACGAAGTGTTGCGTTTATAAATAAACACTATCCAACCAACTTTGGACGTTTGATTACATCTGTGTAGGACAAGGACAGGAAACAGCGTCGTCGTGTTTAGAGGAACGAGTAAGCACGACGACTATATGTTTCCTTTTGCAGCTGCTGATAAAACATTTGTTTTAATTATGTCACTAGCAACAAAGTTATTGACACGTCCAGAGATTAGTTTTTATCGCGGATTGCAATTGAATTGTGATCTTTTAACGTCTCTTATACTTGACATGCGCGATCGAAAGATGGTTTTGCTACACTTAAGTGTTGATAACAGTATTAAACACTCAAACATGATAAAAACGTCTGCGATAACAAGCATTTCTGTTATTTAAGTATAAGCGATATAAACATACGATGTGTTTTTTTAACGTTTCGAGTAGATGAATTTATTTTTAGAAACTATTTTAATTCGTAACATAAGTAACTAAATTTTAAAGGCCAATTAAGAGTCTGGTCTCGCCAATAAGCTTGCCTTATCATAACAACATTTGAGAAAATTATTTGTCTAATTAAGCAAACATGTTCAACGCAGTGTTAATTAATACGCAGTAAATACAGTCACTAGGTAGCACCAATATCTGACACAACTAAGCATGCATAAATAAATATCTGATACGACTTTATTTCTAGGACCGGCAGGACGCGTTAGATATTTTTGCACGCTCTGTTATGGCAAGTATTAATGCAGGCACCATATTTAGATGCATGATGCCAAAAATTTAAGAAGACAATTATATACATGACAAAGACACGAATAATTGGCAAACATACAGTACGGCAATATGTTGGCATATTTTATACTAAGTAGCTGTTGCCCGCGATTTGCAATTTTCGAGGATAACAACTATGCTATATCCTTCAAGGTTTCAAAATATCTCCATACCAAATAGATCTTGCTCGTGACTTCTTTATCCTGCGAGAACTACACAATTTTCTGTAATAAAAACTACTGTAGAGTTATGTGCGGTAAACGTATGCAGAGGGTAAGTATACGCAATCACATACATTTCAGTTCTATTGTTTTTCTCAAGGTCACAAACAATCACTGTAAATAAAGTGAACTGTGCGTCACCGTGTCTGACGTCGCGCATTCATCAGCCACATGGCGTCCCGGAACCGCTGATGACGTCCTACGGCCAGAAAGCCGCGATGGTCTCTATCAGTCACGGCATGCGTACCACAAACGAGCTGAAGTGCACGTAGTGGCGCGACTGCAGCTGGAACACCCTCAATGTATATCCGCTCTTCCGGCGGACGTATTCCACCACATTTGGGACTGCGACGGTGTTATTCAGACGCGACACAATTTAGTTATATTATAGCAAATAAACTCGGAGAGAACAATACTTGAACAATTCATTCAGGCGTTAGCATGCGGAACATGGAGTTATACTACAGTAGCATGTTGCCAATCCTTATTTACTTCCTTACTCCGCTGGCTCAGCGACCCGAAGTGGATCTTGGCCTCCGCCGACGATTTGACGCCAAGGTGCCCTTTCTTCTGCGATCTCCTCCCAGTTTTCTGCGTGTTGGAACCGGAGATCTTTTTCCAGTTCATCTAACCAGTGGTACTTGGGGCGACCAAGCGGATGCCACCCAGTGGGCCGCCTTCGTCACTGCTCTGCTAGCTGACGTCCTTTCTAAACGTCTGAGCATACGGAGTCTACCCAGATCCTTCAGCTATCCACTATATCTTCCAGCTCCTTGTTTTTCTACTAATATCAATATCTAATCCTACTAATATCAAGAACTGATGTCAAGCTTTTTAACCATTTTAAGCTCGCATGACGTTTCTATTCCTTCCAAGTGGCACCCGTTTGTTCTACAAAAGCTGGATTAATGACTGAATTGAAACTTGAAACTGTTAGGCTCAGCTGCATTAGGCTTGTTAAGCGCTTTACAAGACTTTGTAATGCCAAAATGGCTTAAAATTAACCAACTAGAGCTGTGTTAAAAAAACAAATTTTTGCTAAATACTTTGAAAGTAAGTCACTAACTAAACAGAGATTTTGTTAAAAGATCATCGTACAGACACAAGTACAGATGGGAAGTGTCTTTACTTTATACTATGTGAAAAAATGGAATGAAGACACTTAGCTGAACCTTGAGCTCTTTGATGGCTGATTTAAAGCCACACAACTTTCAAAACACCATATATTGTACATTGTTCAGCCTATTATAAGATCAGATCCGGTCGCAAGATTGGGAGTTTGCCGATTTAGGACCATTTCGTAACACACGCATTTTTTTCCATGCGTCACGAATAATAAATGTTTTCTTTTTCTTTTCTATTTATTCAGCCCACTGCACCAATTCATACTATTTTTCAGTGACTTTCTTGACACACATTGTCCTATCATTATTCCATTTACGTACGGAAAGACGCCATTAACTCAGGGACTTCCTCAAGCTTGACCTCGGTTAGGTATTTTCATCGCAATTCCCGGTTTGCGGTCAGTTAAAATTCACTTGAGCGTTAACTGTACCTGTAATCATTCAATTAGCTAATAACAGTAGCTCCAGAATGAATAGGACTTGTTCAATTAGTGTTTAAAAATATCGGGATTCACTAACACGATGACCCCGTGGTTTTTTTTTTTTCAAATAACCTTAAAAGTACGTAATAAGTATTTCTAGTACTCGAATGGTAGAAGCTGAATATTATTTTATAAAATACTGGTACATGAAGTGTTTCATTAGGTACCTTTCCACTAGGATTGCGTGTATTTCTTGATAATTTGTCTTCTAAAAAAAAAACGGCCAATTTCGAGACGGACTTGGTAGGTCTATTAATTAATAACTATCCAGTGTTCGCAGAGCCTCCCTTCTATGCAAAATATGATACTTACTCGTAATTGCAGTGTGGAGTCATTTTAGATTACTACTCTTACATAGACAAACATTCTTACCTCCTGTTTCACCATCTACTGGTTAAATTTATTTGACGGATAAATATGATATCGTCTTTGTTTGTATTATTCGAATAGACGGAGACGGCATCACATTTATCCGTCAAATAAAATTAATCAATGGGTGGTGAAATAGCGCCTTAAACTAATTTGCTATGTCGTTCGGAACTCGAAGCAAAAGATCGGTTTTATTTTTCATTCACATTTTAAACTTCAGGAATGCGAAGAAAAGCGACAAGTCCCGAGCGAAATATACATTCCGGTTGTACTCGTACTGTATACAGGGGGGCTACTATGAAATCCGAAAATCGAAGCTTCGAACCTTCGTTGGACGTCGATGGAACTGACACTTGACTAATAGCGTTGTCCGATTTATTGGTGTATGGTTATCTTTCTCATTAAATGATGGTTTACTATCGTCATTTGTGTAGTAGTTTTTCTGCGTATTTTGCATTAATGTGTCTTTTGACTGCACCAGAAATTTTACTTTTTTCGCATTACAGCTGCAGCGGATAAAAATAAAATATTCCCAGCTGACTTTAAATTTAGGCAGATGCAAAAAACGATTCGTAACTTTCAGTAGAACAGACTAAAGCTGTACTATAGTCGTCATTTATTTTTTTAGTTTTTAAATATCTTCCTGTACCAGAAGTTCTAAAATTACTGTACTTACAAGAGTGTAAAATTACGCGACATAAATTAGTTTTAGAACGGAGTATATATATATATATATAGACCTGGGTCGTACCTGGTTCAGCAGGTGGCGCTGGCCATACAGCCGGGAAATGCGGCTGGCATTATGGGCACTTTTGAGCCGGGTACGACGCGGAATGGTGGTTTTTAGGTTGTAGTTTAGGTCTTCGTTTGTAGTTTAGTTTACTGTAGTTTCTAAGGAGTATTTTTATATTTTGTTTTATATATAGAGTTTATTATTCTCTTGTAAAAAAATAAGTGTCAAATTATACTATAATAACACTTAGAGCTGTAATAAGTCCCCCTAGTGTCAGCGGGTCGGCATTAGATACGAGGTTCGAGTTTTGCACTTCGTAGCATAGAACCAGGTCTCGACGCAATTATTAACTTTTTCCCAACTTAATTGAGACTACATCTAAACATCGCCTATTGCGTGTACTTAACTAGCAATATCATAATAATATACGTACAGATAACGCAGTTCATTAAATTGAATGCATTAACATAATCGAGGACTTAACAGGGCGCTCACTAATTGTTCAAATTGGGCTATTATATTAAATACCTCATCTGTACTATAGAATCTAACTATAGGTACAACCATAGCAAGTTTAAGGGCGAGCTCCAGTAGAATATAAGAAGCGGAGACGTATAGAACTGCTGACCAATCAATATTAATTGTAAAATGGTATCATAAAACTAATAAGGATTAAGCGCGACAGAACTGACGCACAAGCTAAAATCGCGATCTGGTAAGCTCATAAGTTTTTGTTAAAAAATAAATTTTTGATGCGAGCTTTTTGGCTGCCTGTACTTTTTGTTGACTGTACTTACATTAACCAAACTTCATAAGTACCAAGTTTCAAATCGATACCATTGTTAGTTCAAGAGTTCCGTCCTGCGGAGACGATCCTAGCTGGAACACCAGACTGTCTATTGTCATCGGACTTATGTAAGTATGCCAAATATCAGGTTAATCAAATGGTCAGAAAACGGCTTCTAGATTTTGAAACCACTATTTATGACAAACTTACATATTCACATACATAAAAGCATGTTAAAAGCCAAATTTTGTCTGCTCAGTTAAGTCAACATCGATCAAGTAATAAAATTGCTCAAAAATTAGGTGAGCTACAAGACAAAAAAAGCCACAAAATATCAACATTTTAATAAAAAAAGTCTCATATCACTGAACTAAAATAATTTCCTTGCTCACTTGCGACCTTAGGATAGCTAAGCTTATGCAAAATATGCGTGTTCATGCAGTTCCTCCACCTCCACACTGTAAGAACACACACAAATCACACAAACTCATCTATCACCACCACTACACGTCTCATATCACGTTTATTTTTAACATTTCATAGATTTAACATTGAACCAGGCTCTGATATTGTCGTATGTGCTCGTCATTCTGTTCATATCCACATTGTTCATCAGAGAACATAGTCCACACACGTCTTGGGTCAAGAAGTTTTCTTCTATCCTAAAATGGTTCCGCCATCGGAAGAAATCGTAGTACGCATCTGGGTGTTCCATGATTGCCACCATTTCTTGTGCTAGCTTCGCTGGACCTAGTTTCTTGGCATCCAAGT
Organism: Choristoneura fumiferana; assembly: GCF_025370935.1. Lineage (NCBI taxonomy): Eukaryota > Metazoa > Arthropoda > Insecta > Lepidoptera > Tortricidae > Choristoneura > Choristoneura fumiferana. The sequence continues at coordinate 3,595,829 of NC_133492.1, forward strand.
AACTTCCCGGAGGCATGAATCTGGGAAACAGATGTACAAAAATAAAAACAATACAAGGAATTAGGCTAGCGGTGGATGCAAGCCGCTGCCAACCGAAGCTACTGTAAGTCTATGGGGGAGGCCTATGTTCAACAGTGGACGTCCTACGGCTGAGATGATGATGATGATGAGGTTAGCTATTCAATGAGGAAACGTTGCTAGTTTTTTTTCATATAAGAGGGGGGAAACGATTATATGGGTCACCTGATGGGAAGCAATAACCGCCGCCCACGGACACCTGCCAACACGAGGGGTATCACAGGTGCGTTACCGGCACTTTGAGAGACTGATAGGCTCGTTTTTTAAGACAGATTTTCAGAGAGATTTTCGGAATTGTGCCTAAAGACTTCTTTCATAGCGTGTTTATAGTATTTTTATGTATTTTAAATTTACGATAAGTAATTGTTTATACAATTACATAACTTTAATTGCTTAGAATATTTTTTATTATTCGCTTCTCTCTCATGTCAAATTAGTCTACGCAATACATTGCACTCTATCTACTCAAAGGTTGAGTGGTGGAGACCCCTTGTAAAAAAATAAGTTTGAATTTATACCTATATCTCAAAGTTCGTCAATAGTGTTTGTTTCTCTATTTACTTTATATTAAATTAGTGTTACTTTTAGTAGTTCGTATTACTTTGTATTATAAAACAGAGTTTACATACATACATCCATTTGAGGAAACTGAATCGCGTAACCTTTTCGTAATCGATTTTGCTATGATTTCTCAGATGTATGGAATGTCAATGTGACATTTAGGGGCTGTTTCACTGATTAGCGTTAACCGACGGTTAAATGTGATGCCGTCTCCGTCTATTCGAACAAAACAAAAAGAGACGGCATCACACCTAACCGCCAGTTAACACTAATCAATGGATGGTGAAACAGCCCCTTAGTAGCGTAAAGTAATTACGAGCTGCTAGTTATTGCTAAACTTAAAATGTATTGTAATATCGTTTTATAGCACTACATTTCTATTTCTGTTTGTCTAAACAATACGTATAATTATTATATTAGGTAGTCTTACCTGGAGTAATCAGCCCCACCAAACACAACAGGAACTACATAGTTCTCCAGAGCCGTTATAAGAGTCGTACTCACATAGTCTTCTGCTAATGACGTCTCGAACGCAAAATAAAAGTAATAATCCCTCTTCAACATCTCACGACAGTAGGGATCGAATTCTGTACATTGTCGTTTCGCACAGCGTCCAAAAATATCCACTCTCCAGCCATATTTCTTCAGTTCCTCGTGAATTTTAAGCACTAATTGTTCTCTTTTGCTTTCTGTCGCACATCGGTCGTTGACGAACCACGCTGCCGCGTCGCTTTTCAGAAGTAACAGTCTCTTCGTTGACTCTGTCAGAGGTAGCATCCTTTTCGGCCACTTCATATTGACTCTTGGCCCTACGATCTTCCCTCTCGTGTTGTATATTCTAACATGAGGCCGTTGGAGGTCCGAATTCAACTTGTAAGTCCACGTCCAATTAAAAAACTTATCTAAATACTTCTTGCATAAAGGCATTTCGTATGCCGATTCTGTGGCTGTTAAAATGTATCTTTGTCTTTGGAATCTTTGTTGTGGGAAGTCAATCATTCTCATCTTTTGGATGTCCCTCGTATCGAATACAACGGCGTCGTATTCGAAGAAATTGTGGAAGTAATATTTGTTGGCGGTGAGGAAACAGTTGGTGTAAGTGCAGTTTCTTCTGACGAAAAGGCCCATGCCTGAGCCTAAGTAAAGGTTGGGAGTCCCGCTTGGTCCAGCCCATTGCAAGATGTACTTAACGTTGTGTAAGCGTACGTTTATCCCAGTACCTGTACCAGTTTGTACGACAGCAAACGCTATACTGAGTAACCCGAATGTGTGCTTGAACCGATGCATTGTATTTTTTTACAAGTTGTCTTCAGCTTGACTTTAATCCTTCTGTTAACACATGCCATTGAGTTATATTTATAAGTGTTGGCGATGTTTTGATAAAATAATTTCTATCAGGATACAATAAGTGTTTAAGTTTCTTATATAAAATATTTAAACTTTGATATAGGTCATCGTAGAAAAGGTATTGTTCGGTAAAAAAGTTTATTTAGTTAGGTATACTCGCGCTAATGCCGTGGCTAAAGAATTGCGAAACAATTGCATAAGAAATGGTTATAATCTACAGTCAACCAATTTGATTGCATAAGTGCTTGTTATAGCCTAAATTGAATAAAGATATTTTGACTTTGACTTTGATTTCTAAGCCACCACGTCTAAGTAGAAATTATACCGAAACTTGACGTCATACGTAACTAACGGGCAATATCTTCACAGTATTGAAAGATCTATCAAATAATTTCCCCACGCTACAGGTTTTAACGAGTAAAAACAACCATCCCCATTTAAGGTGTAGGAGATGTACCCTAAAAATTGTTTTTATCACTTTTTCACCATGGCAAAAATTGCTTAAGTGCAAAATTCCAGCTTTCTAGCATTAACAGTAACTAAGCTAAACCACGGTCTAACGGACGGACATATCGAAAATGTAAATGGAAAAATGTTTCTTGTGCTTTTAGATTTATTTTATTTCCAACCCCTTACATAGTGCCTAATTAATCTAAAATCCGACAAAAGAAACTAAAGTTTACCCAGGAATGGAGACAGTTAATTTCCCGGCGAGACTAATGGAAGGTCACAGGAATTATAAGGGTTCAGCTGTGGTTTACCTACGGAACCAGGGCTACTTGTTAACTTGCTCAAACTTTCCAACGATACGTTCTCAACTTTCCTCCACTAAATCACGGGGACGAACGGGTAACCTAAATTTTGGGGTACGCATTGACCTTTTTAATCACCCAGTAAGTTTGTACAATGATATCAAGTTTTTCACCTTGTTTTATTTTTTGGTAATAAATTAGGTAAATTGCGAGATTTGTGGTGACGCAATAATGAAATTAAATGAAATGAAATCGTTTATTGCGTATAAATAAGATATACAACCTCAACCTCAAGATATACAGCCTTTGTATCTCAAAGTTTGTCAATTGTATTTTGTTAATTTTCTTTTGTACAGTCACGTCTAAAAATATGTATACAAAAACAAGGTTGCATAAATATGTAGTCATACATTGTATCAAAAATATTTATCTATTACTGACACCAAAAAATTGTATTCATTAAACTTTTTCAGTATTATGTAATCACAAAATGCTTCAGAAAGTTGCATACTTAAATAAATTCCATTTAAATGTATCCACCTCGTAGGCAAAAATAAGTATACATGAATGGGTTCCATATACATATAACCACACCAATTTGGCAAATATTTGTATACGCCGTTTGATTCATAAATATGTAAACACGATTTGATATTTTGATTCGTTTTGAAGAATTACTGTTTTGTTAAGATTACATGTCTGTCTCTTTCGTAACCTGCATGCGAGCGGGGACATACATACTACGAATCCATACTCCATTAAAATAATATTATATACTGGTGACCCGTTCCGGCACAACACGGTTACGGTATACATAGACACCGTGAATCACACTATTTATTTGTGAAAACCGCATCAAAATCCGTTGCGTAGTTTGAAAGATCTAAGCGTACAGACAAAAAAAGCGACTTTGTTTTATACTATGGAGTGATGAATTGAAAGTAACTCTGTCAGTTCCGGTATCACGTCGAAACCGACTGGTTTCGACTGTCAGGGGCTGAACATAGGTTACTTACTTAGTTTTATCTCCAAAAGCAACCCTTAAGGGGAGAAAATGGGGATGAACTGACTGGAGTGAGCTGGATGAAATTTGGTATGGATATATTTAATTTTTTATACACCATCAAGATCACCAAATACTTGGAAACGTCCAGAGTGGTCATTAATATCGACTAAGCCAAAGCGATCAAGTTGTTCGGGTCATCCACTGAGGACATATCCACTGAAGCATCTATAATTTGCAATCTTTAATCATTGTAATTTTAATTATAAAAGACAGCTTCTGAATGACGATGACAGAATGGCGATCTTGCACTTGACAGTATAAGTATATGTAAGTAATTGATTTTAAAATGAAGTTCTTCCATGAAGCCAGTGACTTTCTTTATAATATATAACCTATCTGAAGTTACAAATAGGTAGTGTTTTCTATCTTTAGTCTATACATCTTTATCTATTCACTTTAATGTGAAGTGTTGGAAGTGTGGACAAGTGCAAATGATGTCTCTTGTTGTCAATTCTTTATATTCATTGTGTTTAAAAAAAATTACAGCTATCGTAATCGATGATACCCAAGATATATCACGGAACCTTATCAAAACATGGAAAACAAAGATTTTTCAGCTGCCTCTGCCCAAATGTGTACTCGTATTACGAGATGTTTTCCTGGATGTACTTGAACACTTAACATTTATGTTAAACTTTGAAAAAGAAATGGTATTGTTTATTGGAATATGCACTAGTGCACCTTTTTGAGAATGACCCTAAACTGAAATACTCAATATTTACAAGTCAATTCAATCTAAGGACTGTCAAGTGCGTCATAGAATAATCGTGAGATAGACGTATGCAGTGACAAGTCCGCACTGTTTTTCGTGAATTGTCAAATCAGTTAAATATACAACTTACGATTCTATGCCAGTCAGACAAGGTTTGTTGTTGCAGTCTGGATACATATTTATGAATCAAACGGCGTATACAAATATTTGCCAAATTGGTGTGGTTATATGTATATGGAACCCATTCATATATACTTATTTTTGCCTACGAGGTGGATACATTTAAATGGAATTTATTTATGTTTGCAACTTTCTGAAGCATTTTGTGATTACATAATACTGAAACAGTTTAATGAATACAATTTTTTGGTGTCAGTAATAGATACATATTTATGATGAAAATGTGTGGCTACATATTTTTCAAATTTTTTTGTGTATACATAATTTTAGACGTGACTGTACAATAAAGAGTTTATAATATAGACATACATATTCGTGCTTTGGTGTGTCCTTTCATGGTGTACCTACAATATTTAAAAATAAAAATATATGCAAGTAGGTATGTACCTATTACAAAATTAAATAAAACAAAATTAAAAATTAAATTTAATAGAACATAGTCATTTAACAAAGTTACAAACAAAATGAATAAAACAAAATCAATTAAATTACATTAGATATAGTCAAAAATAAAAAATCAAACTGAACAACAAAAAAAAGAGATTTTTCCAATACGCTCACTATGTCAAATTACAAAACTATCATGTATTTAATAACCATAAATGTCAGTACTTAATTTATTAGCTTGTTCATATTCCAGATATTCTTTAACTGTATAAAATCAGTTGGTCCAAATAGCATTTCTTCAGTTTGCTTTTGAACACTTGTCCATGCAAGACTTTTAATTCGTCTGGAAGACTGCTAAGAGAAGTCTCTTCGTTCCATTCTCCATACAAACGTAGTCTCGGTCTCATTTGAAAACTAGGCAACAGAAATAGATGAAATTTTGTAAGTATGGACTAGACGTAATTATCTATGCCTGTGGTTTTTCAGATTTTCATACTCGTATTAATATTAACTTTGCACGAGAATTACAGACTAATAAAGCACTTTTACAAAAATCGAAAAAACATGATTGTAAAATATCATTGATTTCTGTATACTTTTCGTATAATATGAGGACAACGAAACCCAAAATTCAACCGCCCAATCTTGAAAAGCCTACAGCTACCTCGATTTACATTACGGACGTCGTTGCGGAAGGCATGGGGGGGACGGCTGCGAGCGCTTATGTCACGAGCGATAAAGACAGCAATATCCCAAACGAATACCTAACGCGGCCGCGCGGCTGGCAGGGAAACTTCTCTTAAACAACTTTATTGACATGTTATAAGCGTTACGTTTGTAAACATAAGGGTTTCTGCGACAGGCGAGTTGCCTATCATGAGGTTCGTTTAACAACTTTGACAATGAGGGCTATCGTTTTTTGTCTCACTAGATGGCGCACTGTTGCGTGAGGTTTTTAAGTATGGTTTTGAAAGTCTGTTATTACGGGCGTGGAAACAAAGTTTAGATTAAAATCATATTTAATACACCTTAAAACCGTACCATATAAATATCGAGCATGCCACAGTGTTGCATAATCCCCGTTTTGTTCGGAAAAAAGGGAGGACAAAGGTTTCCGAAAGACAAAACTGTCTCAAAACACAGACATTCATTGCCCCGGAACGTATATTTGCCATAATTAATTTCAGATATTGCAAAATATACACAAAATTATTCTTATTATAAATAAACCCGCGTAGCTCAGCCAAAAACTATGAGATTTGACATTTCGGAGACCTCACGCTACACTAGCGCCTCTAGTGACGAATTCATACGCGATAGCCCTCATTGTCTCACGTTTCTGATTGCTTAAAGAACTAATCGAGCAATCGCTAGCAAGATTGAATAACGTAAAACGGTCCTCTCGATACAGATGCTCTGTAGCGAAATATTGCCTGTCATGAGACCCTCACTGGAAATGGTATTGAATGATAACGATGTCTTCCTCGGTAAATTCGAGTTTTGTGCTAAATGTGCACTCGCAAGGTGCACTAGAAGCCGTATTGTCTAAAGCCGAGTTTAGACTTGCAAGAAAAATCGTGCAAGTTGCATTACATTGCGGTGCTCGATTGACCTCTACTAACTCGTTGGCTCTAGGCGGCCCCGCAATATGATGCAACTTGCACGACTTTTCTTGCAAGTCTGAACACGGCTTAAGACGCTGACCATCACCATCTCATATCGTGTAACAGAAAGAAGTAGTAAAATGATGTGATTCCAGTGTGTTAGACAATAAGGCCTCAGATGCCACGAAGAGTTAAGCCCCATTTAGACCATTCAATAACTTGCATACAAGTTGCAGACTGTTGAAGCACAATAAATTCATGATTGATTTTTTGGAGTCCCCTTGCATTTTTTATTTCAACTCCAAATTTGCCTTGCGCTTAACTTTTTGTAACTGGCGCCTGCTGTAAACCGAACTATTTCAAATAGCGCTCAGTAACATATATAGATTTGAAATTTACCACGAGCTTTGCGGTGAAGGAAAACATCGTGACTAAACCTGCACTAAAATTCGAAGCAATTCAATGGTGCGTGTGAAGTTCCCAATCCGCACTGGGCCCGCGTGGGAACTATGGCCCAAGCCCTCTTGTTCTGAGAGGAGGCCTGTGCCCAGCAGTGTGACGTATATAGGCTGGGATGGATGGAACATTATATAGATGGAGTGGTTCTGAAGATGAATAATACGGTATTTGACAATTCCTGAACCTGCCATACCCGATATATTATTATGTAAATATATGTATATGAGTATAGCTACAACCAATGTTTATAGGTACTTTTATGTGACAATACACGCAAGAATTTCTGTCTCGGTCTAATTTTGAATTTTAAACTTTTATAACTCTGTCATGTGCACAAGTAGCTTAAAAATAGTCTTTCCGTTCGATAACACGCATTGACAAGTTTTGATGTGTAAAAGATATAAAAGAGATTCGATTTGTAGCATTCGAACATGGCGGATGTAGGCAATATCTAATTTTGCTAATTCAGTTTCTTTGGCTAGTTGAAGTATAATTTTGATAGTGTTTTATTCGCCGATTAACCTTAACAGTGAACAGTGATCACAAAATTCTATATTTCTCTTGTGTCTGACATTTTTTAAAGCGCAAGTTGTATCCCACGTGGCTTCTGGAATTTTACTATCAAGTTGCAAAAACTACAACCACCGTACAACGTCCCTCTCAAAGAGAGTTTACTTTGACACTGGCGAAATTGTCCTATTAATTAGGACAGAAAAGCCATATTTTAAAAGAGAAGAAGAAGAAGATATAAAAATAGTCAAATAACGTATTAAGTATTTGAGTCACTGCTTTAAAAAAATACAGAGACCTCTCAGCTGAACCCTAATTTCGCTAAATTACCAGTAGGTACCGTAACAAAGCACGGTCAGCAAAGCCTAAAATAATGATCGCCCAGTTTAGTTCGCAGGTGAAACAAAGAGGTTCGTTAGTAGAACGATCGAACCTGCAATTTTCCGATTTGGGAATCCGTTAAAAACTGGCCGAAACTGGTGAACACCGGTTTGAGGCAGTTTAGATTGTAACATTTGCGTTCGCAGTTTTGGATTTTGTTTATTTCGTGGTATTATTATATTTTTCAGTGTTCGTCGACAATAAAGCTACCAAGCGCTCATACGCTCACACGCACGCACATGCTCTCACGCGTGTGCACGCAGTATTGGCAAGATAAGATGCAAATGGAAAGGATTTGGTGTAACATAAAGTCATTTCTGTCAACTTGCAGACATTTACGGTTAAACGTGATGCCGTCTCTATTTGTTTTGTTCGAATAGACAGAGACGGCATCACATTTAACCGTCAGTTTACACTAATCAATGGATGGTGAAACAGCCCCTTAATCTATCTTCGATACCTAAACGATTTAAATACGTCACGTATTGCTCGGGGGAGAATTGCGACTAGTCCCGAAGCCCGAACGGCTGTAACTTCTCGACCCTTACTATGTTGCCTGAAATATTTAACGGAGATTTTTAAATAGATGTGCTATACAAAGTTATTTCATCACACTTGCTCGTAAACAGTGTCCTAACAATGCAGGCTACCTTGGTTGCAACCCCCCAAATAAGACCATCGATCTTAATGTGCTTGTCATGAAACCCAAGGCCAGCGTAATTTTTATTACACTTTTAAGTTTATTCGAAGAAGAAATGTAAAACAAACTGCTTGATGTTTGTAGCGTGACAGGCGACGTCAGTTGTGTTCTAGGATGGCGTACATTGATAGCAGTATTTAATTTGTATGAAAAAAGGAAAATTCAAAGACTCCATTCTTTTTAAAAGTCGCTGAACTAATGTTGTTCAGTTTGACGAGGACGATCTACGTTTTAATGTTTTGCTCGTATTACAGGCCACACCCGGTATTTTGTCGCCATGACAGATCATGACCAAAGAGTATTATTAGTACTTATAGAAATCATGGTAGGTATATTTATTAGTAACAAAATAACATGATATTCACATCGATAGTAATGATAGAGCTATGTTTCCAAAAATGTAGTTGAATGTTTAGATACTGAAAAAACTGTTCACGGTTTTGTGCTAGTGCTGCAATCTGACGGGAGAAAATTTCAGTAATATTTCCTATTGCGACCCTTCCCCTATATTTGCAGTTTCTTAAAAGATGATGTTTGACTCAATTCGCAGGGTTTACTTCTTCTTTAGCAGCGGAAAAAGTTATGAGATCTGACCAGCCTCAAAGCGTAGCAAATATGCACGTGAATGGTACATAAACTTTTGCGTTTAATGCATAAATACAAACAACAATGTGCAGATGAAGCCAAAGGTGTATCTCATTGGTTCAGTATCAGCCTATTAACTCTAGTCTCCAAAACCCTAAGTTATATCTATCTGGAAATACAGACTAGTGTTCCCGATCGATAGTCCACTATCAATAGTGTTTTTGATAGTTTGAGCAAAAGCGGGTCCATATTGACTCGCATAAAATCGATCCTCAGATTTTTTTTCCTGCTACCGATTTGTAGCCAGAATCATCACTCTTCCGAATTTTTTACTTCATAATTTTATTTGTCATAAATTTGTACTACTACCAACTGAGGTCATAATGGTCAATTATCAGAATATCGTGATTCATAACGTTGTCACTAAGATATGTTTTTACTCATAATGCTGGTTTTCATATTTCTTTCATTCATAATCATCAATTTCAATAAACTTGTTAATCATAACATGTAAATATCGGTACTTACAGTTTTTTTAAACTTAAAACTTAAATTGTGATTATCCTACTTTACTGGGGACGGTTTGGTTCTGCAGTGGTCGCAGTTCTAACCTAACCTAACCTATACTAATGGCAGTAGTTTGGTTCTGTAGGTGTTGCAGTTCTAACCTAACCTAACCTAACCTACTTTACTGGTAGCAATACGGTTTTGAGGGGGTCGCAGTTTTAACTTAACCTAACATACATTTCTTACATCTGCTAAAACTTATGAGACAATTGAGGGTAAAATTCATATAGAATTGATTTGCTGACGAATTGTTTTTTCCTTGTTACTTGCATCTATTGTGGTTAAATAATGTCTGCAGTAATACCATACAACAGATGGTGATTGCTTCGCCCATTGATAGCGTTGTCATCGAAATACTTATTTTATCGCATTTTTTCACTAAACGAAAGCAACGCAGGCCATAAACTGTATGACAATGAAGCTTATAGCTACAAATAAGTCTGCTTTATATAATTATGATAATGAAGTTTTATGAGCACAAAACAATATGCTTAAAAAAAGTATGACAAAAAAAAGGAGTACAAGAGATATTTATGACAACTGTCATTATGGTTTTAAATGTTTCGGAGTTATGATCGGTAGTAATAGTGACTAAGTATTAATAGTGAGTATTATGACAAAAAATTGTATGACAAACATTTTCGGAGTTCCAATAATCGGGGTTGAAAAATTATGCCAACTTTGGCGCACCCAGCAAAAGCGGTAGTATCGATAGAGTATCGATATCTCTTTTCGTGCAATACTATCGATACTATCGATAGTATCGATAGTATAGATATTTTTGATGTCTATTAATACAAAACTATCGATACTATCGATACCTAGTATTGAACAGAAAATTACGAAATACAATCGATAGTATCGATAGTTTCGAACAATCGATTGTTACCGTTATTTCAATAGTATCAGTTGCATCTACACGGGGAGGTTGGCAGAACAGAAGTTGCAGCAACTGAATCTTCTAAGTCATAAGAATTTATCCAATTAAAGTTACCGATTGCAAACTATCGATTTTTCGGCAACACTAATACAGACGATGGGAGCGAATTCCATTCCTATCTTATAGTAAGATGTTTACTACAAGTATACAGGATGTCTCTGGACCATGGGGCTTTAAATTTAAGGTTCGGTTCTATTCACAAAACTAAGCTACTTTTGTTTTGCAACATTTTCAAAAAAAACTTAAATTTAGATCATTTTTATTGAACCTCAAAGTTTAATTTTAAATCAATCTATCGGAAATAGCGATGTTTTCACTGTCTATTGGTACGGGGGCCTTAAAATATTTTTTGACATTTATTTGACATCTCCAAGACAAACATTTAACAATGTGCCGTCAATTTAGTGTTGTATCGCATACATTGAAAACTACGTTTCATTTGTATGAAAAAAATTAAATGAACAGTGGTCATATTTTTAAAAAGTAGCAGAACAAAACTAGCTTAGTTATGCGAATAGAATCGAACCCTGGATTTAAAACTCCATGGTCAGGGACTCCCTGTATAATCCAGTTTTCCATTCACCTTAAGGATCATGGTAAGGGCGCAGCGTAAACTTCTAAACTCGATCCAGAACTAACTTCTCGAATAAATGTAGCAGAAACCTTTGTAGGTTTAATCAAAATTCGCAGCCCCGAGGTCTGCTCACAGATAAAGATGGAAATTTAAACAAGCACAGGAACATGATTATTTCTTCAAAAGTGTGGATTATTGGTTTAACAAGTTCCAGCGCTTCATATTAGATTTGCTTTGGCCTAGTTCAGTGCCGATGCTGCAAAAGTTTGTTAATTTTAGATTATCTCTTGAACTGACTTGAAAGTGACTCGGAGGATATTGAGGTTTGGTGATTTTAGGGTTTCGTACCCAAAGTTGACAAACGGTACCTTACAATGTCGGTACCTTATCATATACATCCCACCCACCCGGCCACGTAGTTACAATGGTAAGAACGTACATTAGGTACGGTCCAGGACTTTAATTGGTGGTGGTGGTGGCTCCATCATGGAACCATTTCACAGTAAACGTCATAGTGACATCGCATTAATTAACAATCGTAATGATTTTTTATTTGAAAAGGTTCCATAGTGGCTCATAAATTAAAGAACTTGACCGTGCCTAAAAGGTACTTAAGTTAAGTACTTGAAGACTTTATGTAATTACTAACATTTGCCAGCGTCTTCATATGCCAATAACTAATACCGTAATCCCACAGAAATTATGCTCTTATCGGTATAAAACTATCCTATATCCTTCTCGGGGTATTTAACTATCTCCGTATCAAACTTCATCTAAATTAGTTCAATTAAGTGCGACGAGGCAACAGATAGACAGAATTACTTTGCCTTTATTTACTTTTGCCTTTCAAACTCAAACTCACAACATTTATTGATAACAAAAACATAGTAAAAACATAGCATTTTTCTCTCATCATAGGAGATGAGAGAAAAATTAGAGACGTTGTGCTGTAGTGTGATGCCAAATAAGGACTCAGCCCAGCATGTGCCGTAGTCTTGTAACCAGAGCTGCAGCGCTGGTTTTCAGCTGAACCTCGGTGAGTGTGCCCCCACGTAACTGAAAGCGTAATTATTGTAGATATATATCATGACGAATAAACATATATATGCGTGGTAATTTTTACAAGATGATTTAAAAAATGAAATAAAAGGGTAGCAATAAATTCAATAACGACAATAGTAATAATGAAACAATAATAAGTAAAATAAAATTAGGGAGGCCTCAAGGCTTGGAACAACTCGGCCACCAACAGGTTGTTCTTTTTGGTTATCAAAAAGATGCTTCTTTAGCTTTAATTTAAAGGTGTGTTTGCACATTGGTAGACGTAGAGGTAGCGGCAAGTTGTTCCAACACCTGGTGGCCGCATACTTAAAACTACCACGGAAGGCAGCTGACCTATGCTTTGGCATACACAAAGGCCCGCTCACCACACGACACGCCGATTTACGCCACGGTAACTTCTCGTAAGCCGTGGTGGCATAGTGGTTTGACCTATCGCCTCTCAAGCTGAGGGTCGTGGGTTCAAACCCCGGCTCGCACCTCTGAGTTTTTCGAAATTCATGTGCGGAATTACATTTGAAAATTTACCACGAGCTTTGCGGTGAAGGAAAACATCGTGAGGAAACCTGTACAAACCTGCGAAGCAATTCAAAGGTGTGTGTGAAGTTCCCAATCCGCACTGGGCCCGCGTGGGAACTATGGCCCAAGCCCTCTTGTTCTGAGAGGAGGCCTGTGCCCAGCAGTGGGACGTATATAGGCTGGGATGATGATGAACTTCTCGAACAAGTACTTCGGTCGTCCCGTCTTTATATTAGTGATGCTTACAGTTTTAAAGTCGGTTCGTTAAAACGGCAATTAAAGTAAAATACTAAATACATGAGCGAATTCCTAGAGCTTTTAAATCACTTACCTCTGCAACTACAACTTCTCGGCTAACTGGAAGCACTGTCAATCAACAACCCCCCTACTGACCCCCCTTTACTCCCCTTAACCGTTAAGAACATAAATCTCTTTCCAGCTAACATTTTTTTAACTTGTCCAAAACCCGGTGTATTCAAGCACCGGGAGCGAAACCACCAGTTATTTCCACGAAGCTGTCCTTTTCTGCCGCCACTGCGCCAAGTGAGATGGTGGTATCGGAATGAGGTAAACGTGTATTGGAAGGCGGAGAATAGGGTTTTCCCTAAAGGACGTGGCCATCATACTAAAGTTATCCGGTCATTAAAATCAACTTTGCTGATGTAGTTGATATACCGTAGGATTTACTCGAAGGGAGTTTGTTTGTTATATCAGATGTGTCAAGGGCAGACCTCTTGAGGGGAGGTTTGACCTTAAAGGAGGCCTAGTAAGTTATTCTTTGAGTAAAACAATAAGACTTTTTAATAATTTTTTAATTAAAAATTGAAGACAAAAAATAACAGGCCTAGTTTGACAAAATTTAAAGTAAAAGTATTACGAGAATCTCAGGTAGTAAGTTCAAGCGATTTTATTGAGATCGGTTCTGATTATTCGGTCTATCTGGCCTACACTTCCCTGGAGTCGGAGAGAAGAACCCGGAGCGAAGAGGGCTGGCCACAGCAGGGGGGCCTGGTCCAGCTGAGTGGTCGTCGGTGCCGAGGTCAAAAGGGGCTTAGGGCGGCAGGACGAGCAGCCTGGACAAGTGTTCCACGCCGGAACGATCAGGGTCTTGGACGAGCCAGGAAGGATGTGCAGTACTCCGGAAGTTAAGGCCGTCAGGGCTTAGTGTCAGGTTAGGGCGTAAAGGAGCCGCCTGAGCCGTGAGAGCTGTAGCCGAACGGAGCTTTGAAAGTTGTAGCCGTGCAGAGCGGAGAAAGCTGTAGCCGTACGGAGCTTGTAAGCCGTACGAAGGTTTGTAAGCCGTACAAAGGTTGTAAGCCGTACGAAGGTTTGGAAGTTGAAGCCGTACGGAGGTGCCCTGTAAATTAGGTGGTGTCAGTTGTGGTCCAGTGCTAGATTGTTTGCCAGTCACTCCTCTGCAGCGATGCACCAACTCTAGGGTGAGCTGAATTGCAGTGAGTGGCAAGGACAATCATACGGAGTTACAGGCAGGCAAAGGGAAGTGATTCTAGTTTTATATAATTATTTTTAAAAAAACAAAAGGTAAAAATAAATAGCCTAAGTGACCGTTAAAATTTGGATACAACAGTTCACTAAATAACCGTTAGAAGATTACATTTGAAATTAAACGTTACTTAGCTGAGTTTGAATTTATTTTAACACCGGTACGCATCCGTTGCATAAAAGTAATAAGCATTAACATAGGTTCTGAGTTTATAACAACGGATGAGAGAAATTAACAAGTGTTAAAATATTAAGTATAAGAAATGTTTGAAATAAAAGATTCCCTGGCCAGGGGAAGCCTTCAGTTCAATTACACAAAGTTAAATTATAAAGAAAATAATTCTAATAAAATACACAGAAAACACAAGAGTTAAATATCGGAGAACTTACCAAGTCTGGGCGTATGGAGCTTTCGAGAGAGCTGTTTAGTGTAGTATGAGCTGTTGAATGAGTGTTTTACAGCTGTGCTTCAGCTTTTAAGGGCGAGAATATTACAGTTAGAATTCCCCGGTCACAGCTGATCGACAGCACCCCCTTGGCCGACAAAAACGGTCAAGGGTGAGTTGATTATAGATATATTTAGTCGTACAAACTCGTGTAGTAAATGAGTGTAATAAAATGCCTATTTTTATAAAATAAATAAGTAAATAATAAATAAATATTAAATACATATTATTACGTAAATAAATGAATCAAGTGAAAACTACGGTGGCGACCTCTAGAGTTCGTCCGTCATTCTGCTCAGAGATCCCTTATTGAAGTAAGCGCCATCTAGCTTACACTGAGCTAACTAAGATGTCAGCGATCGCCTATGTGCATCGTGACAGATGTTGACTTTAGTTTTAGTGATCATTTATTTGCAGCCACAGAAGCTAAATAATAAATAATAGTAAGTAAAGTAAATAATAGTAAGTAATATACTCGTAATAACCAATATCAATATTATGACAACCGGATGGCCAAGTGGTTAGAGAACCTGACTACGAAGCTTGAGGTCTCGGGTTCGATTCCCGGCCGGGGCAGATATTTGTATAAATAATACGAATGTTTGTTCTCGGGTCTTGGATGTTTAATATGTATTTAAGTATATATTTATCTATATAAGTATGTTTATCCGTTGCCTAGTACAAGCTTTGTTTAGTTTGGGACTAGGTCAAGTGTCCCATGATATTTATTATTTATTATTAATATTAATAGTTATATATAATAGTAGTAGTAGTAGTAGTAGTAGTAGTAGTAGTAGTTATGTTTTCATGTATTTTTCTGTAATTTTTTATTTTATTTGTGTTAATTTTGCTGTATATGTGTGTCTTCTGTGTAAGTGAATAAATGTCTTCTTTCTTTCTTTCTTTAATAGTTAGGTAGTAGTTTGGGTGGTAAATAGTAATAATAGTAAAAAGGTTGCCTGGAAGAGATCGCTCTTAAGCGATAAGGCCGTCTATTGTTAACGTTGTAATTTTCTTTCTATGTACCTGTTTTATGTATCGCTTACTATTTCTGGTGTGTAATAAAGAGTCAATGCATTGTATTGTAGTAAGTACATTGTGTCTTAAGGGTGGTAAATAAAGAACGCGAGTCTATTTTTTCTTTTTTTTTTATTCGACTGGATAGCAAACGAGCAAGTGGGTCTCCTGATGATAAGAGATCACCACTGCCCATAGACACCTGCAACACCAGGGGGATTGCAGATGCGTTGCCAACCTAGAGGCCTAAGATGGGATACCTCAAGTGCCAGTAATTTCACCGGCTGTCTTACTCTCCACGCCGAAACACAACAGTGCAAGCACTGCTGCTTCAAAAAGCCCGAAGCGGAAAACTGAGGGCTTTAATGAGTCGTTATTCGTAATTCCAGTACCGCCCGTGTGACATAGCTATACCTAATGTTTTTCATCACAATCATCAACTCATTTCCCATCATATTTTTAATTTTTGTTTCATAACGTCAATTAGTGACTACTATGGCAAAGCTAGTTACACTAACGGTTCGATGTAGCATTTAAAGATTCACCTAATCCACGCTTCTCTCGTTCTATGGTCTGCCTATCGAAATACACATACATACACATTCACATAAACATACATTCCATGAAACTGATGTACAGTTAATTGATTCGCCTCCGGTGTGTGTTGCGCCAATTCATCAGTGTGTCCAATAAGTCAATGTCCAGATGTTATAAAAACCACTAGTCAATAATATTCATAAGTGTCAGTATGTCCAAGGAGTAATAATGTCCAGATGTTATAAGGACCATTACTCAATATGCACAAGTGTCAGTATGTCCAAGGAGTAATAATGTCCAGATGTTATAAGGACCATTACTCAATATGCACAAGTGTCAGTATGTCCAAGGAGTAATGATGTCCAGATGTTATAAGGACCATTAGTCAATATGCACAAGTGTCAGTATGTCCAAGGAGTAATGATGTCCAGATGTTATAAGGACCATTAGTCAATATGCACAAGTGTCAGTATGTCCAAGGAGTAATAATGTCCAGATGTTATAAGGACCATTAGTCAATATTGACAAGTGTCAGTATGTCCAAGGAGTAATAATGTCCAGGTGTTATAAGGACCATTAGTCAATATGCACAAGACGTGTCAGTATGTCCAAGGAGTTAGGTATAATGTCCAGCAGATGTTATAAAGACCACTTCCGTACTGAAAATGGCAAAAACTGAACCCTTATTTTTTGGTCATGTCCGTATGTCACAGGCATTTTACTGAAAAACGTAAGTGCCATGAAGATACGCTCTTTTGCTGGTGCATTTTTTCACATCGTGTTATTTTCATCTGTAGTCCATTTCCTAGTAGTATAGTAACGGCTTCGGATCCCTACACTGAGCATGGTTAATATTATAAACAGCTGAACCGTTTTAGATGAAATGTGGTATGGAGATAGTTGGAGTCCTGGGAAAAGACATACGATACTTTTTATTACGGGAATTATTCCTAATGGTGATGAAAAAGGGGGTGGAATTTACTGTGAAAGTGCGATAATTGATGCGTCATCTGTGATTTTAGGTATACTCGTAGTAGTGCTCTAATTAAATGTTAACTACTTCATTTCATTTAGGCGTTTTATGACAGCTCATCAAGCGTACCTCACAGAATGACCCCTATGGGCGAGATATTAGACTACGATTTGATAATTAGACTTTTAACTTTTTTGGTAACTGGACATTATGGCAACTAGACGTTTTAGCCATTTGTTGTTTTGGTAACTGGACATTATAGCAACTAAACGTTTTAGCAAATGGGTGCTTTAGTATCTGGACATTATGGCTACTAGACGTTTAAGCAATAATAAACAATGTTATTTGAATTATTATTAAGTTTACATGAAGATTAACACAGTTAAAATATTTATGTAAAGTATTTGACGAGCAAGCCTGTTCTTTTGACACTTGTACTCGTATATGTATAATATGTTTATGTGTGTTCGTGCATGTGTTCAATATGTAACAGTTACGATAATGATTGATTCTGATTCTATAGTTTAGATCTAAATCTAGCTTATAAATGCGTTTTCAGAACCTATACGATCAGATTATAATGTGAACTGAACCTGTGATTACTCGTATTTGAACAGTTCGATAGCAGAGACTGTGGAATGTGGATGATTTTGAATCTGCTATTAAATGAGTTATTTCAACCCCCGAAACAATTAGAAGAGTGTTGTAAGTTCGAGGCCAATGTACGTCTGTCGATCTGTCTATCTGGCAGTCTATATGTCTGTAGTATCGTATTTGTGTATGTAGGTATGTATGTGAACTATTTATTTTACAAAAGAAAAGAAACAAAATACAATTGGCAAACTTTGAGATACGTACAAAGGTGGACTTACCCCCTTCATTTAACGTAACTACTCGCCAGCAACTTTAAAATATCCACCCAGAGGACTGATTACTTAGTCGTTATGTTCGTATGTTACTTTTTTTAAATTTGGATTGTTACACTTGAACTTATATATTAGAATGTTGCATGTTATTGTTACAAAAAAATCAGAATTTTCTATACCGATCTTGGCACCTTTATAGATTTCAAGTGTTATGTTGGCGAAGTCAACAATCATGCATATCTATTATTAATATTGAACTTGGCTTTCATTTTACATTATGGTAAAAAAAATATATAATTAAAATTAGCCTATCCAGGATTTTGTTAACCAAACCAATTCTAATATAGTTTTATTTATGTTATTATTTCTAATAATAATTATAACTCGTAATATAGTTTCTAATATACTAAATGTATATATTATTATTATTATATATTATTATATTATTATATTATATATAAATAAAAATGAATCGTAAAATGTGTTGCTAAGCGCAAAACTTGGGAACGGCTGGACCGATTTCGCTTATTCTTATTTTGTTGTATTCGTTATTGTCAAGAGAAGGTTTTTATTGAAGAAAACTTAGAAAAACGGGGGGTTACAGCGGGGGCAAAGCCGCGGGCAACAGCTAGTTGATTATAAAAACCGTTTCCTTCTATTATCAGACCGGTGAAGGTCGATGTAGGTTCGTATCTTCTAGGTACTATTATGTTTTTGATGGGATATAATATAATATAATATAATTAATAATACAGCGAGGAAATGGGTTATTATTTCGAGAGGTTCAATTGTGTTCAGACTCAGATTTTCAGTTATAAAATTAGAAATATATCGTTTATTGTTTTTAAGTTGCTTAGGATATTATCACTGAAACTTGTGGTAAATACATTTTATTCTATTTTATCTTTTTTTCCACAATAACTTAAATTTTCTGCACAAAAGTCAGTTACGTGGTCAGGTTCGGATTATCCCTGATTACTTTGTAGTATTGTAAAAAATACAAGGTATAGAAAAACTTGCTGTTTAAAACATGGATTGAATGTTCATAATATGATATACCATGCATGCAAACATAAAAAAATTAGGACATTGATAAGACTATTTTTTTCTACATTTCCCGTTGTTCCAAAATACACCATCATTTTCGTAGCCACACTTATTAAGTATATTTTAAACAAAAAAAAAGAGGTCTAACCTCCTGTTAATCCTTTTTTAACTATAAGCAACTTTGAAAATAAGACTGCGTCAATATAACGTATAATGTTTATCGCAAGTCTTAATTATTTATCTATAATTAATGTAATAAAGGTTCAGTTAGATTTGCGTCAAAGATCGAGCGTCATTTTCGTTACGGTTGTGACTTGGTAAGTATTGGGTAAATAAATATAATGTTTTACTGGTGCTGTGTCATTTGCAGTTAAGTTATTCAATATTGATTTCATTTGCTTCAAATCTATAGGATATTTACTGTAGAGCCGCGAAAGTAAGAGCTTTTCAATTTCGTGGTCATCATTTTCGTGGTCCTATGGGCCACGAAACTGATTAAAGACCACGAAAAAGATGATTTTCCCTACAAGTAGAAAAATACAGAACACTTTTTATAGAATTTTCTGCTTTTTACAGTGTAATCCTTTATGCCGTTATTGATTTAATTGATTTAAACGAAGAATTATGGTTGACCGTCAACAATATTTGCTCCAGGTGTGGTTATAGGAATTATGACCAGTGCGTCGCCAATTTTGTTAACTGGCGAGAGGTTCAAGAATTATTTTGCCCTGAATGTACGTGTGAAATGTATATATCTAAATATTAAAAGAAAACTTCGTCATTTAGAGGAGCATTTTGTTGTGTTGTTTCGTTGTAACATAATTTCGTTCTGGTTTACCGTAGACCTGCACGGGGGGGAAGGTATTGAAAACTTGGTTTGTGAGTTGAAGTTATTAATCTTACTTTAATTAAGTAATTTCTAGATAGTATTTAAAAGGTTACAAAAATGACAATTTTAAGTCGTCATTTTCGTGGTCAAGTTTTAATTTTTTTTTATATAGATATCGATTGTCTATTTCTGTTGATACCTGATTAATTAAATAATGCTTATTCGTTTTCTCATTATGATCGGATTTTCATTCAAATAGTACAATTATAAGATTTTAAAATAAACAAAATGTTCTTTTTCGTGGTCTCGATGCTCATTTTCGTTACCGTTAAAATTGGATTTTTGCTTTTTTTAACCAAAATAAACTTTATCGATCTCTTATAATATAAAGCATCTTATCGGTACATATCCTTATGTTCAAAATAAAACAGACCACATCAAAATTTGTGTTTTTATTTCTGTAACATTTATCTTACACCTCAAATAATTACCCAAATGCTGCCAGCCTTTGGGTCCATGCCGCGGGGGGATACTTTTTCAAATTTCTTTTAGTTATAGTTTAGTTATTAGTTTGCATTACTTTTTATTAATAATTTTGAATTAGTCTTATTTTAATTTATTATTGTGTTCCATTATTTCATTTATTTTAACAAATTCAACGATTTAAATCAATTTACCCTGTGCCAATTTTCCTAGACTTAGTAGCCAAACTTGCGTAATATTAGATACCTAAAGCCTTTGTTGTCTAACTATAATGTACATTAATTGGCTTTAATTAGAGCATAACTATAATATAATGCTTAATTTATGATTGCCAGAATCATTTGTTATTAACACTAACTAATTATTTATATAGGTCTGTTCTTGAATATTCATCCTTGAAACAGTCTAGACCTAACCCTTTGAGTTATATAAGTACCTAGTATAATAGCTGCCATCCCGGTTTCTCACGGGAGTACTTATCTGAAGAATATGAGGCCTAATCTTTTATTTATAATATTTACGATCATTATTATAATGTAACGAACAATTCAAAGTCACTCTATCAATAATATTAATATTTTCGAAGATCTCTGACAAAAACGGTATCTTTTAGAGATATTCGAGAATATTAATATAGTAGTAGTCAGTTTATCATATAATTTAGCTTGTATTTTATAGTCCATCGTTTACGCGTTTCATTCTGTTTTATGCGTATTTAAATAGGTATGTAGTTTATGTAGGTACCTGTATTGATATGTATCTATTAGATTATTGTTTATAATAATATATTATTTTGTATTTGTGTGTATATCTATATTATAATAAATTAATAATGCACGTGTATTTTTTGAATTGTTTCCATTATTATAAAATAACCTTGCCATATTGCGGAAAACCAATAGAACTAATTTCTTGCACTGGTAACACTAAATTCAAATGTCATCTGTCTATGCTGTCAAAGTTTAACGTTGTTTGCGCGTGGTATTTTAAAGTGTTATTTTGTGTTTTTGAGCGTTAAAATGCCGAAGCTTATCCAGAGCCTTGGAAGGAAAATAATTAACAACGTATAAAAGTATTTGTCATAGAAAAAGTCTGAGGGATTAGAAAATATCCTTTAAATAACATCACCGACACCGTTGTCAATATGACGTAAATAATGTCGCAATTTAAAAGAGGTCAGCCTTTAGTGTCTACTCCTGTTACCCTTTTGTTATTTTTATATGTTTTATGTAAAGTAAAGAGTTATACGATACAATGACGACCGGATAGCTAAGTTGTGTGACCGTGACTACGAAGCTAGCGGTTGCGGGTTCGGTCCCCGAGACGGGAAATATTTGTATGATGAATACTAATATTTGTACTTGAGTCTTAGATGTTTACTTAAGTATATATTTATCTATATTATAATATGTATGTCTATCCGTTGTCTAGCACCCATAGTACAAGCTTTGAAGAGTTTGTTGCTAGGTCAATTGGTGTTGTTTGTCCCAAGATACCATTATTATTATTATTCTATCCGCTCCGACCGGGAATCGAACCTGGTACATGTTCCATCCATTCACCCATATATTAAATATCAGATGGCATTCTCTGACTACGACGGTATATAGCAGTAACACCTAAACAACCGGGATTATTGTCACGCTGATAAATCGTGATATCAAGGTTCAAACGCCATATGTCACTGCTTATCAGACGACCGCAGACGGCTGCCGGCAGCAATAGTCGGGCTCACACCAGCCGATTACCGACGGTTGGTGTGATACCTTTATTGCATGCTCAGTATCAGTGGCAAAGATCAGATAGATGTGTCAAATTAAATTAGAATAAACTAGTGAAGTCGTCGGTTTTACCTATGGCCTTTAAATCAGAGATTGTAGTTTCAAACCCCGGCTCGCACCTCTGAGTTTTTCGAAATTCATTTGCGAAAGTACATTCACGAGCTTTAGCTACGGTGAAAGTAAATATCGCAAAGAAACAGGTTTCACAAACCTGCGATGCGATTCTATGGTGTGTGTGTGAAGTTCCCACACACTTCTCAAATACACAGATACTTTGTCTACACGACTAATGTATTTGGGGATTTCAGAAAAAATGTACCCGTTTTGCCTTAATTATCCTTTATTTTCCATACAAAATTTATTAGTCAGTTTTGTGATGGTCCATACAACATGTATGGTTAACTGCGTCACAAAACTGACAATTAAATGGGGGACACTTTTTTATATTGCTTAAGTCGATAGTGCTCGTGATTCTGATTAAAATAACCCCAAATTGGTTAGGTTTAAAAAAGCCCTGTATTTTTTTTTAAACCTTTCACCTTTCATATTTACACAAATTAATTTTAAAACAAAATTTCTAACGCCTCATAAAAATATTAGCAATGTGCCTTAATCATGTGTAACTAACATTATGAATAATTTATCAAATCAGGTGTGGCTTTGAGGATGTTAAAAGCATTTTACAACAAGTCGCGGACAGACAGACATAGGTACAGACGGACAGACATGGCGAAACTATAAGGGTTCCTAGTTGACGACGGAACCCTAAATACAATAACTATTACTTATGATACCAAAGGCATGTAAATGATAATCATCATCATCATCATCATCCCAGCCTATATACGTCCCACTGCTGGGCACAGGCCTCCTCTCAGAACAAGAGGGCTTGGACCGTAGTTCCCACGCGGGCCCAGTGCGGATTGGGAACTTCACACGCACCAATGAATTGCTTCGCTGGTTTGTGCAGGTTTCCTCACGATGTTTTCCTTCACCGCAAAGCTCGTGGTAAATTTCAAATGTAATTCCGCACATGAATTTCGAAAAACTCAGAGGTGCGAGCCGGGGTTTGAATCCACGACCCTCTGCTTGAGAGGCGATAGGTCAAACCACTAGGCCACCACGGCTTATACCACTAGGCCACCACGGCTTATACCACTAGGCTTGTAAATGATAATGTCCTTGCTAATTTGTGACAAATTACCTATTCGCTGTGACTTATTTTTCAAAAGTGTTTTTAATAAAAGACACGTCAAGATCGCTTACCTTCTTTCTAATGCTAAAAAAACGAAGTATAGGTTCGGTGTAAGTATTTTCATGAAGCCAATCGTTCGTTGTACGTTAAACTGAGTCATTAGGCTGGTAACAGTGCTCGACCGAACGGTACGTCCTGACCGTACGTCCTGACCGTCAGCGCTGACCGTCGGTTGCGAAAATTCATTCAGTGCTACGCTGACGGCGAACTGTGACGCGTGTGTACAGTTCGGTCGCTCCGTCAACGAAGCACTGAACGTATCCATACAATCTCATAGCTCGTCGGTCGACCGACGCCGGGTGACCGACGAGCCGGACCGACGGCTCGACCGACCGTACGCGCGCACCAAATCACGCGCGTACCGTCAGCGTAGCTTTGTGCGCATTCATAGACTTGCATAGATATAGGCTACCGTAAACTGCTTCAACATTGCCCTCGGGCCCCAACATTGCCTGATTCGATTTAGAGTCGATAACTTAGCACCCTTTAGGTTTTTAAACTTTTATCCCCCCGTAATAATAATTCCCTTGTAGGTAAAAGCTTAAAACCTATAAGAGTGCTAAGTTATCGACTCTAAATCGAATCAGGCAATGTTGGGGCCAGAGGGCAAAGTTGAAGCAGTTTACGGTACGCTGACCGACGGTCACCGGTCACCGTTCCGGACCGTCGGTCGAGCACTGTTTCCAGCCTTAATGAGTCCGCTTTGGTCGCGGTGTAAATTGGGCTTTACTTATTGAAAATACTTCTCACCTCCGATCCTTTATAGAAAGCGCCTCCATTTTAAATGATGACGCTGGCGACAAAACAAATGAACGTGGAATATTTTACGAGACGCCCTCGCGTTTATGAAGCTTGTTATTGTGGCTTGTTAACCTTAGTCATAGTAATGAGCGAGAGTTTGGCAGGGCTGTCAAAGCCTTATTTATTTATTTGGAACTTGTTTGGAAATTGTTTTCGCAGCATTTGTAATAGTACGGGAAAAACTGACTAAGACCGAGTCGGAATCATGTAACATTTATTTTAGTTTATTTTGAATAAAGTTTCTGGCGGCGCATTTTTATTGGCAATGTTGGTCTTTCTTAAAGCTCTTGTAGTTTAAAAGTGACATGTAAAGGAGCCCTTGCAGAATAAACTTTTTGAATTTAGATGATTCGAGGGTTCCGTACAAATCCATACTAATATTATAAATGCGATGTGTTTGTATGTTTGCCCGTATTTCACGTCGAATGAAACAGAGCGACGGACCGACGTGATTTTTGGCATAGAGATAGTTTATGGGCCAATGAGTGACATAGGTTACTTTTTATCCCGGAAATTGCATAGTTCCCGAGGGGACAGCGCGCGATAACCTAATCCCACGCGGTTGAAGCCGCGGGCAAAAGCTAGTAAATAAATAATTATCACGGTACACTTGACACCAACTGACTATTCTTACCCCCTGTTTCCCCACCTATTGATTAAATTTATCAGACGGATAAATGTGACGCTGTCTCTGTTTGTTTTGCTCGAATAGACGGAGACGGCATCACAATCCGTCAAATAAAATTAATCAAAAGGGTGGTGAAACAGCCCCTTAGTCTAGTACTCATAATTGACTTAGGGGCTGTTTCACCATCCATTGATTAGTGTTAACTGGCGGTTAGGTGTGATGCCGTCTCTATTTGTTTTGTTCGAATAGACGGAGACGGCATCACATTTAACCGTCAGTTAACGCTAATCAATGGATGGTGAAACAGCCCCTTAGTCTAACCAAAGTAAGCAAATCTTGTGTCATGGGTGCTAAACAACGGATAAACATACTTAAATGGATAGAGTCATACTTAAATACATAGTTAAACATTCAAAACTCGCAAACAAATCTTCGTATTTTTACATAAAAATGTCTGCCCCGACCCAGGATCGAACCCCGGGACCTCAAGCTTCGTAGTCAGGCTCTCTTACCACTTAGCTATCCGGTCGTCAAATAAGCATGATGGTTTTAATTTAACCTACAATTTTCCAAAAAATGTAACGAAAATCGGTTGAGAAATGCGACCTATAAAGAATATCAGACGAACACACTAAAGCATTTTTGCACACCCATTTTTGCCCTCTGATTCGGAGAGGAGGCCTGTGTCCAGCAGCGGGACGTGTATAGGCTGGGATGATGACATCTAGCATTTTCACTCCATTCAGGTTTAAGTATACAGGTGTATCTGACCATGGGGATCTGGGGAGCAAATAGAGCGAGTAACTAGAAACGAGTGGGCGAGCAGCGAGAAGCGAGTGCAGTTTTGTCGCTCGGCTGCAAGCGAGTGTTCGCGTGCGACGGGCGATTACTCGCTCCACTCGACTGGCCCGCGCGGGGCGGCCGCCGAGCTGACATCGCTGAGCGAGTATCTATAGCTCAGCGAGTTTTATAGCTCTTGTCGCTGCGACAAAAGATGTAAGAGCGAGTTCTCGCCGACGGTGTGAACAGCCAGCGATCAACTATTAATATATGTGTCTTTTTTACTCACACAGGATCTTATATCTTTTGTTCGTTTCTTGAGCGAGGAAATAGTCGATAGCCAATCGTTTCCTCGCTGGCGGTGAGACAAGTGCCTTAGTAGATCCCCAAAGTTTAATCGTTAAATCAGTGTATCGAATATGGCGGTGCTATCGCTGTCTCACCGGCACCGGCATCGGCCTTTAATTAATTTTTGACATTTATTTGACATCTCTTAGATAAACATTTAGCAATGTACTGACAATTTTGTATTGTATCGCATAAATTGAAAATAACATTTAATCTGAATGAAAAAAAAAATGAAGTAGTGATCATATTTTTAAAAAGTAGCTCAGTTATTCGAGTGAAACGAGGGCTATCGTTTTTTGTCTTTCCAGATGGCGCCACTGCTGCGTGAGGTTTTTAAGTGTGGCTTTCAAAGTTTGTTATTACGGGCGTGAAAACAAAGTTTAGATTAAAATCATATTTAATACACCTTAAAACAGTACCATAAAAATATCGAGCAACTACAATGTTGCGTAGTCCCGTTTTGTACGGAAAAAAGGGAGGACAAAAGTTTTCGAAAGACAAAACTGTCTCAAAACACAGACACTCATTGCCCCGTAACGCATAATTGCCATAATTAATTTCAGGTAGTGCAAAATATTCACAAAATTATTCTAATTATAAATAAACCCGCGTAGCTCACCCAAAAACTATGAGATTTGACATTTCGTAGACCTCACGCTACACTAGCGCCTCTAGCGGCGAATTCATACGCGATAGCCCTCATTGGATAATGGTCAGAGACTCCCTGCCACATACAAACTACATTACAAATGCCGACCGTTAATACATATTATCGATCGAAGTCAGCCCGACTTCAACGGAGCTCCATGTAAAATGTGTAGGCAGTCCGCAGTTGGCAGTAACGTTGCAGCTACGTTGCAGTTAGAATTGCAGTCCGTTTTTACGGCCCACACGCACAGCGCCAACCCTAGCACCCTTCGTATAACAAAGCAGGTCTTTATGATCCCTGTTTGACGGTTCCGATCTCGTCGCCAGTAACAAGAGGATGCTCCTAACGTCTCGGATTCACCCAGTTATGATTCATATGACAAGTGATACGATTCGAAAATTTCCACTTTTACAATTTCGACATTTGAAAATAGAAAAGGTGGAAAAGAGTACTTTTTAAATTACCTGCATGAAAAATAATAAAAATGATGTTTATGATGTACCTACATACATTTTAAATGCGAAAGTTTGTGAGTATATGGATGTGTGTGTGTGTGTGTGTGTGTATGTTCGTTACTATTTCACGTTTCACGTTTCACGACACATAAATTCAGGGTAGTCAATAAGCGATTTTATCGCTCAAAAGCGATCTCTTCCAGATAACCATTTGGGTACATGATCTTATGATTAGGTATGTCAAAAGTAGGCGGTGGACACAGAAACAAAATACAAGAAGAACTAACAAAAAAAACATTAATATCAAAATAAATACAAATGATATATATAAATACATACATACAATACTCAAAAAGTACTTACATATACTACTAACATATCAAAGCAATAGAAATTGACAAAAGAAAAAAAATATTCAACTTTAAAGTGCAAATTTTCATTAAAATCGAGCGTACCCCGCTCTAAAATCTAAACTGGTGGGTGAAAAATTTTTAAAAAATTCAGGATGGACATCAAACTTACAAGAAAAACTATAACGGTTGAGTTTTCTTGAGAATTATTAGTAAATAGTAGCCTATGGCATAAAATATACCTAAACTTTGAATATTCCATACAAAATACGAAATCCTTAGAAAAGTATAACTTAATTTTCGGAACCCTATTTAGGGCGTGTCCGACATGCTCTTGGCCGGTTTTTTATATATAAGGTGCTAGAAAATTAGGTGCGGATATTTTCAGGTATATAATTAATAACATAAGAATCAATTAAACACATAAATTACTTAAGTATTGTGTGGTATTTTTTTTTTCATACTTAAATACCATTCTGTCCAAAAATAATCACCTTGCATTAACATTAACTGTATTTTTTTTAATTTAATTTAATTGAAACTAATTAACAACGATGCAAATAATCGATCCTCAAAATATCCGCATCTGATTTTCTAGCACACGTATAACTTTAATAAAATCGAGCAATTTATTGGATTACGTGTGCCAAGCATTGGGTAAACTCTAGTTAAATATTATAATTAAGTGAAGCTAAAGGCTTTAGATCCCGATACCCCTACACTAGTAGCCTTAATCAGTGGGCTATTGTTGCCATGTGTGCGATGGTAGATAGACCAAGCTCCATTTTAGGTGCATATTAATTAAGCATATTCTTTAGAAATTTCGTAGGTACCTACTTTAGTTAATAAGATTAGATTTTGTTCGTTAGTAAGAAGATAGCTTGTTTAGATTTAATACTGGCTGGTATTTTGAGATTTGTTTACAAAGAAATCACACTAATTTATAAACAAGTGTGAGTCAGACTTGTGCACTGTCGATTTCTTGCTGCATAAATGATAGACAGCAAAGACATCGTTTGTACTCTACATAATAATCATCATTAGATACATATATATACCTACTTAAAAAAATTGACGGTTCTCTGACTTTCGTAATTTTTCTTTTACTTCTTTTGTGAGGCCTTACCTAATTCATGCTAAATGTTAATTTTATGTCTACAGAGCGTACATTATGGAATTTGATGCTCACGCTTATTTAACACACACTTTCAAAAGCATTGTCTCACATTTTTACTGTTCTAAGAAGTCATAATTATCTATTTGATTCTATTTTAAACCTAGTACTAATCTCAACGCATTCCTAAGAAAATTAGTATTGACATGACTGTGTCAGGTGTCTTCTAGACAGACATACAAACAGAGAAGTGGTTCTACATGTTTTTGAAGGCATAAAACTTATTTATTTTGCCGAAATAAAAAGTAGCTTTATGTTAATTGGGAATAATGGAGCGTTTTATTTATGACATAAAAACTTTTAAATATCGTACGCCTAAAATTGTAACTGGCCGTCGAGATGCCCAAAAAAAAGTTTTATTTTTCTTCTGTCAGGAATAAAACACGTCTTTTATTATTATTAAATATTAAAACAATAAAAAATTATTTCAATGTTGTCATTGTAATTGGTGATTTTTTTTAAAAGGGTTTAACTGTTTAAATATTTACCCCCGTCATATAAACAAACACAAGAATATTGTATGAGTATAAATATGAATAGGTAGTATAGATAGGTAATTTCCTAGTAGTTGTTGCCGACATTCTCAGTCCGTTGTTGCGTGTTGCTATCAAAACACTGCAACAAACATTCTATTTGACAATGTATACAAGTAGTCATTTGTTATATAAATTTCTTAATTTGACGTCAGGTTCAATGACATCAGAGTAACCGTGAACCTAATTCTGGCTTAGTCTACAGTGATCGCTCACGAAATGTGCACAAGGCAAACTATACCGTCGAAACCATTATTTTACTTCTTAATAATTGTATACACGTCAAATCTTCCAGCAGTGTTAGTTGTCGAACCAATCATGACCAGAAGTATCCTAAAATGGAAGCCATATTTCGGAAGTTTCTATAACATTGACAACGGTAACGCGCCTTTCGTCCGAAACAACTGCGCGCACCAAAACTGTTTCGTAGTATCAGAAGGTGACCTGGATCAACCCATCACTGATTACGACGCTATCCTCTTCCAAGTGGAAGGGATGCTGTTCAACGATTACCAGTTCCTACCAAAATATAGATCTCCAAAACAAAAATACATCTTCACTGCCATCAACCCAAGCCAGAACTATCCTATTTGCCATGAATTCTACAATAACTACTTCAATTGGACTTGGACTTTCAAGCTAGATTCGGATATACCCTGGGGATACTTTAAAGTCTTGGATATGAAAGGGAAAATTGTTGGTCCGAAGAGGGACATGGTTTGGCAGACTGACATGAAGCCAATTGACATCAGATTGAAGAGACAATTGAGCTCAAAGTCAGATTTAGCTGCGCTGTTCCTTCCACATTGCTTCACGGAAAACACAAGGACCAAGTTTGTACATGAGCTCCAAACAAATTTGACAGAACTTGGTGATTGGTCGGTGCATGTGTTCAATGAGTGTGGAGAGTTTAAATGCGCCCGAGGGACATCAGCTTGTGGCAAAATGCTGGCAAGGGACTACTTCTTTTATCTGGCATTTGAAAACTACATCGCGGAAGATTTTGTCACTGAAAAGGTGGTGATTGCGTTGACGAATTATGTCGTGCCTGTGGTTTATGGTGGCGCCAACTATTCAAGGTAAATTTATGTGAAAACTATTGCATTGGCTAGTTTAACAGTAACGGCAAAGGTACACTAATTAAGCAAAGCAAAAGCCACATTAATTAATTAGTTAATTGATTGAGTAGTGGCACCTGTGGCAATATTTTATTCGCTCTTCTCAAAGTACAGTCAGTATCAAAAGTAGCTGGTTACTTTTGTACATTGTTGTTTTACAGCCATGTATTTAGCGCCATACAAGATTGACAACTATGTTAATGTGATGGAGTAAAAAAGTAACCAGCTACTTTTGATGCTGACCGTACAAAGAACACAAAAAAACATGAGAGAAATAAGATTTCACAATATTAAGAACATTTTGCTAGTGTCACAATTGTAATGTTAGTTTTTTTTTGTGAGATTTTTAAACGCTTATGTTGTATCTATTGCGCGCATTATTCTGCCGGTCCAAATAAAGCGCCATTAAGATATCTCTTTAAACTTTCTTAAGTATTTAGTTTTCTTCTGTTAGTTCCGACATCAATGAGAACTTAGGGGTATAACTTTAGCCCAGTTTTTCTTCAGTTTGGTGGGCTTGATATTCGTACTACTTGGTTTTTACTAGTTTAGTACCTTTTGTCTAGTAAACTGAACGATTCCAGGTTTTTACCGCCGGGAAGCTACTTGAACGCACGCAAACTGGGGCCAAAACGACTAGCGGAGCAGATGGTCTACTTGATGGAAAACCAGACGGCATACCAAGACTTCTTCCGATGGACAAGATATTACCAGTACAGCGAAAATACTAAAGACATCTGTACCCTATGTGCTATGCTTAATGATGATAATGCAGAAACGTATAGTAGCCACGCGAATTTGATTGAGTGGTGGAATGGTAACATTGTGTGTTGAAGTGAGACAGTGGGTGTACGCAATGGACAGTTAGTATTCTTGCTTGCACTACGACAGTCTTCAAAAGAAACGGCAGCTTCAAAAGCAGTTGAGTAGATAACGCTGTTATTTTCAAATGTTGAATTGTCTTTCTAACGTACGGGCGGGCGTTCCGATTACATTTAACGTCTCTTCTGCCCTCATCTTACACCGTGTGATAGAAAGAAATGGGTGAAAACGATTGCATTGCACGGTCGCATTCACCACCTCTTTCTACCCTCATCTTATAGCGTGCGACAGAAAGAAATGGAGAAGACGATTGTGATTCCAAGGGCGTTAGACAATAAGGCCCCTGATCATGCAAGTGATCTTAATCTACGGCAGTACATTACTACTTATTATGTACTTTTAAAATCAAGGTTTATAGGCTTAAAAACAAATGTAGGGCCGTACTTAATAGTATCGTAACTGACTGACTGAGGTCTAAAAATCCAAAAAACTTGTAATTTTTCACCTTTCTTTGTAAAGCCAAGGCGCGTCGCAAGCAATCTGAATTATTTGTATAAACCTTTCCTGAAAAATTATTGAACTAATGGTGGAAACCGGATTAAAATGCATCGAGGAGTTTAAAAGTGACGGCGGGAAGTGACTTTTTTATATCATGTAAAGATAAAAATAAAGAAGATGCACAGCCTATATAGTGCAGCTGAGACTTCGTAGGTATACTAAGGAATATTCTCAAATAAATACCTACTAGCTTACTTTTTATTATTTCACGTGATCCAAATCGTAGATTAAAGCTAGTCCTCTACTAGAATCAGATGGCTATCCTCAAAAACCAAGAACCCAACGCTGTTTTAAAACTTTAAAGCTTACTACATACAGCTGTATTCTTATATGACTCTTATAAACCCTGGAGTTCTAAATAGCCTGGTATGTGGTGCTTATACGGCTTGCGAGCTACTTTGTAAGTACGATATCATATAAGTTCCAATATCACTCGCATTGGGCGGCTTGGGAACACCTTTTCCCGAAACTTGGGGTATTATTGTCTATCGGGGCGGGCCATCGAAACTTTAAAGTTTGATAAAAGTTCTAAAAGGGTTGCCGAAGTTGGTGGTTGAGATACGTTTGGTTTATTTCGGGTTTAATGTGTGTTTATTTACTGTTTTGATAATTTATGGGAAGTATAGTCAAACAGGGTAGTTTTTAAATAGTTTTGACGACTGTTTCTTAGCAAAGAATATTTTGTCAACTATATATATTAGGTACTATTGTACCTAAATATTGTCTGATGTGGCAATTCAAAAATTTGCAAAGAACAGCGCGACAGTATCTTAACCCATTTCCATTCATAGTGCATATAGTGACCGCATAAATGTACACAAATATTCAACCTTGCTACATTTACAACATGGTACAAAATCAATTGAAGTCATAACAGTTTTTTTTTTTTTTAAATTGATACCTCATAGGTAAACGACATAAATCTTGGATTCATTTTGTAAATTAGCGGGACCTGAAAAAGGGTTAATACGGTGTGATCGTGTTATAAATACGTAATTATTAATGTTACTTTTAATGTTAGTGCTACGGGAAGTACAGTTGAACCATTTGATTTCTGACCAACCGTAGAATGTTCTCACAGTAAGTGTCATAATAAATTCCCTTGTTAAGCAATGCGATGTCACTATGACTTTTACTACGAAAAGGGTCCACAGTGGGTCAGGATTCAGTTGGTTCAAGTGTACATTTGTGATAACCTTTCATGAATCAACCATATTATTATTATTAAAATATTAGAGACTTATTAGTGCCAAATATATCTAATGTAGGCCGTGAATTAATAAAAGTGATATTTTGATTTTTTTCAGGAATATTCAGACAAAAATTACAATTTATACTACTGAAGCTCTCGTATACATATTTGGAAAATTACAAAAATTTAACGGTTCACGATTTGGTGTGCGCGGGAGGTTATCGTCGTGAACGCACTCAGCTTTGAAAAAGGTCTTCCGAACGGATCGAAACTAGTCGGACAGTTCCTGACTTATGATCGTGAGTTGAACCGTTATATTTTGTAATTTTTCAAGAATTCAATTTTTTAAAGACCTGTATTTGACATGTTATTTGCATGCAATTTGTTCCTATAAATTGTACCTATATGTTTTTAATGTAAACTTAATACTCATAGGTTGTAAGATTGCTATACGATACGCCAGCATTATAAAAAAAGTCAAGTGTGAGTCAGTCTCGTACACCTTGCAATATTTATTTTTAATTTACTTCGATAGACAGCCTTTGGAAACAGTTAAATGCGGAACCTAAAAAGTGTTTGTAATGTTATGTACTGTTTTGTCATCCAAGTTATACGTTGCCAAATTTTAAGAAAGTTAGAAGTGGGTGAGTTTCGACTTGCACGGTTTCACCTTAAAAATAAATGTTGTATGTAAGTTAAATAAAAGATGTCAGAAAATCAGCCAGTATTAAAATTATCTAAATAATTTAATAATGCAACCTCGCTAAGACATTTAAAAGAAAAACGCTGCCAGCATCTTCGGAGCTTTGCCTAAGGTGACTCCTTAAAATAATTTGCTTTAGTGTAAGTTTTTTTATGTAGGTACTATTAGTTTAGGATAACTATAATTATTAGTATACAATTATAAAAGATTGTAAAATGGTACATCAGTGTGTAAAGTAACAAAAAACTATGCTGTACCTCTGATATAAAAATCTCGCAAACGATATGTACCGAATGAGACTCGAACCAGTGTTCTAGTCACGTTTGGCGCACCCAAACAACATCTTCGAGCGAACGTGCCTACAGCATAAAACCTAATAATAAAATATGCATAAACCAGATTTCTGACATCTTCTACTAACATAATTATAATTACCTAGTAATTAAGACGTATCCTAATGAAGTTCCTAATTAGTTGATTATTTTTAAAGATATCTGAAACAGAAGCGTCATATTGTTATATAACAAGTTATTTCTATAAAATTATGAACTAAATCGTGAGTAAAATTGCAGAATTAAACGGTTCCAATTACGTTTAAAAGTCAGGAACGGTGCGACTAGTTTCGACCCTTTCGGGAGATCTTTTTTAATTGAGTTCGTACGACGTTGGGACCTCCCGGCCTGTCTCGCGGCGCGCCGAAATTGTCCCGTGTATTTCTAGACGTCCCAAATGCCCATTTAGAAACAACTGGCTTCCACGCCGGCGGCAAAACCCACTATCTCGGTTAAAATTAGGGTGACACCCAATTTCAATCGCCTCTATACTTGGTTTGGATAGGTATTTAACTAAATGTAAACAAACTTCATTGCAGCTGCCAGATTTGGTACGTTCAAGGATTTTAAACATTTTCATCATCATCCCAGCCTATATACGTCCCACTGCAGGGCACATTCCTCCCCTCAGAATGAGAGGGCTTGGGCAGTAGTTCCCACGCGGGCCCAGTGCGGATTGGGAACTTCACACACACCATTGAATTGCTTCGCAGGTTTGTGCAGGTTTCCTCTTAAACATTTTACTTATGTATTATTGTAATGCAGAAATCAATACAGAAATGTAAATGTTTAGATAGTTTAATGGGGGAATTTCAATATTTAACGAATTGACGTTGTTTTGTTTACATTTAGTTAAATACTATCCAAACCAAGTATAGTATATTGCTTGGTACAGAACTCTTCTCCCGTACTAGCAGCCTTGTCTTGTCAACCGAATATATAACTAAGCAACTAAGAAAAGTTGAATAATCAGACATTTCAATATCTATCTCAAAAACGGCTGAACCGATTTTAATGAAACATAGCTATGAACCTGTATTGAAATTAGTTCGTCCGTTTGAGAGATATGATGCCACAAACAGACAGACAGACAAGGCGTCGAACTTATGACACCCCGGTTTTGGCGTCGGGGGTTAAGCATGAGACGTTCCAGCGTCAAGCACATGTTCTCATCATCACCATCGCAGCC
>NC_133492.1:3633468-3655639 GCF_025370935.1 Choristoneura fumiferana
AACATTAAATTTGCTCACCCGGACCTGACGCGACGAAGGTGCGGGTGAGCAAAGTTATTGTGTTTAGTTAATTGAAAAGCAAAGTAGCGCCTGATTCAATAAATTGTTTTGATAACGAATTTCAAATTGATTTTTGGATCTAGTTAGTACAGTCATCAGCAGAAATATCTGCCACAGCAGAGCGTGCAAAAATATCTGACAAGTCCTTCCGCCCTAGAAATAGAGTAGGTTAATCAGATATTATGCACGCTTGTTGTGTCAGATATTGGTGCTGGTGAACTGTCCTAATGAAAATTTAGAATTTCCAAAACATTTAGCCTTCAAAAGGTCAATGCCTTAAAATGGGCCTGGGTTTAAAATTGGCTCGGAGCAAGAAGAGGTAATTGGTCCTACCTGCCGCTTGCCGATCCGCGGAAAATATCGAGATAGAATTGGAGATGAAAGATAATCACAATCAGCGTACAAAAATGAATGTGAGGAACCTTACCTTATACACGTCAAAGTTTCAATAATGGAGTCGAACATCGTATACAAGTCGTTGAGCAGGTCAACGACCTCTAGAGGAGTTGATTCGGCAGACAGTTTAGTGAAGCCGATGATGTCGCTGAAGTATATCGTCACCTGGTCGTATTCTCGGCCAATGACCGGCTGTCCCATAATCAGCTGCGAGGCCACTGACCTGCACATAGTAACACTAGAGTAAAGAAACAGAACGGCTATTCTCCATTATGTGCACCCTGTTAATAACGTGTCGCTTTTGTGGGAGAATAAGGCTGCGTTTTCCACCAGAGCTGGGAAGGAATATGTTTGTCGTGAACAAATAGAAACGCTTCATTACCTTTCCTTCTGCGCCGACAATATGAAATGTGTAGAGCAAGGATAGGTAAACGAAGCGTTCCTATTGGTTCAAAACAAACACATTCCTTGCACAATATCCTCACACATCTCAGGTGGAAAACGCAGCCTAACCTCTGACGCGTAATGAAATGGATGAGCGGCCACCACCAAATTTGGAACCAATATGGTATTAATGGTATTTTAGTATTATTTGACAACGCATGTAGTCGAACAGAAAATCAATTTTTAAATTACGATTATACCCCCACGATTTGCTGACTGAGTGTGAATTCTGTGCCATTGTGGTATGCACTTATCGTAAATAAATTAAAAAAAACTAGTTCTCTGATCAAATCCCAAGCATGAATAATTTTGTTCCTGTTGGCAACGCAGACTCACTTAGGCAGCAGTTGGTACAGGACTCCTCGCATTTCCTCTTCTCTCGAGATAATCAGATGTACGTTCTTCACACTAGAGCCTCCAAATTGTTGGCGTACTGTTCCACTTGCGTCAACAGGATGTCCAGCCGAGTGGAAGTTTCGCAGTCCCTGTTGAAAATATAATAATAAATAATAAAATATGGAAAATTGTTGCTCCCATCTCACTTTATATTATACTAGTTGTTGCCCCCCGACGCCGTCCGCGTAGAATTCATTTATCGCTATCCCGCGGGAACTATGTCATTTTCTGGGATAAAAAGTATCCTATGTACTTCCCCGGGACTCAAAGTATCTGTGTACCGATTTCATCTGAATTGGTTCATCGGTTTAGGTGTGATGAGTAACAAACAAACAGACTTACAAACTCTCCATTTATATATATTAGTGGGAAGTGGGATTGGTACCAAAAGGCCTCTTCATGTTGGTGTTGGTCCCATGACATTCTACCGGTCCCCTTGATTGGAAACCCCGTACCCAACAATAATCTAATACTTTAACGAACAATTCTTGTATCCAAATCTTGGCTCCAACGGTTTCAATGAAATTGGTATGTAAGGGTTTTTCGGGGATCAAAAATCGATCTAGCTGGGTCTTATCTCTGGGAAAATGCTTGTGTACCGCGTTTTAGCCCGAGCGGAGCTCGGTCGCCCAGGTACTAAAATAAACGAAGTATCACCGGAATTACCATGTAACACCGACAATTTGGTCGTCACTAAGTATCACCGAAAGTTTGCCCTATAACTAGCAAATTCTATAGAACGTCATGTTGATACTTCTAGTCATATCTCCCCTTTCCAAGAGCACTCAACACAGAGCCAATTCAAAGCGTGCCGAGTGAATAGAACCAAATTAAGGCGCGTGGCCGCATACTGTGCGGAACACCTATGCAAAA
Organism: Choristoneura fumiferana; assembly: GCF_025370935.1. Lineage (NCBI taxonomy): Eukaryota > Metazoa > Arthropoda > Insecta > Lepidoptera > Tortricidae > Choristoneura > Choristoneura fumiferana. Next base: position 3,635,638 of record NC_133492.1, read on the forward strand.
TGAGTTAAGCCCTTGTTAGGACAATTTGTTAACATGGACGTTAAAACCCTTGTAAACTCAATTTGCAGGAAAAACCGTGTAACAAGCGAGACTACTATTATATTACTAACGCGTGAATCAGTTGTTAGGTTTAGTAACATTCAATTAACTATAAAGAACTACTTTGCTCACCCTACGATAGCTAATGTCTGCAACAAATTTGTATTCAGGCAGCACTTCTAACTCCACACTGTAAGAACACACACAAATCACACAAAACCGACTATCACCACCACCACTCTACATTTCTTGCTCTGGTTGAGTTCAAAAAGCGTTTAGTTGTGGTGGTGGTGGTGATAATTGGGGGTCTCCTTCGTAATCCATAATATCGTTTGTCCTAAACTCAAATGCCATAAAACTTTTGCCATTAACACTTTTGTTTGACATATCATACTTTTGCCATAATAATCTTATGTCCAAATAATCATAAGCCATAATATCACATGTCCTTATACGCTAAATCCCTAATATGTTTTGTACTAATATAGTAAGACATAAAACTTACGAGTAATAATATTAAAATCAATAATATTAAATGCCATAACAGAGCAGTTGTGGCAACACTGACTTGCGAGCCAGAAAAGTAGATAGGTTAGAACTGAGACATTGACGAACCGGTACCAGAAAAGTAGGTTAGGTCATAAACCCCCCGACCCCTACACCCTGCTGCCTGCCCTGCTGTGACCCCTACAAAAACGAATCGCAGCCAGAAAAGTAGGTTAGGTTAGGTTAGAACTGCGACCCCAACAGAAACGAACCGCAACTAGAAAAGTAGGTTAGGTTAGAATTGCGACTCAATATTAGGACAAAAAATATTATGGCATTTACATTGTGGCAAACGTTATTATGGCAAAAGATCATTATAACAAAAGTTGTTATGGATTTAGAAATTAAGAAAAAATATATTATTGATTCCGATATAGACCAAATAGTTGGATTTGTGTGTGTTCCTACAGTGTGGAGATCGAAGAGCTGCATAAACACGCATTTCGTGAGTTGCGCGGTCAAACACGATAAGGCAAAATAATTGACTGTTGAAAAAAAACACTATGTAAAAATTTAAATTCGTAGTTTTCACAAGCTTTTATTTAGTTTCACCTGTCTCGTTGTCTGTATGTCTGTAATCAAATCTTGCAATTTAAATTTGACCAACTTCCAGTATTCAGATTGACTTGAAATTTGGAATACTTATATAAATCGCGTGACAATACAATAATCTGTTAGTGACATCCTGGTAGTCCAGCCAGGATTGTCTCCGCAGAACCGAACTCTTCAACGGTTAATGTCAACGACTCGAAATTTGGTATGCAAATGTGGTTTGGGTGACAGACTATACAGTCAACAAAAAGTACAGTCAGCAAAAAAAGCTTGTATTAAAAATGAAATTTTTATAGTTAAGTTATTACAAATAGATCGAGCTATTTATTGCATAACTATAGCCTGTTGCCCGCGACTCCGTCTGCGTAGAAATCGTTTATCGCTATCCTGCGGAAACCATTCAATTTTCAGGATAAAAACTTTCCTTTCCCGGTTCAGACGTGATGAAGTAGTAAACAAACAGACTTACAAACATTCACATTTATAATATTAGTAGGAAGTGGGATTGCTTTGTTGCATAGACGTAGCTATCATAATTGTTTTTAGTTGACTAACTTGTTGATCCTGTGTATGTTTTCCTTGAGCGCTGAGAAGTCCGCCTGTCGTCTTCGGGAAGGTCCAGGGCGGCTCCCCCGTGAGGGACTGGCGAGGCGACACTGACAGCGGCGACGTGCCTCTGTTGCGCATTTCTGCGCTACCTGGTACAAAAAACAAGATTTTCTCCATGTTCAAAATTACGACTTTTTTTCGCTGACTTCAGAGGTTTATTTTCAGTAAACATACGATTTAATCATGATTTTTACGTCGTTCATTTTATTTTCCGATTTTCTATTAAGGGTAGTCCTACGAGCATTTCAACTGCAATCAGTTTCCTTGCGCTTGTACTGCCAGAAATGAGTCAGGTAGAATGGAAGATATTATAAAACGATATGGTGTGCATGCAGTACAATTACAATTCATTAAAATCTCTTGCTTACGGTCTATTGTTTCTTCAATATATGGAACAGGAAACTGATAGCGGTTGAAACGCTCGTAGAAGTATTATACCGAATTAATTTTAAGAGAAAATTGTGTTCCATGGATTATTACTTACGTTTGAACTTATCCTCGAGCACGGCGGCGCAGTAGTCGCAGGCGAGGGTGCAGTGCGGGCGCCGGGACTCCAGCAGAGGGCTCACGGCGCGCCGCGGGCTTGGCGAGTCCGCGCCCCCTGGCGGCACCAGCGACATATCCCTGCCGACAACTAAAGGTCACCTGTTAATAAAAAAAGTAAAACTTACCTACATTATGCTTTAAAGTAGAAATCTTCAAAAATCTAAAACCGGACGACGCGTTAAAATTTAAATGAAAACAATTTTTTTTTAAATCTCACGACGGGTATGAAAGTTATTCTGAACATTTTTATGTTCTTCGAAAAATCACTGAAACCGATTCGTAAGTACCATAGTACTTAGTAGTAGAGATACGAGCAGTTAAAACAAAATGATATAATTTCAATAAAGAAAAATAGATGAAAAGAAAATTTTGCCTTATTCAAATCAACAATGTAGGATATCCTTACTCCTTCTTATCTTATCCGTCGTATTTTTTTTGTTACTTTTTAAATAACTGTTAAATAACACAACACCTATCAGTTTCCCTTAACAATAACGACTAATAAAATCCCATCTTACTATAATACATGTTTGGAACTTTATTACTCAATCTCGCGTAATACGTTTTAACCGAGTTAGATGAAATCCGCGGATCGGCAAGCGCAACGTAGGACGCCCATCAACCAGATGGACAGATGACCTGGTTAAAGTCGCGGGTTCACGGTGAATGCAAGCCGTTTCCAACCGAGGCAACTGGAGGTAGGAGGCCTATGTCTAGTGGTCCTTATGGCTGATATGATGATGATGATGATGAGATGAAATTTGGTAAAGTAAATTTGTGTCTCGAGGGAGGACATAGGATAGTTTTTATCCTGGAAAATTGCATACTTCCCGTGGAATAGCGATAAAAGAATTCTACGTAGACGAAGTTGCAGCCAACAGCTATTAATCACGTGTCCCCTTCGTAACCCATAATATCGTTTGTCCTAAACTCAAATGCCATAACACTTTTGACATAATGATCATTTGCCATAATGATCTTGTTCTAATAATCATAAGCCATAATACCACATGTCCTCATACTCTAAATCCCTAATATGTTTGTACTAATATAGTAAGACATAAAACTTACGAGTAATAATATTAAAATAACGTTAATAGGGCAAAAGATCATTATGACAAATGTTGTTGTTGGATTTTGAAATTAGGACAAAAGATATTATAGATTTCAATATAGACCCAGTAACCACTAACATTAAATTTCGAAGCTAAAGCATTGGCGCTATTCAGGAACATAAATAATGCAAACGTTATATATGAAATCATCTTTAAAACAAGACAATTACTTACAAGGGTAGTACAAGGTAAACTAGTACACTTTTTATAAGGCGTACATTATTATAAGGCCTTAATTACATTATTATGCCTAAAACTTGGCTAGGCATATCAAGATGTGCCTGAGAAACAATACGGCAGATCGATTATAGCAACGCATTCGTCGATATTCCTAGCTTTATCCCGGGCACATCGTGATATGCTGAAAAAAAAAAAATGTAGGTAGCCGTGGTGGCCTAGTGGTTTGACCTATCGCCTCTCAAACAGAGGGTCGTGGGTTCAAACCCCGGCTCGCACCTCTGAGTTTTTCGAAATTCATGTGCGGAATTACATTTGAAATTTACCACGAGCTTTGCGGTGAAGGAAAACATCGTGAGGAAACCTGCACAAACCTGCGAAGCAATTCAATGGTACGTGCGAAGTTCCCAATCCGCACTGGGCCCGCGTGGGAACTATGGCCCAAGCCCTCTTGTTCTGAGAGGAGGCCTGTGCCCAGCAGTGGGACGTATATAGGCTGGGATGATGATGATGATGATGAGGTACGACGAGCGAAGCGAGGAGTGGTTAGTTTAGTGTGAATTGTGACCACAACGCACGAGCCGAGCGAGCAGCGGAAGCGTCCGGCGAAGTGCCAGAACCGATATGGCGGCGTTTCATGATATGCCTAGGAATTTCATGATCTGCCTAAACGTCACTAGGCAAATCGTTAAACGGTGAGTTTTGAACGATATGGCGGACGTCCTTTAGCCAATTCATGAAATGGCGCCACTTCACGATATGCCTAAGAATTTCGTGATCTGGCGGATTTTACGATTGGCCGCCGACGTATACAATACATTCAAGAATTGCTAGTTTATTTATAGTATAGCCGTAGGTCCATGTACTTCATAAAGTGCAAATCATGTAAAAATAACTGCCGAATGTTCTGTGTAGAGTACAATTTTCAGATTAAATGAAAACTTGGTAGCGTTTAAATACATTTTGCTAGCCGCGTAGCTAGTTAACTAATAATTTTCAAGTTTAATCTAACTAAATAATACACAGACGCACTTTGCTCCCCTTTACCCCAAGTAGTCAAACAAAAAGACCGAACACTTATGTATATTAATCATTTACTCAGCTAATCCTCAGCTGGCCTTTGTGCATGGGTCAGCTGCCTTCCGTGGTAGTTTTAAGTATGCGGCCACCAGGTGTTGGAACAACTTGCCGCCACCTCTACGTCTACCAATGTGCAAACACACATTTAAATTAAAGCTAAAGAAGCATCTTTTTGAATACCAAAAAGAACAACCTGTTGGTGGCCGAGTTGTTCCAACTTACTTGAGGCGTCCCTAATTTTATTTTTACTTATTATTATTATTGAATTTATTGCTACTCTTTTATTTTATTTTTAAATCCTTTTGTACAAATTTCCACGCATATATATGTTTATAGGTATTTTATAATTCTTATATTGGCATGATTTATATATATATATATATATAGTTTTTTTTCTTTCCCGCAATAATTACGCGTTCGGTTACGTGGGTGCACACTCACCGGGGTTCAGCTGAAAACCAGCGCTGCAGCTCTGGTTTCAGGGCTACGGCATATGCTGAGCTGAGTCCTTTTGGCATCACACTACAGCACAATATCTCTTATTTTCCTCTCTTCTCCTATTTTATGTTTTTACTGTGTTTTTGTTGTGATGTAGTGTGTTTTTCTTGTCAATAGATTAGATTAGATTAGATTTATTTATTACCTTTTGAAAAATACATTATAAGCACATGTCAGTTAATTACAAGAAATTCACAAAAGGATCGTCAAATGTATACAAAAATAAATAAATCTTATTAAGTATAATAAATAGTCAGCGAGAATAAAAATAAATAAATTTAAAATGTCAAATTAGAATTAAATTCAATAATAATAATTAAAAGCAAAACAAGAATATTCTTAAATCTAAGTCAAATTTATGCAATAGGAACCAAACGAACAATCAAATAATTAAAAATGTCAAAATACAATAAAATTAAATATGAAATTAAAATTCAGTTCACAAAACTGTGAAAAATGATATCAAAACAAAAACAAGAGTACAAAACAAGGTAAGTACATAAAAACAAAAATGAAATGCATATATTATGATGTCAACATAAAATCTCACTGTATTCTTTTAAAGAGTACAATGACTTGTCTAAAAGAAGTTTTTTTAGTGTGCGTCCAAATGTCTCATCCGAACATTCATTTTTTATGTCCGCGGGTAGGCGTTCATAAAGCCTAGGGCCCAAGACGCGCGGGTTTTTATCAAGCAGCGCCAACCGCCGCGGCACTGCTTGCAGTCGCCCGGTCTGGCGGGTTATTCTGCCTGGGATATTGACACGTTTAAACGAATTAATATTTTGGCGTGTAAACATAATAATATCGTAAACGTACTGCGAATAATGCGTCAATATCCCAAATTTCTTAAATTGGTCCCTGCAAGAGTCCCTAGGCCTTAATCCTGCCATCGTGCGCAGAGCTCGCTTCTGGATTTTAAACACTCTGTCAGAGTTTGTCGAATTTCCCCACAAGATGATGCCGTACGACAAGAGTGTATGAAAATGAGCATGATACATTTGGATTAAGGCTTTCCCGACATAAGAGGCCTAAGTTTTCGTAAGGCAAAGACGATACTGCACAATTTTTCACAAAGCTTGTCCACATGCTCTTTCCATGTTAATCCAGCGTCAATTTCAAATCCCAGAAACCTGCTCGTACTGCACAGCGGCAGTGGACTTTGAACATGAGAAGTCTCAACATGGTTCCTGGTCTTAAACAGCACCACGTTGGACTTTGTGACGTTCATAATAAGCCCATTTGCCGCAAACCACTCCCTCAGCTGATTGCACACGTCACTCATCCTTTCCTCGAGCTGCATATAACTACTAGCTCTCACTACTACCGTTGTGTCATCCGCAAACAACACCACTAGACCATCAGCAACAGAGGCAACGAGATCATTAATAAAGAGCAGAAAAAGAGTGTTTCCCAAGGCGGACCCTTGTGGGATTCCAATATTAACATTACCCGGCCTAGATTTGACCCTCTTTCCGTGAATTTGAACCGAGACCGTCTGTTTTCTGTCTTCAAGAAAAGATTTAAATATCTGCAAGGCTTTATTTTTAATTCCATAGTGTTTGATCTTTTCTAACAGTAACTGATGATTTATTACATCAAATGCCTTGGAGAGGTCACAAAATATACCTGCAACTTTATTTTTGTCGTCCAGAGCCGTTGTAATGCAATCATATCGATGGTGGAAGTCTCAATTGACGTAAGGGACAAAATGCTACTTTTCAGGAGAGCGAAAAGAAGTTTTTGGTAATTTTCAAACCCTCACAGCATTGTTAATGTTTAACTTAGCAGGACGTTATAATTACGTAAAATCTTGAATTTTCTTGCTTTTCAACGTGAAACTATAGACATTTTCGTAAAAAGCTTAATAAGAAAAATAGCTGTCCCTTACGCCCGTGACATACGGGTGTCATAGCCCCTTACACTCATCAACCGTAAATAAATAAATAATGTAGTAACCGATTTTTGGTCTTATAGGACATCATATATTTTATTTGCTACACATTTGGACGTAAGTTCCAGTAGTAGAATTAAAAAAAATAGTGAATTAACTCAAAGAACCACTTTAATTATTTAAAATAACGCGCAAAAGCCATATTTTTTTGCACTTCCCCCTTAAAAATATGTAATTTGTAACATTTTCTTAAGTTTTAGTTATAGTTTTAGTTTTTGCGAGGCATATTAGGACACCCAAGGATGTCTTTCCCTTCCAAACACCGGGTGTTTATAGGGTTGATTGTAGTTGTGGTAGTTCCTATATCGGACAGACGAAAAGAACAATAGCTGAGAGGGTCAAGGAACACATTGCAGCTGTTAAAAATCGCCAGGTAAACAAGTCAGCCATAGCCGAGCATTTGTTGGAGTCGGGGCCAAACCACTGGATTGAGCTTCACAATCCCAAAATTCTGTCCACGGAACGTCATTTTTACTCAAGAATGGTACGTGTAGCGGTTGAAATAAAAAAGCATAAGAATTTCAACCGGGACGATGGGTATAAGCTTTCATCTTCGTGGAATCCTGTTATTAATAAGTGTCGGCGTCGGGATGAATGTTCGCAGGGACGATCAGACGTTGTTAGTGTTGTGTGTCGGTGTGATAGGGTGACTTATAAAAGTGACCAAGTGCGGGTAGTTCGTGATACGAGTGCCGGCACTATTAGTGATCAAGTGCGGGTAGTTCGAAGAACTCGCGCTGCTAGGCAGACTTGACACCCCACACTTCAGTCTACTCGTGACCACGGCAACTGTAACGTTGCCAAAACGTCGAGGTAAATATTACTTGTGTAATAATAGCGTGATAAGTCCCGTTTGTGGTATTTTGACTATGAGCGCGAGTCCTTCGAACTACCCGCACTTGATCATTAATAGTACCAGCACTCGTATCACTAACTACCCGCACTTGGTGATTTTTATTTGTCACCCCATCACACCGACTCACAACACTCATCCCGACGTCGACACTTATGAATAACAGGATTCCACGAAGATGAAAGCTTATATCCATTGTCCCGGTTGACATTTTTATGCTTTTTTATTTCAACTGCTTCACGTACCATTCTTGAGTAGAAATGACGTTCCCTGAAAAGAATTTTGGGATTGTGAAGCTCAATCCAGTGGTTTGGTCCTGACTCCAACAAATGCTCGGCTATGGCTGACTTGTTTGTTTATAGCTGAGAGGGTCAAGGAAGATATTGCAGCTGTTAAAAATCGCCAAGTAAATAAGTTTTTATCCCGGAAAATAGCATAGTTCCGGCAGGATAGCGATAAACGAACTGATGATGTTGTTGATGACGATGATGATGAACTGATTTTCACTACCACCACTGGCGTACTAACGCTGCTTGCTTGCATTATTGCTTACATGCTTGCTTGCTTGCTTGCATGCTTGCTTGCATGCTTGCTTGCACTATTTCTTGCACATTTGGGAGTATTCTTGCTTGATTTGTTGTTTGCATGCGTGCTTGCCTTCTGGCTTCATGCTTGCTTGCATGCATGCTTGCACTATTTATGCTTCCTCCAACACACTGCTTGCAGCTGTGAGGGAGTGGGACGCCAGCCCGCTTCATGAGCGCTGGAGGAGATACCATAGACCGGTCATCGCGGGATCGGGGTAGCCCGCGATGTTCATCTAACCCAGGCCGATAAAATTGCATGTTTTCGTCCCATCCGACGAATAAAGTCACTTCTGCAAAATTGTTACTTTTCACTAGGGGCATTTGAATTTTCGCTTAGTTTAATTTGATTATAGCTTTGTAAGTAATAGGAATTCGTCAATGCAATTAAGTATAGTTTTTACTAGAGTTGTCAGGATTACTTTTAGTAGCAATCTTTTTTAAATGTTAAGGCTTTCAAGGAATTCTGGGTCTTAAAGTAATATGTAACTGTTTTCGTGGGAACGCACAGCCAAAAATTCGGTGTTACGAGAATATAGAACTATCTTTGTCGGAGTTTGACTTTGTGAACCGAGGTCTATAGGCATATGAAACTTTATTCCTCGGATATTCTGATAATTTTTTCAACAACATGTGACTATCTATCTATCTATCTTCTACGCCGTTAGCAATAGAGTCATGTTCAGATATTTTTTATGAAATTTTTGCTCACATGTTTATGAACTCAACTGTACGTGATTATTCGCAATGACGAAATAAATAATAATTAATGCTTATTACAAACGACATTGCCCATTAGGTACTCACAATATGACACTTGTCCTTGTGCTTGTTTGTTATGATCGCACATGAAAGTTATATAAAAAGTTTTAAAAGTAATGTATTTCATCATCATCGTGATCATCACATCCGCAGGATGTCCACTCTTGGACATAGGCCTCCCCCATAGCCCTCTAGTTGCATCCACCGCGAACCCACCGCTTTAACTAGGTCATCCTTCCATCTCGTTGGAACTTTTCGGCCCCAACAGCCATACGTTCTCCATCCTATATGGCCTGCCTATTGCCACGACTTCAACGAGCTAATTTGTTTGGCCATGTCGATAATGAAAGAAAGAAGAAAGAAAGAAAGAAAGAAAATAATTTATTTATAACAGCAATGACACATAAATTAGTAAATATAACAAAAAGAAGTGTTGCCGCTATAAAAAGGTCCCGGCTCAGCATATCGCTGGTTGAAAACCAGCACTGGTCTTCCGCCGGGCCACAGGAGAGTGAAATTACGGAAAGTCACACAAAACAAAACAAATACAAAAATAGCTACGAGACTAAAATATAAGTTGGCTGTATAGCCCACATTATCATGGCAACAGTGTAATGAAAAAGATAAGAATAATTTGACATTGACATATGACAATTACAATTATGGCATCAGCAGACAACGCGAACAATGTTGATCGCCATTAAGGGGAACAATAATAATAACAATGTTGATAGAAATTTAAGTTAAAACGATACGAATAAGAGCTACGAACAGGCTTAAAGAATAAGAGAGCTTAATTTGTGAATTAAAACTAACAGAGTAATACAGGCCACAAAAATATTACATTTACTTCAAAAATAGCAAAACAAACCGAGGGACCCTTGGTCCCTTAATGGTGACCCTTGTTCTTCTACATATCTCCTCATTTCTAATTCGATCTCGTAGAGAAATCCCGAGCATAGCTCTCTCCATAGCTCGCTGAGCAACTCTGAGCCTATTTATAAGGGCTATAGTGAAGCACCACGTCTCCGATCCATATGTATTGTCATCACTGGCAACACACATTGGTTTAAGACTTTCGTCTTAAGGCACTGAGGAATTTCGAACGAAAAGACATTGCTGAGTTATCCAAACGGTGCCCATCTGTGTTGGATTCGACGATTGGTTAATCTTCTCGAAGTTGAACTTACCTAATTTGACGGTTTTTTCCTATGTATACATATGCGTCAACAACTTCAAGAACCGAATTCTCAACCAAAATAGGAGTAGACACCTGTTCTTGACACTCGATTGAGGTTTTCGAGTAGCGTACTGAGTTCTTCCATCGACTTTGCCATAACCACGATATCGTCGGCAAACCGAAGGTGAGTGATGTATTCGCCGATGAGATGCCTAGTCCTTTCCATTCCAGAAGCTTGAAGGCGTCTTCGAAAGCGGCAGTAAACAGTTTCAGAGATATGACATCTACGTATCTTACGCCTGTTTTCAAAGGAATCGCATTCGAATTCTGTTCGTGTACTCGGACCGACATAATGGCGTTGTTATACAAACACTTTAACACTGAGATATACCAATAGTCAACGGTATCGCTGGAGAAACTCAAGCACCGCTCACGTTTCGACCGAATTAAAGGCTTTCTCGTAATCCACAAACGCTAGACATAGTGGCAAGTTATACTCTTCGGTATTCTGTATGACTTGCCGCAGCGTATGTATGCGGTCTACGGTACTATAAGCCTTTTTGGAACCCGGCTTGTTCAGGTGGCTGGAAGTCATCGAGCCTGCGTTCGAGACGATACTTGCGACATAATTAGAGTTAGAGTAACCGTTTCGGTATCAGAAATTTCATTTATAGGCGTCAGTTCCTTTGTAGGCGATGGTTCCAATATTGGCGATGTGCCTACAGAAAGTGACGGGTTGAACGGCGACACTACTTTCTTTACCTAGATTTTACATCGCATCACGCTCTAGCTTCTAGATCAATAGCTCGCCTTTTTTCTCCCCTCTGTGTATTTGTATTTTTATTTTTATGTGCAATAAAGAGTTTACATACATACAAACATGATTCCGTACTGTGTGATGTTTCTACATTTGCAGAAGATATGACTGGGGCATTAGTTTATTATATTATCCTCGTAAAACGTACACCGACCAGATCGGCGGCATATTGAAGAGAGGCTATATAGGTTAGAAGTACCCGAAAGCGTCGAGCATGTATGAGGAGTGATGAATGTGGATGAAGCGAGAGAACTATGTCAGAATAGAAGCGTATGGCGCTCTATTGTCTTTTCCTACCATACAGGGAATAAAGCGTCACGTATATGTATGTATGTATGATATTTTATTCCATAAAAATAAATAGTAAATAAAATTTGAGACGTAAACGGTGTTAACTTAAATGAGTTCCGTAGAAGAAGGTGACATATGCACAAGTGAACTCGACAACGCGTGTCTGTTCCGGCGTAAATGGTTACAAGTGCTCTTACAACTCTGAAATTCTATCTAGTTTCCATCGATTAATGGTACATAACTATATACATCGTGCTTATTAAAACTTTTTCTGATCGTGAAATCTATATAAAACTTTTATTGCTAAGATCATAATACGATACGATATATTTTTTTTCGGTTTATATTGATTTACTATAAATAAAGTTCTAAGAGGTAATATGCTACCTTTTACTCCGGAATCTAACGGCAGAAGCACTTAAACCGTAAAAACATAAAAACACACTCACTATTATTTTTAAATAGAAGAAATAGCTAATTACGTCTTTCTGAACCATGATGACTATCCTCTGTTGGACCATTTGTAATTAAATCATTAATTTCACTTGTACTTCGTTGATTCGTTGGTCTAGTGCCAAGTTTATAAGTCGTCTCGAGCGACGATTCGTTTTATTAGGAGTTAAATTCAAGCCCCACAAAATTAACATAAAATTATAAAGAAACCACACCAAAGAAAACGTGCCAAAAAACATAAAGTAATAAAGCGTGTCATCTCCCGCGAAGACCGGTGACGACTGACGATAGAACCCCGCATGCGCCACTCCGCGGGGCGAGGCGACCGGCGTGTTAAAGTTCTATCGAGATGTATAACTTTCTACGTCGAGCTCATATCACATGGAACTTTTTTAGGGGTTGAAATCTCAAAAAGTACTTGGATTTGAGAAATAATTGATATACAGAAATGAAGCTGGAGAATAGCTTAATAAAACAAAACAATAAAATCAATTTAGTCATTTATTATCATACAACCTTTTACGTCGCATGGGACGGTTTTGTTGATTTGATTGACAAAAATTACATGCTCACTTGCAAGCTTGCTTAGGTGGTTGCTTACATGCTTGCTTGCTTGCATGCTTGCTTGCATGCTTTCTTGCATGCTTGCTTGCACTTTCTTGCACATTTGGGAGTATGCTTGCTTGAGTTGTTGTTTCAATCACTACAAGTTCTAAAAACCATCTGTTTTGATGCCTCCTACGACCTAACATTAACAAGGTATTTTAATGAACTAAAAGAAGCAAGCAAGGTATTTTACTTTAAGTGCCCCTTACACCCATAACGTAACCCAATTTTTAAAATGTCTGTTTGTTACTGTCCCTTACGCCAACAATTTACTCTAGTTTTAGCTTTTGATGTCCCTTACGCCATAAGAGTATTCCTTATTTTATAAGTTGCTGTTTTTTAATGTCCCTTACGACGTTCCGATTATACCATTTTGAACTCTCAACATACTTAATTAATTATACAGGCCAATTATTATTATATATGCATCATCATCTCGGCCTATATACGTCCCACTGCTGGGCACATGCTTCCTTTATTAGGATCTGTCAGGACAGCTGTCAGGATAGCTTAAAATAACAAAGTAGCTAAGAGAAATTTACCTCAACATCCTTGACTGAATTCCATTACGGAAATGTTAGCTCGACGTCAAGCCATTAGGGGATCCATCAACTTAATCTTCTTTTTTTGTTTTTCTTTGGCATCTTATAAAAAAATACGCGCGTTGACAAAGAACAAACGTAGGCAATCAAATACGTCCTCCGTGTTTGACGTGTCTGGCACGACTGACCGAATGTGCAATGCGCAAACGCTCGGCGCGTGGAAGGTAGGTAGACACGTTAGTATTTTGATGTTAGGTACAAGAAATAGGTACAGGCGGTAAGGTTACGCCAACAACTTCTTGCTTTTTTATCTTATTCGTTATAAAATGTTGGGGTGTAAAGGGCAATGAAACAATAATTGACCCATACGCCCTTTTATTATATTTGTTGGTTTTTTTTTAACGACATGAGCCGAGTCGTAAAGGATATATGAGACTGCCACAGCCCTTACGACCCAAATATTAAAAAAATAATACATTTACGCCATTTTTCAGCTCAAATATTTATATCATGTCCTTAAGCTATTTTATTTTAAAATAATAAATGTTGATAACAGCAAAAGTAAGGGCGTATCGTAACTTGAATACTACCAATCGACAGAGAAAAAAAACTCTAATTTTCTATGTTTAAAGTGATTTTCGGTATTTTGTCCCTTACGCAATTGAGACTTCCACCATCGATATAGTTTATACGCAGCTAGTGTAGTAGATCTGTTTTTCCTATAGGCAAATTGTTTGTCAGTCAGTAGGTCATTTGTCTCAAGATGGCGCATTAAGCTATCCGATAAAATCGACTCAATAATTTTGAGATATTTGGCACTATGGTTATCGGTCTATGGCTATCTGCGGAACATCTGTCTCCTTTACCCTTGTAAACAGGACACACCCGCGTGCTTTTCAATACATCCGGGTAAACTCCACTCGAAAACATATTGTTGACGAGCTCAACCAGTAATCCCGAGATGACCGGCCAGACACACAGGAGTGTGTTAATGGAGATGTCGTATACATCAAGAGTTTCGCGAGTCTTCATCATCGACCTCAATACGCGGTTTATGTCTGTGAGTGTTATTGTGGGTAGAGTAAAGTCTGGAATGTTAACATCGTGTAGGAAATTCACTAAGTAATTTACAGAAGTACATGTGTTACATCGCAGGGTGTGTTTAGATGCTACCGTAAGGAAGTGTTGGTTTAGGTGCTCAGGTACTCTGTTTGGAGGAATTTCATTGGCCTGTTCATCTTTTAGTAAAAAGGTATGTTTCCCCGGTTTTGATGATATTTCCTCGTTTACAACGCGCCACATCTCCTTTGACGGGTTTCTGCTATTTTGTATACGACTCTCAATGTACTGTTGACGGGCCGTTAAGGTTTCAGATTTAATCCATTCCGAATAGTGACTGATACCTTCTATCAAAACCTTACAATCCGGATATTGACGTTTCATCTCCGTCAGATCATTATGACTTAAAATTAGTTTTGAGAGGCTTTCAGTCATCTACGGAACATTATTTTTCTGCTTAGAATAAATTTTTTTAAGGGGAAAATGTATGTCAATATAATGCGTCAAAATGTTAAATAACCTAATAAATTTATCATTGATACTAATTGAAGTCAAAAAAATAAAATTCCAATTATAATTCTCAATGTCCGTAAAAAATGCTATGTATGATTCGTCAGTAAATAATATTTTTTCAATATATTTATTAGGTTTGCTACAGTGCAGTGAATCAAGAGAAAGGATAAATGACTGCGCATTATGGTCACTTATAAAAGTGTCAAGTGGCGCCGCCACGGTGACGCGAGCGCAGGCGCTCGGAATCACCCCACAGTCAATAGAAGTCGAGCTGTGCGCGGTCACACGGGTTGGAAACGTGACACAATTCGTGCATGAGTAACTTTGCAATATTTCTTCAACTCGTTGTCTTAGGATATTTTCAGACTGAAAATCAACATTTTGGTCGCCAACCAAAATAAACTTCTTATTTTCATCAGTTAACCTACACAATAATAGTTCCAGATTATTTAAATACATGTCAAAATTACCATTTCCGGTGCGATATAATACAATAATAATCAAATTCAAATTACTAATCTCAATGGCAGCAATAAATGTTGTTGTTGTGAGTTTAATACCTTGGCAACTCTAAACGCTTTCGTTTTCATAAAGCTCACAGTATTTTGTGTTTTGTAACGGTTCGATGTCAATAAAGTTGAAATAAATATATCTGAACAATTAAGACATAAGTTTTCAATCTATACTATCCTCTTAACATCGGAATGTCCATATTGCTACTCCCACATTACCTACAATACAGAATTATCGTCAATTTCATGATTCCAAATAATTGTTGGCAGAAATTAAAAGCGATTGCAGTACCTAACTATTATTTTTTTGATTGTCTTTTACTTACCTTTAAAACATGCCTGGATAATGAAAATAACTAAAGCGAGCGTATTCTTTCTCAGTGTCAGTGTATATTTTGACTGGTTCCACTATAGCTTCGCTTTTATTTGTCTTTTTAGGGTTCCGTAGCCAAAATGGCAAAACGGAACCCTTAAAGTTTCGCCATGTCTGTCGGTCTGTCTGTCTGTCCGTCCGTCCGCGGCTTTGCTCAGGGACTATAAATGCTAGAAAGCTGTAATTTTGCACGAATATATAATATATAAAATATGCCAACAAAATGGTACAGTAAAAAAATCTAAAAATTTTATTTTTTGTAGTACCTCCCATAGACGTAAAGTGGAGGTGAATTTTTTTTCTCATCAAACCTTGTAGTGCGAGGTATCGTTGGATAGGTCTTTTGAAACATTAGGGGGTTGCTAAAACGATTTTTCGATTCAGTGATTTGTTTGCAAAATATTCAACTTTAAAGTGCAAATCGGTTAAATTGAAACCACTGTACACCCACTTATGACAAATAAACTCAATTTCATTTCATTCGAAAATGTCATAAAAATCGAGCGCCCCCCCCCCCCCTATAAAATCTAAACCGGTGGGTGGAATAATTAAAAAAAATCAGGAATGGTAGTAAGTATATCAAACTTACAAGGAAAACTATAACGGCTAAGTTGAGAGTGCTGAGAATTATTTGTAGTTTTACTCTTAAATCAAAGTCAAAGTCAAAGCCAAAGTCAAAATATCTTTATTCAATTTAGGCTATAACAAGCACTTATGAATGTCAAAAAAAAGTCTACCACCGGTTCGGAAAAACCTCTGCTGAGAAGAATCCGGCAAGAAACTCAACGAGCTATATATATATATTTTTTTTTAAAACAGATTTACAATATTATTGATATGTATACATCACAAGTATTAACACAAGTTTATTTTTAACACAGTAGGTTCGCTATTTGAAGGGATCGCTAATGCGGATCGGAATTATTTCCAAATATCCCTGTCCATGATATAATCATTAACTTTATAATACGCCTTTGATATTAATGTCTTCTTGACAATAGATTGAATTTTGTATCCGTTTCATTTATAATATTTTTTGGAATTTTATTATAAAACGTATGCAATTTCCCAGAAAAGACTTTTTGGTTTTAGCCAGTCTGTAAGATGGAACTTTAAGCTTCCCTGTGTTTCTAGTAGCCTTTGGCTTATCGACGTTAGTGGGAAAATCACATATGTTCTTCCTAACATACATGATTATTTCAAAAACATAAAATAAAATATACTAAACTTGGAATATTCCGTACAAAATAGGAAATCCTTAGAAAAATATTACTTAATCTTTTCGTAATGGCTACGGAACCTATTTCAGGCGTGTCCGACACGCTCTTGACCGGATTTATTTATAACATCGTGAATACAGAAAATTCATCATCATCATCCCAGCCTATATACGTCCCACTGCTGGGCACAGGCCTCCTCTCAGAACAAGAGGGCTTGGGCCATAGTTCCCACGCGGGCCCAGTGCGGATTGGGAACTTCACACGCACCATTAAATTGCTATGCAGGTTTGTGCAGGTTTCCTCACGATGTTTTCCTTCACCGCATAGAGAATCACATCAGTAAAATTACAACAGTTTAATCCTAAACCTCCAAAAGGCTTTTAGTAATATCAATTCAATGTCAAAACCCTTATAGTACATTGTGTCTTAACGGCGGTAAATAAGGAATTACGAACGAGAGTTTATTAGAAGCCCGAAATCGAAGACTGAGGGCTTTAATGAGTCGATGTTCGTAATTCTAGTACCGCCCGTGGGACATACAATGTTTTTCATCACATTTGCGAGTATTTTTTTTAATTCTAAAAGAAAAAATATAATTGTTCCAAATATTGGCGATACCTTAGGCTGCGCTCTTGGCAGCGCCGCCCTCCCCCTGTCTCAGCATGTGCCTGAGCCGCGTGTGCGTGTAGTCCTGCAGCAGCGCGCGCAGCACCATCAGTACGGGCACTGACTCATTTACCGACCACGGGTTTCATGACAAGCACATTAAGGTCGAGGGTTTTATTTGGGGGGTTGCAAGCAAGGTAGTCTGCATGTTACGAGACTGTTTACGAGCAAGTGTGATGAAAAAAAAATGATATTCTGGAATTGGCTATCAATAGTTATCGTTCCTGTGTACTATTTTGTAGCATTTGTTCTAATTGGAGATTATAGTATTTCGTCATTTTTAAAACACGTTTCCTATTGTTTACTTTGATGTTGTAACTATGCCATTTTACGTTATAAAAACCATCCTATGTCCTTCCCAGGGTCTCCAATTATAATAAAACTGTTCAGCTGTTTAAGCGTGAAGAAGTAACAACAGATCGAAACCATTCAAAACTTAATATTCAAGCATAAGTAGGTATATATAGGGTGGGCATGTAACTAAAGCAAAGAACTGAAATATACTTTTTTTATTCGATTGGATGGCAAACGAGCAAGTGGGTCTCCTGAAGGTAAGAGATCACCACCGCCCATAAACTCCTGCAACACCAGGAGTATTGCAGATGCGTTGCCAACCTAGAGGCCTAAGATGGGATACCTCAAGTGCCAGTAATTTCACCGGCTGTCTTACTCTCCACGCCAAAACACAACAGTGCAAGCACTTCTGCTTCACGGCAGGATTCGAGAGCAAGATGGTGGTAGCAATCCGGGCGGACCTTGCACAAGGTCCTACCACCTGACATCTTTTAACTCATCAGTAATTACGTCCAAATGATATTAATAAACTAAAATGAAAAATATTTTTTCTGTTATTTCTAACAAACTCCGCCTTGTACAAGTATCTTAAAGTTTGTCAATTGTATTTTGTTAATTTTTCTTTTGTACAATAAAGAGTTTACATACATACATACATACATACAAACTTAATCAAGCCAGCAATGTACCAATATTGTGTCCAGTCGAAATACTTGATAGTGGCATTTACGATCGTTTTCAATAATCAGCCTCGGAAATCTTGAAGTAATAAATTTAAAAGGAAATTAAGAAATTAGCTCCAAACCCAATATGGCTGCCCCCTTAAATAATGCTCAGAAAAAAATATACTGTGCCATATCAAAAAATGCAAACTATTAACGTCGAAAGTTACTGCAAGCTTACGGCGAAGTCCAGAAGCGGAAGCTTCAAAAGTTCACTGAAGAGACTTTACAGCTATGAACTTTCGAAAGTTGGGCGCAAAAATAAACCAGTGATTTAAAAAAAATACTGACTTTTTCAAGAATTATGGCTGGCCACTATGTTTTTTACATTTTTTTTTAAATTTTACTCGTCGAAGCATCCAGTATTGCAATTAATTTTAACTGCATCTAGTCGTCGTGTCACACAAAGGTAATCTGATATTGGAAGAAAGTAGGCCACGCCTCACTTCTCGAGAGAAACTCGTCTCTGATGATATAGCAATGGCGATATTCGATTTCCACCGACAGAGTGGGTTATTATAAATCTCTGTATCTCCGAATATCGATTTATGAAATGAAATGAAATGAAAATTTATTTCGAAGGTTTCATTTATTTTTCAAAGACAAAATTTCCTTTCTTTAGGTAAATTAAAATTTGTAAGTCAATATTATTGTTGTTTGAGTATATCATCAAAATTGAACACTGAAAATAAAAAACATCAAAAGATCTCAGTTGAATTTCAAACGAGTATGAAAACGTCTGTATATAGCTTAAAAGGAATCTGGCTACTTGTCCAAGTAATGGTATTGATTAATACTTTTTTCTTCCATCTATTAAGACGATTTGTTTAAACACTAATTATACCGTAGCAGGAAGGAATTCGTAGTAGTTATGTAACGCATGTTTTAACCGGTCTTATTTCCTACCTGGATCCTGTAACACAGGGACTCCTAGCTCAGGATCCAGAGCCGTAGACTCTTGTTTATAAGTTTTTATGCAATAAATAATTTTCATTTTCATACCTTTTTGCATTGAACTGCACGTAGTGCGTGGCACGTTATCTCCTTTAGATAGTTTGGTTTTGTTTTGTTTCGTTGAAATAATTTCCTGACAAACATTTTGTGCACGATCTATTAAAATATTCAGAACTATTAACATGTATTTTGCGTATACACATTCTGTTTTCAACGTATGTCATAGTCATAATAAACGCGTTGACACCCTTTTACATGATCACAGCTTTTGTGTAATTGATTTCCTTATTTGTGGAGATAAAACACGTTTCGCGGCACTCATCCAGTTACTGTTTAACTTTGGAAAACCGATTACCGTACGATTATTTTAGAAAATGCTTAGGGTGCAACTTCTTGCTTATTTATCTCTGTTCTTTGTTGTTACATTACAAGTAACATAGACATAAGTTTGTACAAAGAAATCTTAGGTAAATAAGTGGTTTTTA
>NC_133492.1:3657901-3658549 GCF_025370935.1 Choristoneura fumiferana
TTTTCTACCTTCATCTTCTCATGCGTTTTCCTCATCTTAAATATCACCACTATCGCTTGACCATCTTTTTATACCTTCATCGTCCCATAATGGGACGATTGACAATGACAGCATCTTCCATGTGATAGTTTGTCTTAAAAGGGGTTATTTATTGAATCAGGCGTTACTTTGCGGAGGTTCATATCAATGAACTAAAACAATTACTTTGCTCACCCGCGACCTTATGATAGCTACGTCTATGCAAGAAATGTGTGTTCAAGCAGTTCTCCCCCACATCTACACTGTTAGAACACACACAAATCTACCTATCACTACCACCAATCTACACTGACACGTTTCGAACTCTACCAGAGCTCATCTTCAGAGTCTAACATCTGGTAGCATGTGGTAGCATTTTGTTGATAGTAACAACAGTGTCTAAGTCAGATTCATTGATACTAAGGAGTAAATAAATATAGTAGAAACAATTTTCGTTATTACCTGCAGCAATGAGTATAGCATCAGGCCCAGCGGTGGGGTTTCCGCCGGTGTCCCCCCTTACAACTCCGAAGTACATGCTGGCGCGTACCTCCCCCCCGTACGAGGACAGCTGCTCCCCGTTGAACACAGTGGTTAACCAGTAGAAAGACTCCCAGCCCTCAACCTGAA